>NW_003852398.1:23696988-23707354 GCF_000181295.1 Otolemur garnettii | reverse complement strand
TTGAAGTTGAA
Source organism: Otolemur garnettii (assembly GCF_000181295.1). NCBI lineage: Eukaryota > Metazoa > Chordata > Mammalia > Primates > Galagidae > Otolemur > Otolemur garnettii. The sequence goes on along the minus strand of NW_003852398.1, from coordinate 23,707,343 downwards.
GGAAGGGGCCATGAACCAAGGAATGCAGGTAACCCCCATAAGCTGGAAAAGGCAAGAAATGAGATTCTCTCATAGAACTTCCACAAAAGCTCATAGCCTGGTGAGACTCATGCCACATTTATGACCTTTAGGACTATAAGATAATAGGTTTTGGTTTGTTTTTTGAGGCAAGATCTTATTCTGTTACCCAGACTGGACTATAATAGGGTAATCACAGTTCACTGCAACCTCCAACTCCCAGGCTCAAGCAATCCTTCGGGCTCATCCTCTCAAGTAGCTGGGATTACAGACATGTGCCATCATGCTTGGCCAATTTTTCTTATTCTTTGTAGAAACAGGGTCTTGCTATGTTGCCCAGCTTGGTCTTGAACTCCTGGCCTCAAGCAGTCTTCTTACCTTGAGCTCCCAAAGTGCTGGGATCACAGGTGGGAGCCACCACACCCAACCTTTTTTTTTTATTGCCAATGAGTTTATGGCAAATTGTTTCAGCAGGCATAGGAAGCTAATTCATCCACTGTCCTGGACTTGAGGGTCAAAGGCGTTAACTAAACCCAATGTACTTCATCAGTAGTAAGTTTTACTTCGTGAGCTTTTCCATTCTGAGTTATTGTCTTCTTATCTGAGAAATAAAGGAGCTGGTTCAGATTAGTGTTTTTTCAAACATTTTTACCCTCGAATGTAAAATAGGCTATGGTTCTCAATCTTCATGTTAGAATCCTGCAAGATCTTTGATAAATTCCAATACGTGTGTCTCCCCTCCTTGGAGAGCCTGATGGAATTGTGCTGCTGGTGTTTTGTCCTTGTTTGTTAATGCTGCTTTAGGTCACTGTGATGCAGGCAAGAGTGAGGAGCTCTGCAGTAATGTGTACAAAGTTCTAGATACTTAAAACTTACAGGCATTAGCATCATTTTCTGTTTTTTAATAAAAATGAAGTGAAAAAGCATGCTATTACCTCAATTAACATAGACGTACAGATTTTCCTATCAAATATCTACGAATACTTAGTTTTTAAGGCTAGATGATATTTATTACTATCTCTATATTCCAATTTACTTCATTAGCCACACATTAGAAATTTAGATCACTGTTAGTATTTCACCACTGGAAAGAAAATCACGAATAGGCTTGTGCATATAAATATCTTCATGGCTGGTCAACTGTTTCCTCAGGATGAATTCTTAGAACACTTTCTCAGGAGCTGTGTACACTTTTGAGGCATTTGAACATTGTCAAATTGCCCTCCTTAACGGAATGATCAATATTACTTCAGATGCATTAGGGCTACAAATAAGGAAAAAAACTTACTCAAAATGACTTAAACAACAAAGAAAATTGATTGACTCATATAACTGGCAAGTCTAGAGATTAAGTGAATTTAGGGACTTGTTTGATAGCATTTCAATAATACCATCAAGGACCCGCCACAACACTTCCTTTCTCCCCTTATTCCTGCGGAATAGCAGCTTTTTCTGTGATCCAAATAGGGCCGGCAATAATTCCTGGGGCAGAAGGCTGTCCAAGGTACATTCAGAGACAGCCAGGGGCCCTCTAAGAACCTCTCACTGCAAGAACAAGGATGTTTCTTTCCAGCAAACCACACCTCACTTCTTATTGTTCTGGTTTTGATTGATTAGGGATGAGACGGTGCTGATTAGTTTATGCCTGAGGAGATGTTCAGATGTGCTGAAGGAAGGGGAATTGTGTAGAGGGGAATGTCCAGCGAGGAGGCAGTTACAACACTCAAGATGAGCAAACAGAGAATCAGAGCTTGTTGCTACCTGCAAAATTGAAAAGCCGGAAAGCGTTTGTGAGAAATGAGGTTTAGCGTTAGGTTGAGTCTACGGAAGGCAACTAAATACCTTCCCCCAGCTACAGGGGCCAATCAGTTCCATGACTTCTGTCAAAGAGGGAACCCACCAGGATAGGGGCTGGTGTGTCACATCCATGCAAATATGTTAAGTTTAAAGAACTGCAGGTTCATTACCACGAGACTGGTTAATCTGTGGCCAAAGCGGGGAAATTCAGTTTCCTGTAACATTTTATGACTTGAGAAAACAAATACACAATTTATTAGATAAAACATTTTTAGCAATCTTAAGTAAATCATTGCTTTTTCAAGGCCTGTTTCTTATTAACGTATAAGAAATCTAGAATAGATCTAAAACTATTTCATAGATAACATCAGAAATCTGCATTTCTGAAAGGATGCAACATTTTTAGGAAAGAGACATTTCTTTTCAGATAATAAAAATAGTGTGATAATAAGGGAAAGAATTGTTTAAGATAAAGAGATTACTCATTACTAAAATTAAAGTTTTCAACAGACTGAAGCCAGAAGGAGCATGAGGTTAAACCTTTTACGAGAATGTGTTGATAACGGCCCTCAAAATCCCTTCTCCCTTGCAATACCATCGTGCAACGGTTGTCTAGTTTGTGCAACAGGATTCTCTGAAAGGATGGTTAACACAGATTGCTTGACACCACCCCCAGAGAGCCAATGTCATCTGAGCTGTGGTAGCAAAAAAGAATTTGCATTTCTAATGAGTTCACAGATGAAGCTGCTATTCCCCATCCTAAACCACACTTTGAGAAACACTGATAAAGTACGTGGGCATTTTTCATCATAAATGGGGGCAGATGAGGGCTCTGGAGTTGCAGGGTCTTATGTTTGAGTCCAGCTGCTTATAAGCGCAGAAATATTTAACAGCTCTCGGAAATATTTCTTAAGCTGTATGCCTCAGTTTCCCTAACATTGAAATGAGGAATCTCTCTCTTCCTGTTGTCAGGGGTTAGACGTGCTTATCCTTCCTGTCCCAGCTCAAGTGCCACTTGCTCAGGGTGACCTTCCTGACATCTATTACTAGGTCAGTTTCCTTTCTTACATGCTCATGTGTAGCCAGACTCTCCTAAGGGCACTGACTCTAGTTTTTTTGGCATTTATTAGTGAACTTATTTTGATCTTTTCAGTCTTTCTCAACTGAAGTGTGGGGTTCATAAGACCAGAAATCAGTCCTTTATTATTTTTTTATGCAGCTATTGTATCTTCGGTGCCTCCCAGAACTGTATTGGGTACCTGCTTTACAAATAATTTCTTAATACAATTTAACACATTTCCTGGAATATAGTAGACATTTAGCCCACGTTGTTGAAAACGTGAAATTATAGTTGTTTTAACTTAATTGTTTCAAGAATATTCATCATCTATTCTTATTCCCCCACCCACATTCTAAACTATCTTTCTCATAATAGGGAAAATTTTGTTTGGGGGGGGGGTGATGTGGGTGTGAGAAACTGCCTTGTCAGTGGTAAAGTGTCCTATGAATGGCATATGTAGTTGATTATGATAACCTTCTAGCGACTGCTATCAAGTTAAGTAGGGTCACTTTTTCCCAGTAACTACCTGTGGGATACAAACATACTATCTCACTAAGAAACATACAGTTTAAATGTCTTTTCTTGTCTCTTCTTTTTTCTTTGAGACAAGACTCACTTTGTTGCCTGGGGCTAGAGTGTAGAGGAGTCATCACAACTCACTGAAACTACAATTTCTGAGCTCAAGAGATCCCCCTGCATCAGCCTCTCAAGTAGCTGGGACTACAAAAATGTGCCACCACACCTGGCGAATTCTACTTTCTATAGAGACAAGGTCTTACTGTGTTGCTCGGGCTGGTCTCCAACTCCTGGCCTCTAGTGAGCCTCCCCTTTGAGCCTCTCAAAGTCCTGGAATTACAGGCCTGAGCCACTGCTTCCAACCAGGGCTATCTGTTTCTATCAGCTACTAGACTGAAGTCCCCCCATCTTCTGCTGGGACTATAGGGTTTGGAAAAAATGTTGTGTATTGATTTACTTAAAGGCATTTCATGTGTGGCTAGGTTCTAGCTATCTATCTTCTCATGAAAGATCTTACGGTGTTCCCTTAGGGTGCTGTTGGTCTAGCAGTTCTCTTTGAAAATATTCTGGTTTGCTACAGTTCTTTCAATCCAAGACCCAGAGGAGTCTGGGATGTAGAAATATTAACATTTAGATTCATTTCTCATGGCAGTTGTGTAATTGAATTTCTCTCTTTTGCCAACCCACTTTAAGTGGTGTAACTATAACCATCTCCTGTGGACCTCTTAAATAGAAAGCATCAGTGGAATAATGTCTACAAAAAAGGCTTATACCAATTTAGTCTACCCTCAGCATTCTGCACAAAAACCTTGCCACGTTCAGCAGTACTGAGACACATTTGCAATGGTGTCAGTATTTATACTCCAGAGACCTATAAAGAGCATTTAGTCCCCTCAGGTCTCTAAGCAGAAGAATTGCTTGGCCAGGTCAGAAATATAATTGTCATGGTATAGATGAGACAAATTTCCCTTATTTCAGCTTAAAACTTTCTGTTGAAATCAAATATGTATTTAACTGTTTAAATAAAACTCTTCCGAAAGGAAGGTTTGCAGGAATTTGGGGATTTAGTTTTGTTATTAAATGAATTATTCTTTGATACTGAAACTCACTTATGTTTAATGAATATGAATTTTGTTCCACGTGTCTAAGAATTACAGCAATTCATTTCTTTATATCAAAGTGAATTCAACTGAGTTCCAATTTTCCATCTGCCAAGTTCAAGTAGGAGCTTCTCCCCTTCCTGCTTTTTTCAAGAATTGGGGTCTTATATGTTGAACTTGGAGGCCTGGGCAAAGGCCATCCACAAACTCCAATCGATCATGGGGCTTACCGTCTAAGTTTGAGAGGCTATTTGAGGAAAGGCGAGTTTGTCACTGTATACTAAGCATGGGCTTGGTGACCTTTATGATGACAGCAATGACGTGGTCACAGTTAAAGCACAGGAAGAGCAAGACTGTGAGCAAGTGGTCAGAGTGCTGCTTTTTAGATGTCTTTGCCCTTCCCCCAGAACAACTGGGTAGGCCCTATCTGTTCAGTTGTTTGAAGCTGGCTACCTCCTCCTATTCCCTTCCCTGCCCTTCATTGGCATCTAGTGAAGGACTTGTCATATCGGAAAATCCAAGTCACCATGCAGATACAGCAAGCACTCTCTGCTGATGTACATGCAACCCTCATAAGAAATCCCAAACATGATGTGCATGAAGTACCTCATTTGGGTGGTGGGTACTCTAAAAGCCTAGACTTCACCACTATGCACTATACCCATGTAACCAAACTGCGCTTGTGCCCCCTAAATATATGAAAAAAAATGATTATCTTAAACTCAGTTTCTTCTTCCTTTGGTAAAAGGTCATTGACGAATCCAGCCTGTACCCAATCAATGTAGTTGTCCCCTAGCAATCACCATACTAATGCTGTCAGCTCCTGATTTCTATTTGGAGGTTCTTGTTCCAGGGAATCTAAAACGATCCCTTGAAAAACTACCTACTGTATATCAAATCAGCACATTGTACCCAATAAATGTACACAGTTATGACTTAATAAAAATATGTATGAAAACAAAATAAAACCCCACCCACTGGGTGGAGTGACGCCACTTGCTACTTGGTATAAGCCTTGGTGCAAGTCAGTATTCCTCCTGACTCTGCTGACCCACACCCTGTCTTAGGCCCTGTTCATTACACCACAGAACAGGGTGTTTTTAGTGTCCCTGTTCTTCCTCCAAGTCTGTCAAACTCTGCCTTGTGTTGGAGTCTTGTGTGAGAGTAAGTCCCCCATCCCCCCCTCCAATGGGGCTGCAGGATCCTAGACCTGACTGAGCCTCCTGGCTTCCTTCAGTAGAAGGTGACTTTGACTTCCAAAGGGACTGAGCCTGGGACTCCCTAGCAGCAGATAGCTATTCTTGTTCCACTGAGATTCTGTTTTTTTTTTTTATCAAATTGGGGAAAAAAACCTCTAAAATGTTTAACTTTGGGGGGTGGGTTTATACCAAAATAGGCCTTCTTGTACACTGACAGAGTACAAAAAGGTCCAATTGCCAGTGAGGGGAAATTTGAAAATATCAAAGAAAATTTCATATTTTCTTAATCATACTTTCTTAATCTAGCCTCAAAGTATGTTGAAAAAAATATTAAATGTATACGATTTTTTAACTGTACCATACTTGTAAAATAAAAGAATTGACATCCGTGAACAGAAATCTGATTAATATACAAAAGGTGCCAAAAAAGTATATGCTTTTTAAGAAAGAGAAAAAACTATATGAAAGTTGTAATAACTTTATATATACCCATAACAATGCATTTCCTGTAATTGCAGAAATCAAGCATGGCTTGAGAATTACGAAATTTAGTACAGAGTTTTCCTTTGTTCAAATATAGACACATTTTTTGGCACCCTCTGTGTTTATGCAGGGAAGTTCTATGCAGCCATTAAAAACTGGAAGAAAGGAGATCATCCATGTACAAAGATGGAGTCATCTTTAGACTATCTTGGCAAATAGAAAGTAAGGTATGGACCCAGGTAGACGTGATGGTTCATTTGATGTGTCAATTTGACTGTTATGTGCTCAGTATTTCAAAATCTAGTCGAGAAGTTGCTGTGAAGATACTTTGTATATAAAGCACTTATAATCAGTTAGCTTTAAGGAAAGGAGATTGTGCTGCATAAGGTGGTGGCTTTCGTTCAATCAGTTGATGGTCTTAAGAGCAAAAACGAAGGTTTCCTGGAGAAGGAACTCTGCCTCAAGACTCCAGCATGAACACCCTGCCTTAATTTTCAATCTATTTGCCTCCCTATAAACTTTGAGCTTTCCAGCTTCAAAATTTAGCATACAAATTCCTTAACATACCCAAATCTCTCTATCTTCTCTGTCCATTTCTCTAGAGAGCCCTAGTAGAGTAGGTAAATGGTTGGATAGGTCAGCATGCTGCCTTTTGCGTCTTAGATGAAATATCAGAAGGAGAAACTAGAAGCTAGCAAAAACAAGAAGAAAAAAAGAAAAATCGCTATAGGAGGCAATTCGAACAGAGAGAGGGAAAATGAAAATGAGACTCATTTAAGCTTACTCAACAAAATTATTTAACATTTTCTTACTGACATACAATTTTTTATTTACTTTTGATTTTGGAACCAGGTCAAGTTTTGTCTTTTCTTGAGTTTAACCTTCTTTTCCTTCAAGATATTCCCATGTAATCATAAATATCTAATCAACATACTGGTTGGTTTTACAATGTTTTAATTTTTATAAAAATGGAACCATACTTTAGAGGAAAAAACAACTTGCCAGGCATAAAACAATGGTCTGTTCCTGAGATCCATCTATGTTGATGTCTTTGGTTTTTCTTCTGCCACACAGTACTGCATGTACCACGACTTTTGAAAATTTCTCACTGATTATACCTCCATAAAAATTCTTGTACAATTCTTACTGTACAGGATAAGAATCTCTAGAGTACTTGCCAAGAACTAGAATAGCAGAACTGCTTGCAGATAAAAGAGGCCGTTCATGCCTTTAATTTACCAGGTGATGGCTATTTTTTGTCCGATTGATCATACCACTTTTCACTGCCAACCAGGTGTGTTCCCGTTGCTCCATAATCTTCCCCACACTTGTTATTTCCAGCTTTTCTAATTTTTGCTGACCTGGTGGTTATAACATTGTTGGATTTTAAATTTTAGTGATGTTTATTGTTAGTCCCTAGGCATTGCTTTAGTGATGTTAAATATCTATTTTTCCCCCAAATCCCTTGATTGTGTCTATTGTGAGTTGGTTCTCTTTAGTTTTTAAATTGTCTTTAGACCCTTTTTTCTATTATCAGAAGATATTGGTGTCTTGGCCATCTTATGTCTATTCTCACTGACAGAGGATTTTCTTTAGTATTTTTTTTTTCTTTTCAGTTGTTTGAGATTCATAGAGGACAAATAATTAGGTTACACTGATTGCTTTATGCAAATTTCCTCTTATAATTGTGTCCCACCCCCAAGAGGTGCCATACACTGTGACCCTACCCGTCCTACTCCCTCCTCCCCTCTCTCCGCTCCCTCATTCCCCTACCCACCTCAACCTTGTATTTGATCATTTACTGCCTTCATATTAGAACTGAGTACGTTGGATTCTTGCTTCTCCATTCTTGTGATGCTTTACTAAGAAAAATGTGTTCCAATTCAATCCAGGTTAATACAAAAGATGTAAAGTCTCCATCTTTTCCATGGCTGCACAGCATTCCATGATATACATATACCACAGCTTGTTAGTGCATTCTTGTACTGGTGGACATTTAGGTTGTTACCACATTTTGGTGATGGTAAATTGAGCCGCAATAAACAGTCTAGTGTTCTTATGACAAAATGATTTTTTTCGTCTGGGTACATGCCTAGTAATTTCAGTTCTTTGAGAATTCTCCATACTCCCTTCCAAAAAGGTTGTATAGATTTGCAGTCCCACTAGAAGTGTAAGAGTGTTCCCTTCCATCCACATCAGCATCTGCAGCTTTGAGACTTTGTGATTTGCTATAGGTGATATTTCAGGGTGGTTTTGACTTGCATTTCTCTGATCAGGGAAGATGAGCATTTTCTCAAATGTTTGTTAGGCATTCATCTGTCTTTATCAGAGAAGGTTCTGTTCATATCTCTTGCCTAGTGGTACATAGGATTGTTCTTTCTTTGTTGATTAATTTGAGTTCTCTGTCGATTCTAGTTCTTGACCCTTTGTCGAGATACTCTGCAAATATCTTTTCTCATTCTGAAGGTTGTGTTTTTGCTTTACATGTTGTGTCCTTAGTTGTGCATAAGGTTTTCAGCTTAATTAAGTCCCATTTGTTAATTTTTGTCACTGTTGTGATAGCTTCTGAAGTCTTTGTCATAAATCTTTCCCTAGTTCAACATCAAGAGTTTACCTCATACTTTCATCCAAGATTTTTATCACTTTCCCCAATGTATGCATTTATTTGGTTTATAAAAGAAGAGACTGGTTTCAATTCTTGGTTTTCTCTATATCTATGTCTCTATTTTTGGTACCAATACCATGCTGTTTTGATCACATGGACTTGTAATATAACCTGAAATCTGATAGGGTGATGTCTCCAACTTTGTTTTTGTTACTAAGAATATAGCCTTAGCTATATGGGTTGGTTTTTTTTTTTCTTTCTGGTTCCATGCAAAATGAAATACTATTTTTTCAAAATATTTTTCTCCAAAATATGATGGTATTTTAATGATGCTTGCATTGAATCTGTAGATAGCTTTGGGTAGGACAGACATTTTGACAGTATTGATTCTTCCCAGCTAAGAGCATGGTATGTTCTTCCATCTGTCAGTGTCTTCTGCTATTTATTTTCCTAATGTTTCATAATTATCTTTGAAAAGATACTTCACTTCTTTTATTGGGTATATTCCTAGTATTTCATTTTCTTTGAAGCTACTGTAAAGAGAACTGTGTCCTTGATTTGGTTCTCAACTTGGCTGTTAGTGGTGTATCCAAAGCTACTGATTTGTGGGCATTGAGACATTGCCGCCCTTCTTGATCACTTCCAGGAATCTTGTAGTTGAATCTCTGGGGTTTTCTAAGTATAAGATCATATCATCAGCAAAGAGTGGGAGTTTGACGTCCTCTGCCTGCATTTGGATGCCCTTTATATCCTTCTGAGGCCTGACTGCATTGGCTAGAACCTCCAGCACAATGTTGAATAATAGTGGTGATAATGAACATCCTTGTCTGGTTCCAGTTCTAAGTGAAAAAGTTTTCAGTTTTACTCCATTCAGTAAGATGTTAGCTGTGGGTTTGTCATAGATGGCTTTAATCAGCTTAGGAAATGTGCCACCTATGCCAATTTTCTTAAGTTTTCTTGTTAGTAAAGGATGCTAGGTTTTGTCAAATGCTGTTTCTGCCTCCTCTTTGTGGAGGATCATATGGTCTTTGTTTTTACTTCTATTGATATGATTTATTACATTTATGAATTTGCATATGTTAAACCAGCCTTGCAGCCCTTGGATGAAGCCTACTTGATTATGATATATAATTTTTTTAATGTGTAACTGCAGTCTATTAACTAAGATTTTGTTGAGTATTTTTGCATTGACATTTATCTGTGGTATTGGTCTGTATTTCTCCTTTTTAGTTGGGTCATTTCCTGATTTTGGAATCAAGGTGACATTTGCTTCATAGAAGGGGTTGGGGAAGGTTCTTTCCTTCTCAATGTTTTGGAATAGGTTCTGCAGTATAGGTACAAGCTCCTCTTTGAAGGTGTGATAGAATTCTGTCATGAAACCTTCTGGTCCCAGGCTTTTGTTGTTGGCAGCATTTTTATTGTTTCTGTAGTATCAGTGTTTGATATTGGTCTATTTAAGAGATATATTTCTTCCTGGTTAAGTTTAGGAAGATGGTGTGATTCCAGGTATTGGTCCATTTCCTCCACATTGTCAAATTTCTGGGCATAAAGTTTTTGGTAGTAGTCAGAAATAATCT
>NW_003852398.1:23695168-23696450 GCF_000181295.1 Otolemur garnettii | reverse complement strand
TTTTTTTTTTTTTGAGGTTTGATTTGTGTCCTAGGATATGATCTATTTTAGAGTATGTTCCATGAGCTAATGGGAAGAATGTATATTCTTTAGCTTTGGGATGAAGTGACCTTTATATGTCTATTAAGCATAATTGGTCTAGAGTTATGTTTAAGTTCCTTTTATCTTTGCTTACTTTCTGTTTAGAGGATATGTCCAGCTCTGTAAGAGAAGTGTTAAATTCCCCTGCTATTGTGGTATTATGGGATATCATATTGCTGAGACTAAGGTCCATTTCAAAAATCTAGGAGCATGTAAGTTGGGTGCGTAAATATTTAGAATTGAAATGTCTCCTTGTTGTATTGTTCCCTTGACCAGTATGAAGTGTCCATCTTTGTCCTTTTTTACTTTAGTTGCTTTAAGTCCACTTGTATCTGAAAATAAGATTACACCCCCCTCCTTTCTTCTGATTTCCATTTGCTTGAAAATTTCTTTTATATTCCTTAAACTCAAGTTTTACTTTGTTTTTCAAGCCTAGATGTGTTTCCTACAGGCAGCAAATGGATGGCTTGTGCTTTTTTATATGATCACCCAGTCTATGCCTCTTCTGTGGGGAATTCAAGCCATTGACATTTATTGAAATAATAAGTGTGGTGGCGTTCTATTCATCTTATTTTGTGAAAGTCTGTTGCTTAATTTTATCTTTTATATCAATGTAGAAGCTGGGTTTTGTCCTTTAGTTTCTGGGTGTTTAGTTTGCTGGTGGTCCATTGTGATGGTCAGGATGTAGAATAGGTCTAAGTATTTCCTGTTGAGCTGGTCTTGTGGAAAATTTCCTCAGTGTTTGCATATCAGTGAAAGATTTGATTTCTCCATCAATATTTTTTTAGATTTTTTTAATTAAATAATAGCTGTGTACATTAATGCAATCATGGGGTACAGTGTGGTGTTTTCACATACATTTTGAAATACTCTTATCAAACTGGTTAACGTGGCCTTCATGTCATTTTCTTAGTTATTGAGTTAAGACATTCATACTCTGCTTTTAGAAAGATTCACCATAGAGGTGACCCCACCAATCACCCTCCCCCCCCATACATTCCCCTGCCCTCCCCTCTCCCAACCCCCTTCCCATATTCTAAGGCTATAATTAGGTTATAACATTCCTATGGAACCTATAAATTAGTTTCAAAATAGGGCTGTGTACATTGGATATTTTTTCTTCCATTCTTGTGATACTTTGCTAAGAAGAACATTCTCCAGTTCCATCCATGTAAACATGAAGGAGGCAAAGTCTCCATCT
>NW_003852398.1:23685351-23691473 GCF_000181295.1 Otolemur garnettii | reverse complement strand
TTATGGCAAACTTCTTCAACGCATGGATGTCATTAAAGTATTTAATTTCTCCATCATAAATGAAACTCAGTTTAGCTGGATACAGGATCCTGGGCTGAAAGTTATTTTGTTTTAAGAGATTAAATGTCGATGACCACCCTGTTCTTGCCTGAAAGGTTTCGGCAGAGAGGTCTGCAGTTATTCTAATATTCTTCCCCTTGTAGGTTATGGTTTTCTTACGTCTTGCTGCATTCAAGATTTTCTCTTTCATCTTAACTTTAGTGAAGTTAATTATGATGTGTCTGTGGGATGTCTTATTTGGATTAAGTCGTGCTGGGGTTCTGAAGCTGTCTGCTATCTGAATTTCAGGATCTCTTGGCATATCTGGGAAGTTCTCTTTCATAATTTCATAAAGAAGAGCCTCTGTGTTTTGTGAAGCAACTTCATCGCCTTCAGGGATTCCTATAAGGTGAATATTAGTTGTCTTCGAATTATTCCAGAGCTCTCTGAGTGAATGATCTGTTTTTGCTTTCCATTTCTAATCCTCTTTGGACACTTGGACATGTTCAGAAACATTGTCTTCTACATCTGAGATCCTTTCTTCTGCCTCCTGCATTCTGTTACCAAGGGATACTACCGTATTTTTCAGATCTTTGAGGGCTACAATCTCTTGCTTCAATGTTTCAAAATCTTTGGTGGTTTTGTCTTTGAATTTATTGAATTCTTGAGTGACCTTTTGGAATACTCCTTGAATTTCTAGTTCTATCTTTGCCTCTATTCTATTAATCTTATTTGCAATCCAAATTCTGAATTTGATTTCTGACATCTCACTCATCTATTTATAAAGGGGATCTTCAGTTTCATCTGTCACATCCTTTCTTGGGGGGGGGGTTGACCTACTCTGGTTATTCATGTTACCAACTACAACCTTTCTTGGGGGGGGGGTTGATCTACTCTGGTTATTCATATTACCAGAGCTTTTCCACTGATTGTGCCCCATGATTACTTTACCCTGTTTGGCTTTTCCCCTTGAGTTTTGTCAAGGACCTGTGGACCTGTACGGTGTTATGGTCTGAGAGACTGGGGACCTGCTTGGTGTGGTGGGAGCTAAGTGGCTCTGTCTTATTTTTAGCTGGTCTCTGTCCTACTCTAATGAATCAGTTACTCTTGGTTGAAGTCCCTGCTGTGGAGAAATACCAGCAATTAAGTCGCCCTGCCCCCCCCAAACAACAATTGGTCAAGGAAAATCAAACCTTCCCTCAACCATACACCCAGGGTGCCACTTTGGATAGTCTTTGGGTGATTTGCCCCGTTCAAGGGGTCCAAATCAGTTGTCCCAGTCAGCACCAATCTCAGGTGGGAGAATTCATATGTCTCTGGCAGCTAGATTAGAGGGGTCTGCTCACAGCTCAGATATAACTTGCTCTAGTGCTCCGTGAGGGAAAAGGGACCCACCCAGCAAATGTATTAGTCTGGGAAGGTTGCTACCTCCTTCCCCACCTTGCTCGACATAGTTCACTCCAGCAAGCAACTGCTCCTGGGGTTTATGACTGCCAGAGTCACCCAGAAATCTGAGTCCGGCAGGGGGAGATGAGGCCTGTCAACTTTATTAGAGGCTGGGGTAGTTCACTCAGTTCCAGCCCTGTGTTGCTCCGGCTAAATTCCTCTGCAGGTCAAATGCTGCTACTTAAGAAACTCAGCCCTGGGCAGCAAGCAATTAGAGTTTATACTCAGGTGTCAATTCCAGCCTCTGCCCACCCCCTGCCTTTGTCTCAGCTATATCCCCCTGAGGGCTAGGTGCTATTATGGTTAGATAAGCAGTCCCTGTAAGTCTGTGAGCTGTGCGTATTCTAGTCCCCATGCTCCACCCAGGTCAGTACTCAGAGAATTTACCAAATCTGCTCTATCAATGGCTGTCACAGGAGAAAAATTCCCGAAACCTCCAGTTGCCCAGAGACACAGTGTGTGTCTGTCCAGAGTGGTCTTAGGGATGTGAGCCCCTCCCCTTGCTGCAGCTGCCACTCTCAGGATACTGCCATTCCTGTGTAGTTCCCTCTCAGCTGACCATCTTCACAGACCAGAATCAGCCCTTTCCCCCTCTGCTCCTCTCAAGGAAATGCCCAAGAATCTGGACTCCATGGAGGATAAATCTCCAGACCTCGGGGTTGAGAGTCGGTGAGAATCCTGAGTTGAGAGTTGCAAATAGGGAATATATACAGTTTTATACAGTTTTACAGTTTTATGCCTGGCAGGAGGGGGCTGTGGCATGCCAGCAGGGGTAGGAGGTCTAGTTTTTAGGGGATCTCTCCCATGGGATAAAGTGGGAGGATATTTGAACTCTGCTCACTTGTTTGTATGGAGTAAACTGCAAGCCCTTCTTGTGGGGGAGGGGACTCCCGTTTGCTTGGTGGTGGATTTTGTACCTTTTGATTGTATTTTTGGGGTCACAGCTCACCTCAGCATGGTTGAAGTGCATTCTTCGATCTTCTCTCTTGGCTCCACTCCAACTCATCAGCTCCCTTGCTAAACTTCTGTCCTTTAAGGCTCCTTCAGGACGGAAGCTTCTGTAAAAAGCTGGCTGCAGTCCTCCATCTTGTCTTTCTCCATCAATTTTAAAGGTTAGTTTAACAGGATATAAAATTCTGGATTGAAAATTGTTTTGTTTAAGCAGGTTTAAGGTAGATGACCATTCTCTTCTGGCTTAAAAAGTTTCATTTGAGAAATTTGTGGTTATCCTGATGGATTTGCCCCTGTAGAAGAATTGGTGCCTACTACTAGTTGTGTGCAGAATTTTCTCTTTTGTCTTGACTTTGGACAAGTTCATGACAATGTGTCTTGGAGAAGTTCTGAGATGAGATGACCTGGGGTCCAATAGCCCTCTGAAAGAAGGGTGTCAGAATCTTTGATATTTGGGAAATTTTCATTTATGATATTGTCTAGTAGGGTTTCCATTTCTCTGGGGAATTCTGGGATACCTATAACTCATGTTTGAATGCTTCATGAAGTCCCATAATCTTTTCAGTGAACATTCTGCTTTCTCTCTCTTTTTTTCTGTCTCTTTAAGTGTCTATGTTAGCTCAAAAGCTTTATTTTCTACTCTGAGGTTCTTTCTTCTGTATGGTCTAATCTGTTGATACTTTCTATTGCATCTCTAAGTTCTCTAATTGAATACTTCAATCTCTTAAGCTCCCCTATATCCTTTCTATATTCTTCATATTGTTCATCTCTTATCTGATTCTGTTTTTGAATTTCCTTTTCATTATTTTCCATTTTCTCAGCAATTTACTTCATTGTTTTTACCAATCAATTCCCTTTCTGTCATTTCTAGTATTTCTTTATAGGTAGAATTCTCTGCAGTATCTACCATATGATCCTTAGTGTGTGTTTAGAAGGGGTTGCTCTGTTCTTGTTTTTCATATTGCCAGAAGTTTTTCTGCTGTTTATTCCTCTTGAGTGTTTTCTTCTTGTCTGTTTCCTTGCCCTACTTTTTCATTTCATTTCCTCTTGCTTTTTAAGTTACCAGGCCTCTGACCTAAGGTGTTGAACTGTCCCTTTGGTAAAAGACTAAAAGTAAGAGAAGAAAGAAGAACAAGAAAGGATAAAAGATTTAAAAAAGAAAGAAGAGAAAGGAAAGGGGGTGTAAAAGAAGACTGACAAAAAGAAGAGAGGAACAGAAAGAGACAGGAGTAATAGTGGTGCACTTGGGTACTTGGACTATACCCACAAATCCCAAACTCTGTGGACGTGGGTTGGGTGAGTGGGTCCTTGAAGTCTGGAGCCCTTTATCAGCCTGAGTAGATACAAGACTCCACCTCCACCATATAGAGAAGAAAAATAGATACTGTAAATCACAGTAAAACAAAAAACTTTAAGGGATATAATTGGGGGGAAATAAAGAATAACAAGGCAGAAAAACTAACAAAAATGAAGCCCTAATGAAGAAGAAATGAAAAATTACTCAATAAAAAAAAGAAATCTAGGAGGGAAAAGCTGAAAAAATTTTAGAAAGAAAACTATACATATACATGCTCATACACACAGATACACTCACACACATACATATGTGTGTGTATGTATGTATATATGTGTGTGTGCGTATATATATCTTATTATATCTTATTGTATATTGCCAGGGCAGCAGGTGATCTTCTGGAGTACGAGATGCTAATCATGATGCTGATATAACTGTATAAGATGGAGACTAGAAGCCTCTGCTCTGTCTTGTCAACCATACCGTATTCATTTTCCTGACTACTTTATCCTCAATGCCTCAGGGTTGGGAGCCTGAAGCTCTTCTCAGACCACTTAATAGACAACCTTGACTTTTCCAAATCATATCTCTTGGCTATGCAGTGGCCTTCCCAGGAAAGGGTGTGTTACTCAAATCTTCCTGAGAGTTGCTGCCCACTTATCAGGCATGCCACAACCTGCCATGCACTAGGACACTGGTGGCCCAGCCTGCAAGGCAGCCTTCTCACCCAGCCTGCAGCCAAACAATGAAAGCTCTGTTCCACCTGGGTGGCTCAGTCCTGGTTCCTGAGTGCTGTTCAAAATCACTCACTCGCTAGCCCAAGCTCTTCCAAAGTAACTCAATCAAGTACCCAGGTCCAAAAATATCAGCAGGGCAGGCCTTCCCTGTCTGCAAACTGTTGCAGCCGCACCTGGGATGCACCAGCTGGCCTCTACTCAAATGCAATTACTTCTGCTTCTTCATTACTTTTTTCCTAGTCCTGGGGTTCTGCTTGCCTCCCTGTGCCCTCAAGGGATGTTTCTAGGCAGCAACCACAGGCCAGAGGTGGGAGTAGTCTTTTCTCCCCAATCTCTCCACTTGGCTGCAAAAATGCTATTTCTAGACTGCCATCTTGCTCTGCCATCTTGTATTTCATAAATTTTTATTGTCTGCTTATTTCAGTGGCACTTTGTCTAATAGTACCCTTATCTGCACAAGATTCTGGTTTGCTCCAGCATTTTGCATTGATTTCTCATGGGTACTACAAAAATCTCTGCAGTCTGGTACCTTGCTTACCTCTGTTACTTGAGTTGGGGCCTAAGAATAAGTTCAACCTGAAATCCATATGAAGCACAAGCTTATAGTTATAGCTGCTCAAGGGGAATGCAACTTTGCCCAAATCTATAGCTCAGGCTAAGAGACAAATGTTTTATTTCCTTGTGCTAGTCTTTGGATTTTTTTTTTCTTCCTATTTTACCTTTTGCTTAGAAAACATTCTAAGCATCTTAGCTCTATGCAGTGGTCTGTGTTCCAACTTTTTACCTCATTTATGTTCAGGACCCAATCTTCCATCTGTGGGCATTAAAAGTGAAGCCTCTATTTTCTAGACTGACTTATCCCTCTTAGTGCAAACACAGCTCTAGCACACAAGATTCCCAGTTTCTTCATGATAGGCCTTGTGGATGCTTTTTAGCTATTATCATAGGTATGCAGATAAAAGGAGGTTAGTTATTTTATATAGCATTTCTAGATGGTTATAGTGAGAATGTTGTATATATCTTACATTTCATGTGCCCTAAACTTGAAATCTCTTTATTACATGTTGTAGTTTAGTATTTTTCCCTCTAGAAATTGAAATGTCATAACTCACTTTAGCCTACTCAATCTCTAAGCTTTCATGTTCTTTGCCTAAACTTTGGAATACAAAAATCTGCCTAACTGATGTCAAAGATGCTACAAACCCAGAGATTTAAAGCCCTTCTCTGGAAGGACAGTGGAAGGGAGAGGAGATTTCTTTCTCTTTCATTCTTTGCAGCAGTGAGATTATCATAAATTTATATGTCAAATAAATTACTCTCTAAAAATGTGACATTAATCAGAGACAAGTTTTTTTCTAAATTTATATACACACAGAGCCTTTAAAAAGCAAGGTTAGCAGACAAATCATCATGCTTCTAATCAATTACAAGGCTTTGTGGCCAAAGCTACTTTATTGCTGTGGAAAAAGAAGGCTGCTCACCTGAGCATGTACTATTTACCTAGACCTGTCCCAAGTCCATTTTTAGAAGCAGCACTGGAAGACTTTTGATCCCAATTAAAAAAAATGGATTTTGAAATCTATTTCTTTTGAAATTATATTACAAAGCTAGAATTACATGAAACTTCAAGATGCTTAACTGGTACTATTTTTATG
>NW_003852398.1:23657466-23685283 GCF_000181295.1 Otolemur garnettii | reverse complement strand
CTCATTTTCTTTTAAGGGACTGAAGACATGCAAGCCAATTATTTAGAAAATTTTAGCCTGTAATTCATTTAATGAAAGATACTTGAAACAGATAGTATATTAACTAAATGAACTGCAAAACCAAAACTAAAACCTCTCAGAGACTAATTTCCCAAATCCACATGTATGGTGTAAACATTGTATACGTTCACATTTGACAATGCATAAGTCAATAAAGGCTTTGTCATGTTCCTATTCATTCCTGTTTCCTGAGTATCCATGACTTTTTGCCCCGTTCTTTGTGAAAATTACTACTATAACCAGCCAAAGTGCTATTTCTCATCTATCCTCTTTAACAGCAAAATTCTATCTTTAGTTAAGTCCTGCAAGGTTTTTTCCTTATTTTCATTAATTTAGGAGTTAAGTTCATGATACTTCCACTAATAAGGCATTATAAGACATTGAACTAGGGTGCATGTGTAAGAAATGCTTTTTTTCCCCCCAAGAAAACCATGGTTCCAGTATTTCTGTTGTTTTACTTAACCTTATCAATCACTTTTTCTGTCTTACCACCTCTTCTAAAAATGAAAAGGAACTATAGGTGGTTACTTACTGGATTTTTAAAAAAATTGACCTCTTATCTGAAGATTAGGAACAAAATCAACTTTTTTAAAAAGTAAAACAAGTGTTGAACAGACGAGAAATAAATTTTCCTCACAACTCCTTAAAAAAAAAAACTCACAATGTGAAGAACTTTGGGTATTTGATTTCATTATCTATAGCAAACTAAGCAGAAATCATGACTACAGTCAGACACCCTAACTCACAAGAGATGGCTGATAAGTAGAAATCAAGAAAGGAAGGGGGTAAACAGATGCATGAAGGATAACTTGGGTTATTTCAAGTAAGGGAAAAGTGTCTCCGTCATAGTTATGCTTGGGTTTTGACAGTAACTTTTCTAAATCAGTTCTCAGTTGAGATCCTACTTCTGTTAGATCATCCCTGGACTCTTTCTATCCCTTCCCCTCACTGCCTTAAGTTCTCCTGTTATACTGCTGATCAAACCATATTGTCATTTTTTCATTATTTATAGTTGCTAATGCTAGATTATAAGCATGTCTGTGATATTCTTTTTAACATGGTGTTCTTAGTCTCTAACGCAGCGTCAGTTACAATACGCTTTGGAAGAATAAAAGTTTCATGAATGGGCGTTGCCTGTGGCTCAGTGGGTAGGGCACGGACACATACACCGAGGCTGGAGGGTTCAAACCCAGCCTGGGCCAGCTAGAGCAACAAAGACAATTGCAAAAACAACAAAAAATAGCTGGGAATTGTGGGTGCCTATAGTCCCAGCTACCTGGGAGGCTGAGGCAAGAGAATCTCTTAATCCTAGGAGTTTGAGGTTTCTGTGAGCTGTGATGCCACAGCACCCTACCCGAGGCAATAGCTTGAGACTCTATTTTTTTTAATTTGAAACAAAGTTTCATCAATGATGTTTACCAGATTTTTGATCCTGCATTTAATAATTAGTTAAAATAAGGAAGTTTCAGAGCTGAAAAATAACTCAGAAAATTTAGTCTATCCATTCATATATATGGATAAGGAAATTAAAGTCCAGGGAAGGAAAATGACTCACCCCAAATAGATGGTAAATGATATACCTCAGTGACGACAGGTGGCTTCTGAATCAGAAGAGGCTATTTCCGTGACTCTGTGTGGTTGCTGAAGATGACCATGAATTGAGTCCTTAGTGTAAACCAGGCCCTGTGTTAAATGATCCACCTATGTTATCTAATTTAGTCTTCAAAATACCCTGAAGAAGCTGATGAAAGTATTATCCACATTGTATAGAAGGGAGAAGGAGGCTTGTAGCAGTTGGGAGACTTGCTAGAGGTGGAAGCAGGATTTCCATCTCTAACTCCAGAGCCCCAACCCTGACCACCCTTTGTTCAGGCTCCTGTTTATAAAGGTAGATAATAGTGGGAGTCTACTGGGGTGGCTGTTTAAATGGTTATTCATTCAGAGCCATGAGTTAAAACTTCTAAATGGGGATTTAATTCAAGGTTAGAATAAGAACTGAGATAAGGATAGGATTATCTTAATGGTAGTAAATAACCTAAAGAACCTTGAGTTTGATAGGATATTAAGTACTTAACATGATGCAGCCTATTCTGTGAATAGGACAAAATGCATAATCTACTTTGGACCATTGAATTCCGTTGAGAAAATTATGTGTGGAAGACTATTCACATACATGAAATATTTTTGAATATTTGGAACATACTTAAAAGTATTGTGGTCTTGACAAAATTTTGAATATGAATTTGCTTTGTTTAAATTTGTTAGCGGTTTGTGTAAAGAAAAAGGGACTCCCCAGGTAGTGAAAAGGATAGGGTGTAGTAGGCCTGTGTAGTTCTCTGGTTATGCCTGGCTAGTGATTGGCAGACAGTTGAAAAGAGGACGTGTCTACATCTGCAGACATGAAGCCTATCCTTAGACCTCTGAAGAGAACATTGCAATGGCATAGAATCTCCTTTCATGTATACTACAAATGTATTGTTGAACCTAAGTGAGATGGCATTCCTCTTTTATGATTTCTTCTGAAATATGCTTTAAACAATTTGTTTAGAAATTATAGAGATAAGAGTAGTAAACAAATACAGATTGTTTATGACCCTGTTCTCTCTAGGGATTTTATTGCTTGGGTATGTCAGAAATAAGAGAATTTTTTTCCAAGTGAAGCTGTTATTGTAACAATATTACAATGATAATAGCTAGTTCTTAGTGAGGACTTATCTTGTGTGCATGTGTTCATTTAATCCTTTGGCTGGCTTATGAGGTAAACAACACAAGTGTCCCCACTTTTCCAATAAAGAAACAGAAACCTAGATTAATATACCTAAGATTACAGAGTTGGCAATTTTCTTCCTAGAGTGTGGTTTTTAGCTGAAACTCTTTTTTTATGGCACATTGAAAATATTCTCCCTTTTTTTGCATTGAGGGAAAGCAGCCATCGTTAGCCGAAAAGGAGAAAGAGGGATCAAGGAGAAATGATTTAGAGAGGAAAATGTGGATTCATTACGTGTGAGTGTGTGTGTGTGTGTGTGTGTGTGTGTTGCCTTTGAAGTAACTCCCAGGTGAGTGAGACAACATATGATGATTAAGAACTGCCACTTACTAAATTCACAAGAGAATGTGTATGTTGATGATCCCTTCAAAGATTTTTACAAGTTCTCATAATGCCTGCTGCTCTCTAAACAACTGTGGTCTATAATTTTCCTTAGTAGAGGGAATTACAGAAAAGCCCCTGGTGCTAATCCTTTGTACCCTTGGTATTTGCAAGTTTCTATACACATAGAAAATGAGAGAAGAAAATAGTTGAGATAACAAACACCTCTCATGAAAACCATAGGCTGATTTGCTCCTTAGATGGTGATTTAAAATGAACACATTCTTAGTAAACCATCACAAGAACAGAGAAGCAAGAATCCAATGTACTCAATCCTAATATGAAGGCAGTAGATGAGCCGATACAAGGGGTTGGATAGGTGAATGAGGTAGTGGAGAGAGGGGATCAGGGAGAGGGATGGAGGTGTCACAGTGTATGGCACAACTCTTGGGGACGGGACACAATTATAAGAAGGATTGTATCTAAAATGCAATCGCTATGACCTAATTCTTTGTACCCTCCATTCCTAACAATAAAAATAAAATGATGCCATTAAAAGGAGTAGGAATCTTAAAGTATTTCTTTATAATTTTATGTGACTAAAGTGTATTGAGGAGCTTGGTTGAAGTGGAGCTGCCGGAGCAAGCCCTTTGTGCATAACTGATTATACCCAGGCTGTGCAAAAGCTGGTGCACTAATGCAGCTCATGGTTGAAGATTACTCTGTGATATATTAGTCTCTCTCCAGAATGGGTTCCTACAGGTGAAACTGCTGAGCAAAAGAGATTTTCAAGGCAATGCTGTTTAACACTGCCAAATTGCCTCTTTACAAATAACATTCCAGTTTATTATCCTACCAACAGCAAAAGGGATGTACCTTAAAAAATAAAAATAAAACACCTTTGATTTTCACTAATGACCCTAATGATCTTGTGATTACTTTACCCCCAAATTGCTTTTTTTCTTTTTCCCCCCAAATCATTGGTGTTTACACAGGCAGTGCATAATGATGGCATCTAATTGAGTCCTAACTGCCAGTATTTCCTTATTTCCTACTGGGAACTGAGGTTTGCCTTGGTGAGGGCCGAGGTAGGACAGAAGCATCACCCGGATAATACAGAGAACAAAACAGCTGAGGTTTGTCCATTCAGTGACCCATACTGTGTTCCAGACACTGCTTCTCAAATCCGTTCTTATTCTTTTCAGGACCTCTTCTCTTCAAGTGTGCTGGGTTCTTGACGCTCCTCAGTGTAGCTCATTTATTTTTGCTTTGCTGGTATCTTGGCATACTCATAAGGCTTTGGTGAAATGTCAGCAATCACAGACCGTCTCTTTTCTCTCAACCTGCAATTAGTGAATTTGCTGGCAACTTTCATTGTTCTGTTTTGAGGAAAATTGAATGTTGCCGAAATTGTAGTGATATTTATAATTATAAGCCAGGAGTTAGGGTTATTATTTATTGGATTTAGAAACTTCTATGGGAATTTGTGAATGTTTCTTATTGTGCTGCTTTTCTGTGGTATAAATACTTTTTTTTAGAATCTCCTATAATTTTTTGGAGCAAAAAATGACAAAAAGGAATGTACTTAAAGATAGAGTAAATTCTTCTCTGTTGTCAACTAGAGCAATTTCATCTAGATGTATTGATCATTTCCTGTGAGCCAATTAGTAGGGAAATATCAAGATGAGACTTTTATTCCTGCCATGAAGGAGATTAGTTGGAAACACACATGTGTAAGCCGGTAATTATAAGGTGATGCATAATTTTTTTAAAATGGGTAGCAAAGACAAGGAAATTACTTCTAAATTTGGAGTTGGAGAATGAAGTACTTTTAAGCTATGTAAAGAGTTGAGCCATGAAAGAGTTATATACACCATATTAGAGAAAAAACAGGTAGCGTTTGGTAGGTATATCAATTTTCTAATGTTGTATGATGATACTATGAACTTGGTGATTTAAAACACAGCACACATTTATTATCTCAATTTCTGTACGTCAAGAGTTGGGTATGGCTTAGCTTAGTTCCTTGCTCTGGTTTTCACAAGGTGGAATTCAAGGTATTAGCTAGGATACCTCTCATGTGGAGCTTGGGGTGCTACTCCAAGCTTCTATGTATGTAGGGCTGCTGGCAGAATTTAGTTTTTGTGCTTATAAGACCAAGGTTCCTACTTTTCTTGCTGACAACCAGTCAATGGCTATTGTTAGCTCCTAGAGACCTGCACAGTTCCTTGCCACATGGCCCACTCCACAGGCAGTTTCTATCCACACTGATTCTTCATATGAGCATGAAAATTCCTGTACCTCAAGTCACTGACATTTCAGAAGGGGTTCCCATCTGACTGAGTTAGGACCTCTCAAGATAGTATGCTTAGTATCTCTTAATTAACTCACAAGGAACCGTTATGGACCTTAATTACATATGCAAAATGTCTTCACCTTAGCCATATACCATAGTAACAGGAGTAAGATCTTATGTCTTGTTATAACTTACAGACCCCATCCATGCTTAAGAAGATTATACAAGAGGATGGGTCATTTTGGGTCATCTTAAGTAGGCAGACTTAAGCAGTAACAGGGGTTGAATCATCAGAGACTTTGATCAATATTCTGAGGGTTGTGGATTCTCTCCTGTAGATAATGTTGAGTTTTGTTAGGTTTTTATCCAAGGAGATGTGTAATTTAAAGATAATTCCTGTGGCTGCGGGAACAATAGCTTGACAGTTGTACAGGATGAACCATAATGAGTTGATTAAACAGGATGGCTTCAAAACTACAAAATTGGCAGTGGCCACAAAGACTGACGGGAGCAACAAATGCTAGAAATATTTAGATGGGAGAATGGCAGGATAATGGAGGAGTGCCTGGATGTGGTGGCTGTGATACCATATCTGTTTTTTCTTTTTTGAGACAAAGCCTCAAGCTGTCCCCCTGGGTAGAGTGCCGTGGCATCACAGCTCACAGCAACCTCCAACTCCTGGGCTCAAGCGAGTCTCCTGCCTCAGCCTCCCAAGTAGCTGGGACCACAGGCGCCCGCCACAATGCCCAGCTATTTTTTGGTTGCAGCCGTCATTGTTGTTTGGTGGGCCCTGGCTGGATTCGAACCCGCCACCTTGGGTGTACATGGCTGGCGCCTTAGCCGCTTGAGCCACAGAGCCGAGCCATCTGTTTTTTCTTAAAAGATAGGCCTGATTCTAAGAAGACAAAACCGGTATGAAATGTTGTCTACAAAGGGTATTAGTATATCTTACTAATAATACTAGATTTTTACAGGAATTGAAGAAAAGTGTTTAAGTAGGCTGTGTTTATGTAGCATTCAATATTTCCAAAGCAGTCTTTTGACATATGGTAAATAAAATATGCATTAAGCTATGGTAACTAGGATATTTTCTTTGTAACTTCTTACATTAGTAAAATGTCAAGATACATAAGAGTTGCAAGAAAAGTACAAAGTACTCCCTTATGTCCTTTATCCAGATTCATTAGTTTGCATTTTGCCTAGTTTAACTTATTCATTCTCTTTATATAGAGATAGGCATGTACTTATGTTTTAACCATTTGAGAATAATTTGCAAACATTATGCCTCTTTACCCCTAAATACTTGGCATCTATTTCCCCCCAAAAAGTTTTATTTATTTTACTTTTATAGGCATAGCTTGTTTTTATTTTATTTATTTATTTATGTTTTATTTTGTTTTGTTTTGTTTTTCAGTTTTTGGCCAGGGCTGGGTTTGAACCCGCCACCTCTGGCATATGGGACCTGTGCCCTACTCCTTTGAGCCACAGGCACCACCCATTTTTATTTTCACAAAATGATGTTGTCTTTGTGGGACAAGCAATTAGATGAATAAATAGACCATTGTTTTGTACCCAGAAGATCACTTTATCCTCTCTTCCAACCCTTAACTCCCAAGGATACTAACTATTCTGAGTTTTTAAAATTTATGCAAGTGGAATCATATTTCAAATACTGTTTTGTGCCTGATTCTTTCATTTTAAGCATGTGTCTGGGATCCATCCATGTTGTTGCTATAGTTCCCATTCATCTATTCTCATTGCTATGTAGTAATCTACTAATAGATTAATATTGTATTAATCTCTTCTTTACTGTTATAAACAATTGCATAGTTACAGAAAAACAAAGTTTTAATTTGCCAGTGTTTTGTGAAGAAGATTTTCACCTACATTCATTAGAAATATTAGTGTCTAACTTCTTCAGTGTCTTTGTTCGCTTTTGGTGTCAAGGTGTACTACCTTCATAAAACAAATTGAAAAGGATTCACTCCTCGGTTTAACAAATGAATTTGTATAAAATTGGTAATATTTCTTTACCTTTGCTAGTATTTACTAGTTAATGCTTTCGGAGCCTAGCATTTTCTTTTGGAGACTGCTTCTCATAATGAATTGCGTTTCTCTAGTAGACAAAGAACTCTTCATATTTTGTTTCCTCCACTTGTGTTTTATCAGTTAAAATTTTCAAGGAAATTGCTTTTTGCGTTTCTGTTAAATTAATTGGCCTAACTTTTTGTTCCATTATTATCCTATTCTAAATTTTTGTTTGGAAATAATATGTACATATATTGGACATAAATGAAAGTTGTAAAAGTAATATAAATACCTATATATCCTTTACCCAGATTCCTGAAATTTTAACATTTTAGTACATTCAGTTTGCTTTTCTCTGCCTTTTAAATACATGTATATGTATCATGTAATATAAATAATATACAATAGAATATAATAGAGATATTCTTCTGAACTCAGTACTGTCTTAAGTTATAGATATAATAGCCCTTTGTCTCTAAGAATATATTAGTTCCTAAAAATGAAGATGTTCTCTTTAACAACCACTGTATAATGTAAAAAAAAACAAAACAGAAAATTAACATTGTTATGCTACTTGTATCAAAAATACTCATTCAAATTTTACCAGTTGCTTCACTATCCCTTATAGCAAAAGAAACCCTAGTCCAAGTTTCAACTCAAACTCACATATTTACCTACAAGTCTCTCTAGTTTCCTTTAATTTAGAAAAAAGTTATTACATAATAACTTTTCATCAGTGACGGACCACGTATATGACATGGTCCCATAAGACTATATGCCATGTTTTTACTGTACCTTTTCTATGTTTGACAGACAAATGTTTGCCATTGTATTATAATTGCTAGTAGTATTCTGTAATGTGTGACGTGTTGTGCAGGTTTATAGCTCAAGAGCAGTAGGCCAGGTACCATTATAGCCTAGGTGCATAGTAGGCTGCACTACCCAGGTTTGTGTAAATATACCCTGTGATGGTGAAATGACAAAATTGCTTAAGGACACATTTCTCAGAACTTATCTCCATTGCTAAGGGAAGCATGATGATAGTTCCCTAGTCTTTATTATCTTTCATGACCTTGAAAGTATTGTAAACTGTTCCTCATTTTTCAGAATGTCTCTCAATTTATATCTTTTCAAAATATTTTTCTCATTTTATACTGTGTGTTTTTTTTTCTTACTAGATTTGGGTCATGGATTTCGGGGGGAGGAATATTACAGAAATGATGTGTCCTTTTGAATAAATCAGTAGGCCCATGACTGTCCATTGGACATATTCATGGTGTTGTTGATTTTGATCACTTGGTTTTCTTGGTGTCTGTAATTTTCCTTAAATATAAAGTTATGATTTTCCCCTTTGTAATAATAAACATTAATAACATTAAATATTAAATTGTCATTCTTATAAAAATGCACCCATTAAACAGTGATCTATGATATTTTAGAATATTAGGAGGTATGTATGATTTGTTTACATCCTTTGTTTTGTACAAATTGAGGCAAAGTTATAAATGGGCACTTCACCCAAATACCATGCACTGTGCCTAATTAATGTGACTGAATTTGCCCATCCCCTCCTGCTCACTTTCCCCAGCTTGATTTTCGTTGAGATTTCCACATGTACTCTCTCTACTCCATTGTGGTGCATGTTATTAGTCCTGTTTGTCACCATGTCCTCTCACAAGACTTTCAAGCGTTTTCTGGCCAAGAAACAATCGTCCCATTCCCCCAGTGGATTCGAATGAAAACTGGTAATAAAATCAGGTACAACTCGAAGAGGAGACTTTGGAGAAGAACCAAGTTCGGTCTGTAAGGAACTGCACATTAGATGGCACATATTCATGCTGTATCACAGTCATTATCATCTTACTATATTAAGCTGAAAATGTCATCAGTTGGAAAGTTGGCCATACTTCCTTGAGAAAATGAGTTTTCTCTTGGTTTATATGCTCTTCACTAATAAGCTGGTGCAGTAATGAATATGTGAGAACTTTCATTTGAAAAATAAGTATTTCCTTTATGTACACTTAAATGTTGATTGATTAATTCCAATTTGGTATTGAATACATGTGTTTGTCTCTCACTTCTTATGATGTTTCACATAGAAGAATGGTTTCCAGTTATATCCAACTGGCCACAATGGTTATTAGATTGCCATTTAAAATAATAGCTGAATAGTACTCCATTGTATGCATATACCACATTTTGTTGATCCACTCATGTATTGGTAGGTACCGGGGTTGTTTCCATGTCTTTTGTGATTGTGAATTGTACTGCTATTAACATCTGAGTGCAGGTCTCCTTTTAATAAAACAACCTTTTCATTTGGGTATATAACTCCCAGTGGGATTGCTGTATCAAATGATAAATGTACCTTTAGTTCTTTGAAGTGTCTCCATACAACTTTCCATAGAAGTGGTACTAATTTTCACTCCCACCAACAGTGTACAGATGTTCCTTTCTCTCTGCATCCACACCAGCATGTGTTTTGGGACTTTTTGGTAAAAGCCATTTTCTCTGGAGTTAGGTGATATCTCATTGTGGTTTTGATTTGCATTTCCCTAATGGTTAGAAATGTTGAGCATTTTGTTTCATGTGTTTGGCCATTAGATCTTCCTTTGAAAAGTTTCTGTTCATGTCTTTTGCCCACTCTTTCATGAATTTTTGTTTCTTGCCTATTTGCTTGAGTTCTTCATAGATTCTGGTTATCAGCTCTTTACCAGATACATAGCATGCAAATATTTTCTCCGATGCTGTGGGCTATTTACTCTATTGATTATGTCCTTGACTTGGCAGAAATTTTAAGTTGGTCAGGTTCTCTTTATTTATTTTTATTGTTGCTGTGATTGCTTTTGAGGTTGTTCTCATAAAATCTTTCTGGAGTCCACTATCTGTAAGAGTTTTCCAACATTTCCTTCTAGAATTCGTATAGTTTCATGCCCTAGGTTTAAGTCTTTTATCCATCATGAATGAATTTTTGTGAGTGGTGAGGGGTGTGGATTCTGTTTCAGTCTTCTACATGTGGCTATCCGGTTTTTACTAGCACCATTTATTGAGTAGGGATTCCTTTCCCGAGTGTGTGTTTTTCATAGAGTTTTGGGAGAATTCTTTCCTTCTCAATGTTGAGGAATAATCTCTTCAATATAGGTAGAAGCTGCTCTTTGTAGGTTTGGTAAAATTCAGGTATGAAACTATCTGGTCTGGATTTTTTTGTTAGAAGATGTTTTAATTGGGCTTCAAAAGGTGTTTGAAATCCATCTGTTGGAGTTGTATTAATGTCTTCCTGATGGAGCCTAGGGAGGTTGTGTATTTCCAAAAATTTGTCCATTTCCTTCACGTTTTAAAGTTCGTGAGCATAAAGGTTTTTATAATGGTTGGAGATAAAATTTTGTATATCCATGATATCAGTTGTAATTTCCTCTTTTTCATTTTTAATTGAGCTGATTAGAATGCTCTCTCTTTTGTTTCTGATTAGCTAGAGGCTCATCAGTTTTGCTTATACCATGTTTTTCTGTGTAGGATGTGCACTTAGACGTTTTCCACCCGAACTTTCAGGTATAAAAAAAAAATCTCAGTTTGTTGCTTCAGAATCCAAATCTTTACTTCCTGCTCTACTTCTGGCCAATCTGGAGGTTTCTCCCATGTTGCCTTCTTGTGTCTTGGTCTCTGAAGCTTTTGTTGCCTCCACAATCTGATGACACTCTCTGTGGGGGGAGATCCACAGTATCTCTCGGCAGCTCTGTTGCCATGCATTTCAGCATTTTTAATAACTGTTAACTTAAACCATCTTGAAATTTTCTAATTTTTGCAAAAATATCAGATTGCTAGATTCTGCCTAAAGTATAAGCAAAATGTCTCTTTGTTGGCTAAAAATGCTTTCATTACAAGTTTAAGTGCAACAGACCCAATTACCATATATATTTCAGGGTATTTTGCATACAGATATCATTTTTGCTTTCTAGAGTTATGTTTTCAATGCATAAGCATAGATAAAAGAATTAAAAACACATAGATACAGAATTAGTTATTAGCTATGTATAATGCGTATCCTCATTTTTCCTCAGAAACTTGGGCAAAATTGTGTGGATTATACATGCTAAAATATGCTAGGTAATTGTTTTTGCTCAAGTTTTCCCAAATTTGGTCACAGTGAATCCCTTTCAACTAGGTTCGGTATGCTTTGACATGTCCTAATCATTGTTTGAACACTTCCTTACTTCTGGCATATTCCAGATTCATGGTGTATTTTGTTTGACCTGGCCCTGGAGTTAGCCTTTTTGCCACAGAATGCTGGGTCCTTTGAAAATGGTATTTAGAAATTATGATACGAGCTATTCTCTTTGGTACTAAGTGTCATTACTTGTAAGCCTCCTAAGTGGACTGAGCTAAGAAACATGCATATGTTAATGGCTCATACATAGAACTATATCTACAGCCATGAGTTCCTATTGATCCTTCTAATCCAGTCCAATCTCACAGAATTCATCTGAGCCTTTCCCCTTTCTATATTTGCAATTCGCTTCTCTGACATCAAAAAATCTGGCCCTCATTATCCAAAATGTATTTACTGATTATTTCTATCCTAGAATATACATGAAGTAATTTTAGTATTGCTAACCCATAGAACTGAAAACACACCTGTTATAGATTTTAACATGTGTGTACTGCTCTTGTTTTCAGCTTGATGGTATAGAGTGAAAGTAATGTATTAAAAGTTACTTAGAATGGTTCATTGTTCCTCATCTGTGTGATTGATTTTCATTTGAATTGGTTATGGGTTTTTTATTTCATTCTTTTTCCTCCTCCTTAATTTTTGTTATATTTTTAAGTATGATAAGCATTAATATGGTCCCAGAAGTCAAGTCAGGCTCTACAAAAATCTATATTCCAAAGTGTCATTCCTTTAACCTCTGTAAGACTTCTATCTTTCCCCATTTCCCTGTCTTTTAACCCTATACCTACTCTGTAGGTAACAAGTCTTGGTCAATTCTGGTTTGTCTTTTTATGCATCTTTTTGAGAAAATGAGATATAAATTTTACTTTTCCTTCTCACACAAAGGAGTCTACTATATCTTCTCTTTTGCAGTTTTTTTTTTCATTTAACAGCATAGTTTTAGTATCTGTAGGGTTTGTAATGAGTTTCCTGTTTTATTTCTGATGTTAATAATTGTCCTTTTTCTTTTTCATGATCATTCTTGTGAGGGATTAATCAACTTTTTCTATTTTATTTCTGTTCTTTAGCATTTTCTTCCATATTTGCTCTTACTTTTCTAGCTTCATAGGTAGAAATACACATTAACAAATTTGAGCTTTACTCAATTTGAAATTTTTTAATTTCTGTAGCTTCCTTGACCTATGGGATATTTATCTGTATACTGCTTAATATTCAAATATACAGGTAGGCTTTTATAGATAATTTTATTGATTTGCAGTTCCACTGTGGTCCAAAACATATTTTCTAATATAGCAATCTTTTGAAACTTTCTGAGAATATTTAAATCGTATGGTCTAGCATATGACCTCACCTTTTTTATCAAACATTTCCTGTACCCTTGGAAAGAATATTCTGCAGATGCCTTTTGTATTACTTTTCACATATTATCTAGGGCAAAATGGTGAATAATGTTCAAATTATCTATGTTCTTACTGATTTTTTTCTGTGCATGACTATGTGCAGGCATGTGTGTATGTGTCTGGCTGTTCTGTAAGTTGCACGAAGAGGAGAGTTAAAATTGCTAAAACATGTTGTAGATTTGTCTATTTCTCCCTTTAGGTCTTTCAATTTCACTAGATGTTTTTGGAAGCTCTCTTAATAGGCACATAAATATATAATTATTACCTTCCTGGAAAACTAGCATTATAAAATATTATTCTCTCCAGTGGCACGTCTTTCCTTAAATTTAGTATTTTTGGTATTAATTTAGTCAATATAACTTTATTATGTTATTTACATAATTTATGGGGATTTTTTTCTTTTGTATTCTTTTAGTTTTAGATTACTTTTGTCTTTAAAAGGTATCATTTTTAGGCAACATATCGGTAGTCAACATTTTGTGAGTTCTGTGTATGTGGAATCAAGCAAACATGGATAGGAAATATTTAGAAAAACCTAATAAATATATACAGTGATAAAAAATACAAATAAAAACTATTTACACAGCGTTTACATTGCATTAGGTAAGGTATTACAAGTAATCTAGAAGTGACTTAAAATACAATCATGCACTGCATGATTCAGCCAACAATGGACCACATATATGATTATGGTCTTGTAAAATTATAATACCATATTTTTATTCTACCTTTCTATGTTTAGATATGTTAGATACACAAATACTCCCTTCTGTTACAATTACCTAGAGTATTCAGTGTAGTGACATGTTGTACAGGTTTGTAGCCTAGGAACAACTGGATACACAGTCTAGTCTGGGTGTAGGCTAGGTATAGTAGGTCGTCCCATTTAAGTTTGTGTGAGTACACTTTATGACATTTGCACAGTGGTGAAATTGCCCAACAATGCATTTCTCAGAATGTATCCCTATCTGGGCCAGGCATGGTGGCTCACACCTGTAATCCCAGCATTCTAGGAGGCCAAGGCAGGTGGATTGCCTGAGCTCATGAGTTCAATACCAGCCTGAACCAGAGTGAGACCTCATCTCTAAAAATAGCTAGGTGTTGTGGAAGGCGCCTGTAGTCTGATCAACTTGGGAGGCTAAGGCAAGAGAATCACATAAAGCCAAGAGTGTGAGATTGCTGTGAGCTGTGACACCATGGCACTCTACCAAGGGTGACAAAGTGAGACTGTATTAAAAAAAAAAAATAAGTATCTTTATCACTAAGTGACACATGACTATATACAGGAGGTTATGTTTGGATTATATGCACATATGACCCCATTTTATGTCTCAAGCACCCATTGATATTCATGAAGGGTCCTGAAACCAATCCCCTATGGATACTGAGGAATGACTATAATTAGTTCTTTCTATATTTAGTCTAATAATCTTTGTATTGGAGTACTCAGTCTATTTTTATTTATTGATATACTTAAGTTACCATTTCACTATTTCTATTTTTTTCAGGCTGGCTGGCTTGTTGTTTCCTAATTTTTTCTTTATAGCCTTCCTTTCAGTTGATCAAATATTTTGTTAATAGCCAATTTTATTGGCTTTTTAACCATACCTGTATATGTTTTTGATTGCTCTAGTAATTACAATATGGATTTTAACCTATCACAGTATCACAGTCTATTTAGAGTTAATATTTTATTAATCCATGCAAAACAAATATGCAGCATCACAGTTCCATTTAACTACCCATCCTTGAGGCCATTGATTGATTGATTGATTGAGATATGTATAAAACAGCACTATATACAGTGTTTAAAGTGCTTAAACATCTTTTCATATAGTTATGTCTTTTAAATAAAGACAAAAATATACTGACTCTTGTAATTTACCCACATTTTTGATTTTCTGATGTTCTGTTCTGCATTAGCTTCCAGGGTCCTGAGTGTCAATGTGTTATTTTTTCCCTTAATTTGGATACTGTGCTTTAGTATTTCTTGAAGTGTAGATTTGTCAGCAATACATCACTGAACTTTCTACTTGCCTGAAAATATCTTTATCTTAATTTTGAAGGTTATTTTCACTGGACATAGGACTCTAGGAAAGATTATTTTCCTTTTACCATTTTAAATGTCATTCTCCTTTGTTTTTGAGATATTGGCAATCATTCATATTGTTGGTAATAGGCCATTTATCTTTTTCTGTGGCTTCTTTAAGGATGATCTGGTTATCTTTGGTTTTCAGAAATTAAACTATGTTATTCCTTAGTATGGTTTGTCTTGTAATTATCCTGATTAAGATTTGCTGAGCTCATTTGATATACAATTTTGTTACCTCCCTCCATAAGTTTAAGGAATACTTGGCCACTTTTTCACCTTATGTTTTTCTACTTTGTTCTCTCTCTTCCCTGATATAGCACTTCCAGTGTACAAATACTCCCAATGTAAACTCAAGATTTTATTGTCTTCATAATAAGACCAAAGATGAAACTTAGAATTAGAACAATTGATTCTTTGTCTTCTTATCTCTAACTTAAACTTGTTCAATCTCTTAGTGGTCAGCATTATCTTAGAACTTCGTTTGGGCTCAACACATTCAAGTCTTACCACATTCTTTTCTCTGGCTTTAGCCTTTTGTAGAAAATCTGCTTTGTCTGACCACCACTCTGCTTCCTGTCAAAATGCTGCTAGGCATACAGAAAATCCTTGATCTTATTGTATATGTCACTTTTTTTTTTTTTTTTTTGAGACAGAGCCTCAAGCTGTCCCCTTGGGTAGAGTGCTGTGGCATTACAGCTCACAGCAACCTCCAACTCCTGGGCTCAAGCGAGTCTCCTGCCTCCGCCTCCCAAGTAGCTGGGACCACAGGCGCCCGCCACAACGCCTGGCTATTTTTTGGTTGCAGCCGTCATTGTTGTTTGGTGGGTCCGGGCTGGGAATTCGAACCTGCCACCTTAGGTGTACATGGCTGGCGCCTTAGCCGGTTGAGCTTAATGGTGTTGGTGCTTGCCCCATTTCTTAAGGGAGGTCTGAAGGATTTTATGAATGTTTACCATGTTTGCTCAAGTTGTATACCATGGAAGTTGTTACATATGTTTGTATCACTTGATGTTATCCCATGAGTCTGAGGCTCTGTTGGTTGATTTTCAGTTTTTATTCTGTGTTCTCTAAATTGGGTAATTTCTATTTATATTTTATTTGTCTTAGATACTAATATCAGAAAATCTATCTTCAAATTCACTGATCCTTCTGTTGTCTCTAATCTTTTAAATCCTTTTTAAGAAAATTTTCATTTTAGGTAATTTGCTTTTTAAATTGTAGAATTTTCATTCTATTCTTTGAGTTTACATTTTCCTGCCTAGTTTCCCTGCTTTATTCATTGTAACACATTTCCCTTTACGTTGTAAAACACAGATTTGACAAACCCTTTCAATTCTTTGCCTGCGAATTCTGACATCTTGAACATTTCAGGTTCAGTAACTATTGGCTATTCCTTCTCTTGACTATGGATTATATTTTGTTATTTCTTAGTCTACTAAGATTACTAATTGAAATAGTCTACTTATTTATAATTATATACTACATTCTCTGAATGAGATATTTGCTCAGTTCTTTCAACCTCCCTTACCCTGTGTACCTTAGAGGTTACCAAATTCATGTTTATGCGTAAGCCAAAAATTTCTAGTAGGACCAGAGTGGTATTAATATGCAGATGTAGGAACTTCCTATATTTTTCCCTTCTTAGAATTTTCCTTTTACTTTCTGGCTGCTGTGGTTGCCTTAAACTCCATCCTCTGGCTTCTATTTTTTTTTTTTTTTTGCCCATGACTTTCTGCTTGAGTTCTGTCTATTCATTTCCCCACAGATATGAATTCCCATAGGTGCAAAGCCTAATAAAGCTTATCTGGTGAAATGCCCTTCTTTCAAGGGCCAACTTCCAACTACCTTCTACTTGTATTTCAAAAAAGGTTTTTTGAGGGGCAGTACCTCTGGCTCAAAGGAGTAGGGCACCAGTCCCATATGCAAGGGGTGGCAGGTTCAAACCCAGCCCTGGCCAAAAACTGCAAAAAAAGAAGAAAAAAAAATTTTTTTCTTCCCCTGGCTTTGTTAATTATTGTTAATGTTACATATAGGAGTATAAGTCTGATTTAGTAGGACTTGGGTAAGTAGATATTTCTGTGTTGTAGGATTAATGCTGTTAAATAGAAATACAATGTAAACCACATACATAATTAAAAATTTTCTAGTTGCCACATTAAAAAAGTAAAAAGAAATGAGTTAAAAATGCATTATTTTTTCCTAATACATCCAAAATATATTGTTTTAACAAGTAATATAAAATTAAGGTATTTTCTATTTTTTTATGTTGCATCTTTGAAATATGTATGACAATGGTCAGCACAACTCAATTCAGATGCTAAATTATCAGTAGCTAAATATAAGTGTAGCACTACTAAAACCATAAAGTTATGTTTAATAAAAATTCAGTTTTAAAATTTAATTAAACTAAAATGAAACTAAGAATTGATTTCCTTAGTTTTAGTAGCCATGTGTCAAGTGCCTGATAGCTACATATGACTAATGGTTACCATACCAAGCAGGATAATAAACGGTTTCTATATCTTCATTAGGGGAAGTGGCCTTGATATGAACCATAAGTACAAGAATAGTTTTATAGTAATTAGAGGTAATTTATGTTAACCACCTCTATTTGAGTAAAGGAAAGAACAAAACTTCCTTTAAATGTCTGCAAAGACATAAAAAATTTGTAAGTTTTTGCAAAAAGATTTTAAGAGCAAAGCCAAATTGGTTTTCATAATTATATATTATGTACAGAATTTATCAACAAATGACTACGTTTAATAGAACACATTGTTCATTCTTCTATGAATTTGTCCTTTGGGGATTTATATTTAATAATACTCTGGCTATAAAAGCTCATTATTTTGTAAGTGTCCTCTTTTGTTGACTAATTATAGTGATGATGTTGATTTAAAAAGTGATCTTTTGGTATTATGGTTGTAATTGCTTTGATTCCCAAGATAGAGGAATATCTGAATGGTCTTATATAAAATTCCAGCTCTTTGAAGTAGTATAATTATAATAAATGATGACTGATTTGGTAGAAAATATCCATAAACTCAAAGTTTCCTTAGCATTCAAATACGGGCCATAGTGCTGTGAGAACTTGTTATAATTCTGATGCATTATCAAGTAAGCTTGTATCTGGTTAATTCTACTTGTGCTAAATTCTATCAGTGTCCAAACCAAATAAAGAATATACTGAACCTTCAAAAACCCCAATCCTAAAAATGCCAGGAATATAAAGCAGGAAACTTTGAATGTGACCATACATATATATTGCTTAAGGGACATATTGCTTAGTATTTCACAGTCACAGAACCCTTTATCATGCCCATCCTTCCTTCTTTTCCTAGCTAATGATATATCCCACTTCACTATCTCCACCAAACAGGGTCATCTATTGACAGGAATGTCAAGTTATACTATCTAGATTGGGACCCAAGTGCCACACGTGTACAGTAAATATGGCTAAATGACATGAAGATGTTGAAGAAAATGGGCAAGATAAGAACAGGGATGTTATCTCTTTTCCTGACCCGTTGATCAAAAGAGCGATTGAGTAATTAGAGAAGAAGGTTAGTTTTCATCACTGGGGGCAACTCAGAAAACCTTTGGGGCTTGGGGGTTTTCAGAGAAGAAACATGAGGCTTGGAAGATGACTTCTTCAAGGTTACCCAAGATGTATGTAGCAGGCCTTGGATTTAAACTCAGGTTTAACTCTCTGCTGAGACTATAGTCTTAGCCAACATTTATGGCACCCAATAGAGGTCATCTCTGCACTGGGGTCTCTCTCTTGGTTCTGTGTGAACAAGTCCCTGCCCACAACCCAGGATATAATTCTTTTAAATTTTAATAGCCCTAATATTCTTATTCATGGCTCTATTGCTCTAATGAAAAAGGATTATTTATATCTGTTTAAAAAAGTTTATTATCTTGGTCAAATAGCAAGGTTATATGTTTTGGATTCTCTAGGATATTATCCTGGATCCCTGAGGCTTTTGTAGTTTTTAAAATTGAAGGTATGATCCAGGCCTCCAAGCAGTAAATTTTATTGCTTGTCAAATTTTACTTT
Source organism: Otolemur garnettii (assembly GCF_000181295.1). Taxonomy (NCBI): domain Eukaryota; kingdom Metazoa; phylum Chordata; class Mammalia; order Primates; family Galagidae; genus Otolemur; species Otolemur garnettii. The sequence goes on along the minus strand of NW_003852398.1, from coordinate 23,666,094 downwards.
CTTGAATTTAAACAATAGGATATTAATCTAGAAAGATCCTTAAAATATTTCTCCCACCCCTATTGTATTTTAGGCTTGGGTATCAATTCTAAAGGTTTAGGAACTTGTTTAATGTGTAGAAATCAGTAAGTGTCAGTCACTAAACACCTCTCTTGGCTCCTAGGTGTCAGTTATATCCTCTTTATCAGACATTTTACCTTTTGGAACCCTTTACTCTCTCTGAAGTGCCAACAAAATATGAGTCTAACTAGGAAAACAGGTTTGTCAGAACTTCCAGAGTGCCCAGGAGTTATAATTCTCTAATCCCAGAAGGATGCTGAAGTGTTCTCCATTTTCTTTTGGGTATTGGATGCAGGTGGGTAGAGAGTAGAGGACCACCCAATTTAATTATACCTGGAACATCTGGTACACAGAGGGAGGAGTGAACCACTTACTTTGTTAGCCAGGCTTCTTCGTTAAGCATCATGCATATACATTGTTTAAAGGGACATTAGTATTTCAGAGCCACAGAACCCTTTATCATGCCTGTTATTCCCTAATGATATATCACCCTTCACTATCCCCACCAAGTAACAGTGTCATCTAGCGTCTCCTGTCATGTGTATTTTTTCCTTTGTTATTTTTAACTCTATTAAAAATTAAAATTAACTCCGTTCTACACATGAAGACTTAGGTCATAAACATTAAGAAACAACAATTTGTTATTTACTAGCTATCTGTAAAAGAAAAAAATGAAACTGATGACTGACAGAATAAGAATCAGAACTTATTTCTGTCCAAATTCTGAGCCTGTGCTCCTCACTCTCCCACATAAACTTTTGCTTGTACGTATCCAGTGTCAGGGAACTCATTTACTACCCTCCAGTGATGCTCCCCACAGCATTCCCAAATATCTATGGGTGGTTGTTATTATAGGAAAGCTCTTCCTTTAATTGGGCTGAAATTTGTTTCTATTTGGCTTCCACATATTAATCACACTTTATAGTCTTTTTATATATGAGCATAGGTATGATTATTTTCATACATGATGATACTTAATATTATGAGAACTCACCTGGCAAGTTTCTTTTCATCCTCAAGTTAGGTACCTATGCCTATTTCTTTTGAGTGGTCCCTTCTGGGATGTGATTTCTGGTTCCCTTGCCTTCTGACCTCCTCCTTTGAACTCAAATTTAAATGAGTCTTAAAGTAAGGGTTTTGTTTGACTGAAATCTGAGATTGGGTGGAATGTATTATTTAGGGGAAAAATAAATTATCCAATTGAGTGGGTTTGATAATATGAAAGTTTCTGTTGCACATAAAAGTTGAGAGATGAGTGGTCTGAGCCTCGCAGCATTGCTCTATGATCCTTAAAATAAGCTTCTGGAGATGCTATAATCCTCATTTTCTAGCCTGCACTGTGGGAAGCAGAGCATTCATGAAAAACAGCTCCATCTTTAAGGATGTGATTGGAAGTTTTGCATATCAATTTCAAAGTTGTTCAAGGGCTTACACTAGCTGTAAAGGAGATGGGAAATGCTGCTTAAACCTGGGTAGCCATGTTCCTGGTCAACTTAGGAGATTCTACTAAGAAAAAAGTGAAAATTAGTTAAGGAAGACAATCACAGATTATGCTACATAGAGTAAGGTATAAACAAAAGGCAAAAGTCTCTTAGAGCACAAGGGTAGAAAAGAAAAAACCATCAAGAAAATACAGGCGGAAAAATGGAAGTAGGAACCAAGAAATTTTGGATTTTTGATTTGTCACACTTCATTAAGCATGTCACTTAATTAACTTTGCCATAAGTTTTTTTTTAAAGATTATTAATTGTATTTTTTCTATTTTGGAAATACAGTAACTTAGTTTAAAATTTATTTTACTTGTATTTGAATGGCTTTATGTATGTTTAATATAATTACAGGTGGTTTTATTATTGCTGAAGTGATCTGTTTGGAAGGAGCACAGTATTAGGACCCAGCAAGGTAGAATTTTAGGAAACAGAAGATTCTGAAATTCAAGAAATGGTGAAGTTATTCAGAAAAATATTACCATATGTTAAAATTCTTCACCTGTTTTTGTCCTCAAGGTGCCTTTAGGATTAACGTTTTTTTGTCTTTGGGATTTTTGTGTTGAAGATACAAGCTGGTTCTAATAATTTTTCAACCAATATTTCATTGATAGAATTAGTTGTACTGAGGATGAATTTGGAGTGTTTAGAAATTAAACAGTAAATAAAACTTCTGCTGAGTCGGGTATTTTTGTTAAATCTTTATGTGGTGAATTCTACCTAAAGAACAAAGCATATGACTAGAAAGTGAGAAAAATGTAGTTTTTACAGGAAGAATAAAAAAATGGGCACTTGTCCTCTACCCCTATCATCTATTAGATATGTGAACCCTTGAATAGGTTCCAAACTGCCTCAAACCAGGCCTGGTTCTATGTTATGCTTCTTTACTTCTAGACATATATACTCTCCTCTCTGTACTTCTTGTTCAGCTGTGACTCTGGGAAGTAATTTATAAGAGACTAGCATCTTAGAATGTTTGAGTCCTATGTCAGGCCCCATAGTCATTGTTGGGGTCTGGCATATAATGGAGTCTGCTAGAGTCCCTGCTCTTCCTACATACTTTCTATCAGACTTTGTAATTGGGAGGTCCTGTGGGCCCAACTGAAAGTTTACATTTCCTAGTATTCTTACAGATGGGGACTGAGGCCACAAAGTCATCAAATAGTGCCTTCATGAAAAGCTATCAAGCAAGTGAGGTGTCTGCTTAGGCTAGCTCCCTTACCGCCTTTTTTTTTTTTTTTTTTTTTAACATGAATGGGGATGTGATAGCAGATGAGATGGCAGCAGCCTTGAGCTAAGGATAAGGGGAAGAAAGAGGAGCCTGAGTGTCTCTGTGAGTTGGGAGGTGCTATACATGGCATACTGGAATTGCCTATCCTGATTTCTTCTAAACAAAAAGCCAAAAAGACCATCTAGGAACAGAGCAGCAGACCAGGATTCAGGTGTAAACGTATGCAAGAGAGTGAGTAAATACACCAAGAGGAAGAAAGAGTAAGACTATAGCCCTATGTGAAGTCTAACTTTGGCCTGATCTGCAATGATGTGGGAGCTGTGGAGCATAAACTACCCAGAGAGTTGTCCTGCAGAGTCATTCCACTTTGAGGCAAGGTGATCAGCCTTTTGTACCATGAATAAGTCACCATCAGCTGTGGGCTACCCCCTGAAGCAGGTGCATGTCTAATTTCCTGGGATAGGCCACTCTTGTCAGCTGAGGACAGTTCTCCTGAGGAGAGGGGCAGAGTCAGCAATTAGCCAGAGCTTCCAGAGGCTGGAGTCTGAGTGTGCCAGACCAGTTCAACTCTGCAGACAGGGCACTGCCATGTCTTCTGCAGTTCACCCCTCACATTGCTCAGGGCCACTTGCTTCTAACATAAAATTTATTGCTTCCATTTCATTTACCTAATCTTCTCTGGGGTTCTGGCTTGAAGAGTTCTGGAGAATTTTCAAGAGGAGGATTAGTGGGCCGAATTTCAGCCCCTACTGAGAGACAATTAATTATAGACTGTAACTGGTGCTTATCTCCTTCCTTGTGATCCATTCTAGACTATTCTCCTTCTCTACCAGTACTTCTCAGGTCAAGGGGCTTGCCTTCAGATGGTCCTCATCCCTAACGTGCCAAAGCCCAATTACCATGCCTTTGTCAGGCTGTGCTCAATCAACTTTTCCATTTTGAGTAAAAATTAGGCATGGCAATCAACAGTGGTGCCAGTGCTGGGTGCCAAACATACTTCTATCTCCAGTGCTGTCCTTCATGGCGCTTAGGGTTATTGCCCTCCGACTCATATGAAAACTCTTTTCTATGGCTTGACACAAGACCATCAAGCAATGAAAGCAGCACCATAGTTTTAAGTTAATATCGCTTTTTCTGTGTTTACCACTGGAAGCATTCTACTCTGGATGCCAACACCTCCAGAACCACAGGGCCGAAAGTTTTGGATATCAGAGGCTCATATTCTCCAACTGGTCACTGAAAATAGTGGTGAGAAAGTTTATTCCTATTTTCATTTGTTTATTACTATGTTTTGTCACTTATATTTCAAAGAAATACTATGATTCAGAATAATAGTATCAGCAAGTGGTAATATGAGAATAATATAGGCCATCACCCTTATTGAACCAGTGCAGTGATTCACAAATACAGAGCTGCTCATCAAGGGGCTTGCAAACCCGTGTGAATATTACAATCAGCAGGGAAATGGATCATAAATACATATTTTTGAGCCCTGGTGTGGGACATTCTAATTCACCAGGTCAAGGAGTGCAGTGATTTACATTTTTAGAATCCTTTGGTGGTTCTTATAATCCATCCTATTTGGAAATTGTTATCCTAGAATGTGTATAAGTTTGGCGGGGGGGGTTGTAGTAATATTTTTTTTTTCTAGGAAGCATAGTTGTAGTATTGGATCAGAAAGCATTGGATATAATTTTTATTCATGGTTTCTGAATAGAAAAGAAAATCTAGTGCATTTGTTGTATTTTTTTTTGGCTAAAGTAGGGATATGTATCTATTTTCTGAAATAGAAAAATAATGGCTTTTCCCTCAAGGATGTAGCCCTGTAACACTTCAGTTTATTGAATTAATGATCACAAATATAAGGCAGACAAGAATTACTTGTGAAGATGATATGACCCTAGGTAAAGACACAGAAGTTCACAGCATTTTTGAAGCACAGAATATGAATCCTTGAAATTTCAGGAAAGTTGTCACAAGTGAGACAAAATGGTTCTTGCCAGTTTCATAATGTCACAACTGTATGTGCTGTGATTGCTTAGAATAGAGGGGAATATTTCATCCTGACTTTAGTCAAGTATTAACATCCCCACACTGGCTAACTGGAAATGAGTGAAGGCTCGCTGAAGATAAACCTCTTTAACTCTTTCTAGGAGCAAATCCTGACATCCCTATCTTAATAATGTACCCCAAACTGGGCCATTTTCCATCTTTTCACCTGCCATCAGTTTGGTCAATGTCTCCATCATATCTTTCCTTAATTATCACAATAACTTTCTGACTGGACTCCCTCCAGCTCTGGTTTCTACCATAAAACTCATCCACACATGTACAATCATACATATACCCAATTGGTATCACAACAAGAAAATGGATTCTGTGCAGATACAGTCTCTACTTGAAATCTTTAGTAGCTCTGCACCTCACTCAGAGTGAAGGCCAATGTCTTTACTGTGACCATGTCCCCCGTTACCTCACCAAACTTATCTTCTGTTAAACTTATCCTTGTACATTCTGCTTTAGTCACACTGGCAAGTTCTCTGAACATAGCAGGTGGGCTTGTAGCAAGATGGTGGGTTAGAGACATCTTACCAGCCACTTGAGGTGAGACAGGGGAGAAAGGACTTTAGCCACCTCTGGGTGGGGGATCCTACCCAGAAATATCACTCTGGGGCATAGTGAAAACTAGGAGACTCTAGGAGTCAATGAGAAGGTCTGGAGCTGAGGAAGACCAGCAAAGAAGGCAACATCCAGGGTACAGGCAGAGGCTGAACCAGCCTTCCCATAAAGGACTAAAGGCAGAAAAGGGCTATCCTATAGTTTTTAGTTTTTGGAATAGGCTTCTCACTTCACCTGCCTTAGAAGGGCTTAAGAAAACAAGTAAACTCAAATAGTATCCAACATCTGGGATTGAATACCAGGTAGGGGTGGAACCCTCATCAGCTTGGCTACCCACAGAGTGCCACCATTGTCGGAAGGCTACCAGGGAGGAATAGTCTGTAGGATCCTAGTACATGGACAGCTCTGGTGCACATTCTGAGCTTGGGCAACCATGTTTGGGGTAAGTTGAACAACCCCTGCACCCCCAGGAAGGATATTTTGTCATTAAGGGGCACTGTTTGGAAGATCAGGATGTGCCTCCTAAGAAATCTGATGAGAACTCCAGGATCCCAGTTCTATAAGAACTGAATGCTAGCGAAGTATCCTGATTGACAGCAAATTAGTCAGGAAGACAGGACCAGGTCTCCTCAGCAATTGGATAGTGGCTTCCAGTGCTCATCTTATATAGCAAAACTAGTGTGTGTGTTCTGTCTCCTAACACCACAGTGCTACCTGATGTCCAGGTGCTCATGGACATACACACGTAAATTTTCTTTTTTTACTGATTTACTCAAGTTTTTCCTTAGTTTTATGTTTTTGTTTTGTTTGGGTTGGCTATATATATATTTACTTTCTTCAAGAGCAAGGTTCTTCCATTTTTGTTATACTTTTTCAGCCCCTTTTATTCTTTATTTCTCTCTATCTTTCTTTTGGTAGAAATTTTTCTACTTTTCTTATTTTTTCCACATAAATTTCTCATATAATAACTAAGACATCCCTTTGTATCCTTCATCTTATATAATTGCATTTTAAATTTTCTTTATTTTTGTCTTTGCGCTGAGGGCTTAGTGTGGGGGGGAGGTCATGGCATGTCTGGCTCAACTAGGCCATGAGCTCATGTTCATGAGCTTTGGCCTTTGGAAAGTTGGTATTTGTAGGTCCCCACTGCAATATACTGATTTTTTTTTTTTTCTATCTTTGGTGGAGGTGGGGTCTTGCTTTTCTCCAGGCTAGTAAAGAACTTCTGACCTTAAAAGAATCACCCAGCCCAGCCTCCCAAAGTCATGGAGTTGTAGGCATGGATCAAAGCACCCTCCTGAACACCATTTCTCCTGTCTCTCTCTTTCTGTCCTCCTTTCCTTTTTTTCAATTCTTTACTTTCACCACCACCTCTTTTTTTCCTTATCTTTTTCTTTTCTTTCTCTCTTCTTGCTCTTTACCCTTCTTTCTTTTGGACCTATATCAAAAGGCCACTTCAACATCTAAGCTCAGAGACATGGTAATTTAAAGTGGAGGAAGTAGTGAGAGGAAGAAGTAGGAGGAGGAAGTGAACAAGAAGAAAACACACAGAAGGAGGAACCGACAGCAAAATTTTGGCAATATGAAAAATCAGAATAGAACAACCCCCCAAGATATCATGAGGTAGTATTGCTGAGGATTCCACCTATGAATAATCAGTGGAAATGACAGAAAGGGAATTTAAAATGTGGCTGGTAAAAACAATGAAGGGAATTAAAGAGAAAGTAGAAAATAATCAAAAGAAAATCCAAGAACAGAACCCCCAAATGGATGAAACATATGAAGACTATAGAAAGGATAGAGCTGAGCTTAAAGAATTGAAGGAGTCAATCAGGGAACTTAAAGATTCAGTATAAAGTATCAATAACAGATTAGACCATGGACAAGAAATAAACTCAGAGTTAGATAAAGTTCTTGAGCTAACCCAGGCAGTTGAAGAGGCAGAAAAGACAGAGAAAGCAGAACATTCACTCAAAATTATAGGACTTCATGAAGCATTCAAATATATGAATTATAGGTATCCCTGAAAGGGAAGAAGAATGTCACAAAGGAATTGAAGCCCTACTGGAGGGTATCATAAATGACAATTTCTCAATTGTCACTAAGATTCCAAAACACTCCATTTAGAAGGATATTGAACTCTGGGTCATCTCAACACAAAAAGAACATCTGCAAGTCACATTGTAATGAACCTGCTCAAAGTCAAGATGACAAAAAATTATGCAAACAGCCAGGAATAATCACCAATTGACCTACAAGAGCATGAAAGCAGACTTTTCAGCTGAAACTTTCCAAGCCAGAAGAGAATAGTCATCTACCTTTAACCTTCTTAAACAAAACAATTTTCAGCCATAATTCTGTACTCTGCTAAGCTAGGCTTTGAAATTGATGGAGAAATCAAATATTTGCCTGACAAGTAGGCATTGAGGACATTTGCCACAACAAGACCAGCTCTACAGGAAATACTTAGACCTATTCTATATACTGACCATCACAATGTACCAGCAGCAAACTAAACATCCAGAAAATAAAAGGACAAAGCCAAGCTTCCACAATGGCACAGAGGATAAAACTAAGCAATGACTTTTCATAGAATAAGTGTAGTAGAATTCCATTCATCTCGTCAATTCTCAATAAATGTTAATGGCTTGCATCCCCTCTGAAAAGGCATAGGCTGGCTGGCTGAATTAAAAAGCCCAAGTCATCTATATATTGTCTCCAGGAAACAAACCTAACCATGAAGGATAAAACAAGACTCAGAGGGAAGGGTTGTAAAACAAAATTTCAAGCAAATGGAAAACAGAAGAAAGGAGGGGTTGTAATCTTATTTTCAGATACAAATGTATTTAAAGCAACTAAAGTTAAAAAAAAAGGCAGAGATGTCAGTTCATCATGGTCAAGGGAACAGTACAATAAGAAGATATTGCATTTCTAAATATTTATACACCCAACTTATATGCACTTATATTTATGAAAGGGACCTCCATTGGTCTGAGCATATGATATCCTATAACACTATAGTAGCTTGGTACTTGAACATCATAGGCAAATTCCTATCTTGATGAATTGGAACATGTGGTTTTCTCTGTGTGGAATGTCCTCTTCCTAGATATAGCTCACTCTTTTAGTTCTTTCATATTTTGTAATAAACCATTGGTACATCAGTGAAGTCTTCTATGACCATCTTATCCAAACTTGTAATTCTGCCCAGAACATTATTTTATTCCTTTC
>NW_003852398.1:23645398-23656048 GCF_000181295.1 Otolemur garnettii | reverse complement strand
AATTTCATCAATTCCATCATGATGGGACCCATGCATGTCTATCTTGCTCAAAAGCCAATTTCATGGAGTACGAATCCAAAAAGATTTTGTTTAGCAAAATGCAGGGAGAGTTGCTCTGTCGCCAAATAAATATGGGAAACAGACTCAGTAGCTGCCTACTGAAAGATCCACAGTACAACGCAGCATATTGAAAATTCCAAGAAGTTCAGCGGTAAAGGTATTTAACTTTGTCTATCCTAATTGTTCCTGAAATTCTTAGTTCAAGAAACACCATCTTGTGTGTGTGTGTGTGTGTGCCTTACTTACAGAACACTCACTAGTGTTCTGCACCTGCAGGACATATTGAACAAACTGATATGATGGAACGATGACCACAGTAAGAGACCAATATACTCTGATCGCCTTTATTTTGTATGATATTGGACATATCACTTTCTGTTTTCTTTAGTGCTATGGTTTAAAGGTGTCCCCCAAAAGTTCATGTGTCAGAAATATAATCCCTCTGCTCTGGATTAACAAATGAATAATCCTCAAGACTGGATTAATGTTATTATCACTGAAGTGAGTTCTTTATCTTGGAAGTGGCTTTGTTATAAAAGCAAATTCTCTTTGATTCTGGCCTGACCATGTTATGACACAACAAGACCCTCACAGGGGTAGGGGTGGGATCCATGCTCTTGGAATTTCCATCTTCTAGAACTGTGAGATAAACATCGTCTTTTCCTAGTAAATTACCCAATCTGTGGCCTTCTGTTGCAGCAACAGAAAAAAAGATACTCAGTTTTCTCATCAGTAAGATATGAAATCAGAATAATTAGTCATGAGTTTCACCATCTTTTATCAAGTTAGTATATGTAAAAGTTTTTTTTTTTTAAATGTAAATCTTCAAAGAGTAGTTGCTTTGGATGAGGTCACCAACTCCATTAAATGATGGTTTCAGAATGTTACTTCAATATACCCTTTATTTTTCTGAGCCAATCATGACTTGCTCTTTTATACCCTGTAAACATTTTCTATCATCTTCACTTTCAAAGAAGACAATTAGTAATTGAATCAGAATTGCTGCTGACCAAAGGTCTGACTATCCCCAGAGAAGAGTTACAAAACCGTGAAGGTAGGTCAGCTGCGATTGGATTTAGAGTAGAGCAGATATTCTCAGTAGATGTTACTAGGCAACTGTCCAGGGTAAGATGGAAGAAATATTGATACCCAGACTGTACCTTGGAAGCCTATTTGTTTCAAATCTCAAGGAATACATTTTTCAGCAAAGAACATTGAGTATTGAGAGAACATTCTTTTGTTGTTCAAAAAATATACTGTATTATGGAAACAATGAAAAGGTGAGCCATGTTTCTGCATCTTTAATGTTGCCTTGGCTCTATTTACCACACAATCTTTCCTTCCTTCCTCCTTCCCTCCTGTCCCTCCCTCCACCTTCTCCCTCCCTCATTTTCAAGCTATTTCTTGGAGAACCTTCCTTCCTCCCTCCCATCCCTCCCCTCACCGTCTCCCTTCCTCATTTTCAAGCTATTTCTTGGAGAACCATCAGCAAACCTGAGGAATAGGCATAACAAAGGAATATCGGTGGGTAGAGTAAATGGTGTTAAAAGGCCAGGAAAGAATGGAGGATTGAGGATGAGAAACAATATGAGATAAATTATTAGGAAAGTACACACACTATGGAGATGGAAAAAAGAAGCATTTTCAAATAGATATTAACTCTCAGTTCAAAGAGACATAGGGGTGCTAAGCCAAGCCACTGGGGTCTCTAGCCCCCCCCTTTTTTTGTTACTTCATATAACAATGGAAGAAATGATACTCCTTATAAGATAATTTTGTCTTTGGTGGCTCAGTGTCTGAGTATTTCCTCAGATCCCAGTGATCAGTTTTGGGAAAGGAAGTGGATATGACATGAGGAGCAAAAGGGGATAAAAAGTTGATTTGGAAAGAGAAAAACCCACCAAGGATAGAGGAAACTAGTATTTGGGGGATTCAAGGACAGGGGACAAAGAATAAAGCAGCAGGAGAAAACTCGGTTTTGCTGACAGTTTTAGAGAGGTGGAAAAGGGGGCAGAAGAGAGGCTTTGAGCAGGTGGAAGGCATAAGAAAACTGGTGAGTGTCGAGACAGGGGAATGAAGATTTTAAGAAAGATCCTGTGGACTGCAAACTGGAGCTCCTTGCACAGCGTTACTGAGGAACTTTAATATTGCAGTCACTTGAATCGCTTCTGATCACTGTTTCCTGAATGTGACATTGAACAAAGACCGGGGACACACCACCATACTCTACGTATAGTGAGATTGCACAAAGGCTAGAAAGGAGTGGAAAAGTTGAGAGGGTGAATGGGGTGAGTATATATATAGAAGTGCACAGTAAAGCAACTGTGGAATATTCTGTTTTCAAAAAAGACAGTTCTAAGCCAAAAAAGGAAATTGTTAGCTCTAAGTGCACTTGCTGGTTGTAGAAGTTGTAGTATGAAAGTAGTCTGATAGTTACCTAACTAGAGAAATCCTATTCCTGGCATTTTTTTTAGAGACAGACGCTTACTTTGTTGCCCTTGGTAGAGTGTTGTGGCATCACAGCTCACAGCAACCTCCAGGTGGTGGGTTTAGGCGATTCACTTGCCTCAGCCTTCCGAGTAGCTGGGACTACAGGTGTCCCCCACAATGCTATTGTCCAGCTAATTTTTGTTGCAGTTTGGCCAGGGCCAGGTTTGAACCTGCCACCCTTGGTGTATGGGGCTGGTGCCCTAATCACTGAGCCACAGGCACTGCCCTATTCCTGGTATTTTTAAGAAAATATCTTCTATGGCATCTTTCTGGCCTGCTGTGAGAATACATCTCTGTGAGAAAACAATAAAATAAGTGGATTTGCTGGTCTAAATATTTATGATTCAGTGTTTTGTACTTCTGAAACAAATTTTAAAATTGTCATTACTAATTCTCCGCCTTAATACCAACACACCATTTTCACTGGTTTTGCCTCCTGAGATTTATTTTTCATCAATATTCTTGATATTGCCTTTTGTCTGTCTTCATAGGCTGCATTCAAAGAGACTGGACATAATGAAATCGTCTTTTTCTATTTATGTAACTGTCAGCCAGGGCCTTGCAGAGCCAGTAATAACCACCCCAGAACTCTGTGGTTCACTAAAAGTATCAGCATACAAAATTCTTTTACAAGTGTGTTCCATAGGACACTGAACCTGCAGAATGTTGGAAAAGTGTTTCATAGTCAAACAGTTTGCATACTTCCAGCAGTGCTGTTATAAAATAAAAGGCACTGAGCTAAGAGTGGAGAGCGACTCGATTTCTGGTAGTAGACGTGCACTTGGGTTACCTTGGTGAGCTACTAAAACTCTGTAGGAGTACAGAAATAGAAGTCATACTGTTTTCCCTCTCTCATCATAGGGTTGTTGCCTATAGTTTAGTTGTAGTCTATAGATTAAAGTCCTGGCTCTATAGTTACAGAGCCTGTGTTGAAATTCCCATTCTATCACCTAAAGCTGTGTGACAGGGTCAAGTTGCTACAACTTACCCACGCTTCTCTTTATCTCTAGATGTATGCAATACGAGGTTTATCTTTAGGATTGTTAGGCTTAGATGAGGTAGCTGATGTAAAATAATTACCATCTATTACTAACTACTTAAACAGTTATTAGGCCAATCAATAATATAATGAACAAAAACAGTGAACATAATATGTTAAAAAAATCAGTAATCATAATAGCATCGGTAGCTACTGTTTATTCCCCCTCTTACTTTGAGACACTATTCTAAGAGCTTTATTTGATGTTCATAAAACCCCTGCGCATTAGGCTCTCCCATTATCCCCATTTCACTGAGAAGGATGCTGTGGTTCAAACCGGCTCAAGGTCTCACGATCAGTAAGTGGCAGAGCTAAGATGTGCCCCCCTTCTTTTCAGCACCAGAGGTTTTCAACTTCTCTTCCCCAGCAGAGCAAGTCCTTTTTACCTGTCTCTTGAAGCGGTTAGGCTCTCTATCTTCCAGCTATGTAAAGGCTGGGGGAGTCGGAGGAGTGGAGGTGGTGGTTTGTAGTTCTCTTTAGAGTTCACCAGCTAGTTGGAAATTAAAGAAGTACAGACTGGGTAAGAGGTACTAAAAGTGCTTGTATTTCCCTATTGCTTTATTTTTTTTCTTGGATGCCAACAGTGATTTGAATGTTTCATAGTAATTGTGATAGTGGTTATCGTCAGTATAAAAAAATCAGATAAGTATTTTGTTACCTATTTTTAAAAAAGGGTGGGTGACAGTGAGCTCTCAGAGAGGTTACTGCATTTTGTGAAATCCTTAAAGGCAGATGCTGAGACCCTCTGTGTTGGGCCTGCTGTACAGGAGCTGGAAATGTGGAAAATAAACCTTGACTCTTTCTTGGTCCTGGAAGAAAAGTAGACAAGATTGCCATCTAGTGGATTCTGAATGAACTTCAGGTGGGGGGGGGAGAAAATCGGATGTTTAGGAAAACGTGACTAAATTGATAGTGACAGTAACGGTAATTTACTTAACTTTATACTAGAGAAATATGAACTGGTTGACCCAATAGTCCAGCTGAATTCTGAGTTGATAAATATCAGAGAAAACTTAGGGACATCTCAGAGATTCAGACGCACAGGATGTTGGTACTAAAGAGGACCTGAGATGAACATCCTCAACCTTTTCTTTTTTCCCAGGGAAAGACAGCAGTGCCTTCAGGATCATGTGGGTGTGATGACTTGTACACAGGCCTCCCAAGTCCATGTCCAGGGATCAGACTTTTATATCGCAGAGCAAAGCTGGGCCTTGTCTTTCACGACACAAAAAAGTAAGAAGAATCCATCTCAGATTGTAAGTGTAAATTTCCCTAATTTAACCATTCTAGATTTGTAGTTACTAAAGATGGGTGACACAAATGAGAAGTTTTTCCAAATCTTCAGTGAAACATCTCTGAGGCTGCACTGCACACCATAGGAGCACTGCTTACCTTGTGAAGTTTGACACACCAGTGTCTTACCAACGGTTCAAAAGCATCTCTGTATATGCTGCTTAGAGATTTGCTAAATACACACATATGAAGACCATACTATGGGAGTCTCTTATAATTTCATTAACTTTTACTCTATTTACATTCAGTTGTTAACTTTTGACTTTTGTTTCTACGTTTCCCATAAGTAGAAGTAAATAAACAGAAGAAGAATGACAAACAGTTAAACCACCTGTACACATCAGCTGAGATAGCCCCAAACTTAAGAGTATCATAAATTCTCTTTCGCATCATGGCTGTGTCCTTCTGGGCTGTGTTGCTTGGAGTATGTTACTTGGAATATGTCTTTTTTTTTTTCCATTTCTGGAATAGAGATGGTGAAAATGAGCCCTCCAGCTCGAGGTTCTTGTAAGGTTTAAGAGAGATGAAACATGTAAAGCACAACATGCAAAGCACTCTGTATGGATCGATTTTCGTCTCCCCTCCCTCTTCTTTTTCTGTCCCTCTTTTCCCCTTCTTTCCTCCTCTCTATTTGTGGGAAGATTTTTATTCTTTTTTTCTTCAGTTAGTTTTGCCTTCTATTCTTATATTGAAAACCTGCGGGAAAGTTGAAAGACTAGTTCATTGTATATTTAAGTAACTTTCTCCTAGATAGACACATTATTCACTTTTTAAAAATTTTTGTGAGACAGGGTTTTGCTCTGTCACTCCAGCTGGAGTTGAGTGGCAAGATCATAGCTCACTGCAACTTTGAACTTCTGAGCTCACACAGGCCTCCTACCTCAGGCTCTTAAGTAGCTGGGACCATGCTTAGCTAATTTATTCTTCTAACTTTTCTTCTTCTTTCTTCATCTTTTTCTTCTCTCTCTGTCCTGTAAACTTTCCACTTTGCCCGGCCCAGTCTTGATTTCCTGGTCTTTTTACCTCCGCCTCCCAAACTACTGGGATTTCAGGGGTGAGTCACCATTGTATCCAGCCCAGTGATTAACATTTGAAAGTCGTCTATGTCATAACCGCTAAAACTAAATTCTTCTGTATGTATTACTAAAAAAAAAAGGACATTTTTCAAGATAACCACAGTGCCATGAACACAACTAGGAGAAATAATTCTGTAATGTTGTCTAATGGCATTTACATTCAAGTATAGTCATCCTATGAATATTTTTCACATTATCTTTTTCTCAATCCAGGATCCAGCTAAGGTTAATGTGTGACATTAGGTTGTTGTGTTGCTTTGGTTTCGTGTTCTAGAATGATATTCCTAAAGTCACATGTTTTAGTTTTCATGACATTGACTTTTTGAGGAGTCAGTTGTCTTGTAGAATGTCCCACATTCAGATTTTTCTGATTTGTACTTGTAATTAGATTCAAGTTAGACTTTTTTTGGCTAGAATACTATAGAGGCAACATGAATACTTCAGCATCTTATTAGGAGGTTTATAAAAGTCTTTGATAATCTGAGGCAGGTGGATTGCCTGAGCTTACAGGTTGGAGACCAGCCTGAGCTAGAGCTAGACTCTGCAACTAAAAATAGCTGGGTGTTGTGGCGGGTGGCTGTAGTCCTAGCTACTTGGGAGGCTGAGGCAAGAGAATCGCTTGAGCCCAAGAGGTTGAGGTTGCTATGAGCTGTGACACCATAGCACTCTACTGAGAGTGATAAAGTGAGACTCTGTCTCCAAAAAAAAAAAAAAAGCTATTGGTAATATTTTTGATTGCTTGATCAAGTTGGAGACTTCTAGGTCTCTTTATTGTATTATACTTGGCAGGTAATTTGTGGGCAATAGTTTAAGACTGAACATTCCGTGTGCAAATATATTTTGGCCCAAAAGTTTTATGCACACATTATATAAACTTCTCAATCAGTTATTACCAAACAGGTTGAAAATAGTAATTTTCTGTCCTTTTTTCCCCCTGCATTAATTATCTGACAATCTCTTAAAAGAACTTTTTTCTTTTTCTTTTCTTTTTTTTCCTATCTTCTCTCAGGTAGTACTATGGGCTCAAGATTTTTAAATTTTTATTCAAATTCTTCTACTCTATTGTCCACATTATCTTTTTATTCAGTCTCATGCTGTCCCCAGTCCGGTCCATGAGTGCGCCTCTAGGCTGGCTGCTCCCGTCTTGTGCTTGGAATACTTCTTGTTTTCAGGCACAAGCCACTCCAGATCCATGCTGTACTTTTCCTAACCCAGAATTAGTATGAAAGGAATTAGTGTGAAAAAAGGCATGAAGAATGATATTTAGAAATTGATATCTGAATACTAGGTGAGACACTATACAAATATTTTTAAAACTTAAAAATTTTTAATGTAAAATACAGAGAAAAATCTAGCCAACTCTGTGTACTTTGATAAAAGACCCATCTGCCCGGTTGAATCATCCTTTAATTAGCTTAACTATCATTTCCTCAGAATACAGCAGTCATGTCCTAGGTGTCTCAGGTTTAGAATCATTTCCTACTAACACACAGGCCCATGGAGCCCTACAGTACTTCTCTATACTCATCACACATCTAACTGTTCACAGTCTCTCTCACTAGTATCTCAACGTGGGAAGAATCTGCTTCCAGGCTCACATGGCTGTTGGCTGTATTCAATTCCTTGTGGGCCACCAAGCTAAAGGCCTCCGTTTCTTGCTAAGGTTTTTGGCCAAATACTGTCCTTAGTTCTTTCCCCCATGGCATCCTTAGTAAGGCATTTTATATGTAGATACTTGATTCTTCATGACCAGAGAGGGGGTGCTCTGGCAAGAAGTGCGTTACGTTCTTATGTTATGTAATCAGGAAAATGACATTCATTACCTCTAGCTGCCAGTAATAGGCCCAATATACATACAAGGGGAAGAGATCACACAAGGGTGTCAGGATCAGAAAGTGAGAATTATGACAGCCCCCAAAGACTCTGCCCGCCACACTTGTGGATTTGCCATTCTAATCTGGGTACTCAGGTGGTAATACAATTATCAGGTGGATATACAACTATCAAGGTAATGAAATAGTGATAACGAAGATGACCTAGGTTAGCTAGAGTGGTCAGGTGAGCTCTCTATTGGAAGGTAACTTTGGCAGGAGAAATGATTAATCACACAAATGTGCAGCAGGCCCAAGAGTAAGTGCAAATACTCTGGTTACTGAGGAAGGCCAGGACCTGGAGAGACATCAAGATGGTTCAGAGAGGTAGCCAGTGACCAGCCCATCTGGGCTTTACAGGCCATACAGTAAAGACTGCACATTTTATTTTGTTCATAATTTAAAGCCAGTGGAGGAGGTTAATAGGGACAGTGATATGACTGCATTTCTGCTCTAGGAGGAATCATTCTGACTGTTGATGCGTGAGTGGATTGAAGGGGTGCAGAAGCAAGGGGGTGAGTTTGGAGCCTACTGTGACAGTCCAGTTGAGAGACGGGGGGGGTGGGCTAGGGTGCTGGTGGCAGACTTGGGGAGAAGTGGTCAGACTCAGAATCTATTTTGATTGTGGGGGTCTATGGGATTTCCCACTGGATGAAATACATGACTGGAGGAGGCAAAGAAGACATTGTTTACTGGGCTTGCATGTCTATGTGGATGGTACTGGAGGGAAGAGGTTAAGAAGAGGTGATGTCTTGGAGCGTTTTGAAAATAGGTGTTGTGTTTAGTTGTAGATTCAGAGTACAGGAGAGTGGGAAGTGTAGAGTTCCCACGTACACCCTCTCCCTTCACCCCTACATGCACAGCCGCTCCCACCATCAGTATCTCCCACCAGAGAGATGCGTTTGTTACAACTGAGGAATCTACATTGACACAGAATTATCACTCAGAATCCATAGTTTACTTTCAGGTTAGCTCATTGTATTGTTTATTTTATTGGTTTGGACAAATGGATAGTAATGTATCCACCGTTACAATGTCCTACAGAGCTGTTTCTCTGCCTCTGTGTTACACCTGGGCAACCAGGGACTTTTTAGTAATTGCCATAGTTTCACCTTTTTCAGAATGTCATATATTGGAATCATACAGAATGTAGCATTTAAGTTTCCTCCATGTCTTTTAATGGCTTGATAGCACTGAATAACATTCCATTGTCTGTAGGTACCACCACCGTTTATTTATCCATTCATCACTGAAGTATATCTTGTTTCCACATTTGGGGAATTACGAATAATGCAGCTATAAATGTACATTTTTAAGTCATTTGGACAAATATTAAGGAGCATGATTGCTGGATTAGATGGAAAGTACATATTTAGTTTTGTACAAGACACAGAACATTTCTGATCGTATTAAAGTCTATACACAAGTCCTCGTAGTTGCCTCCTTTGCTATATTCTCCATCAGTTTATAGGCTGTGTGCTGTTGCCACATCTATACCAAGGTTTTCTATTTCCTGCCTGGCAGATCTTTCCACACGGTTTCCCTAAAATCAGTGTGCTGACGTAGATGCCATCTAGTGGAGGTAAAGAAAACGAGCTTTTAAAGAACAGCAGCAACAAGAAAAAATGGTTCACTTAAAATATAGTCAATCGAAGCTCTGTTGTGCTA
This sequence comes from Otolemur garnettii, assembly GCF_000181295.1. NCBI lineage: Eukaryota > Metazoa > Chordata > Mammalia > Primates > Galagidae > Otolemur > Otolemur garnettii. Next base: position 23,646,551 of record NW_003852398.1, on the reverse strand, counting down.
AGTAAGAAAAACATTCTCCTCTTTCTGCTCATTTTCACATACTACAGTGGGGGCCCAAACTTAAGCACGGTAGAGTAAGCATTAACGAAGAAGAGGCAGCAAGTTAATATCCTGAATCCATATTCACCAACGTGATTTGAGATCCTTGCCCAAAGGCTGAGCTTTTCTAGGAGTGTTGGGGGAAGGGAGAGAGGAGAGAGAAGGTCTAAAAGTTAAACTGGATCATTGTTTCTTGCTCTTTTAGAGGGTCTAGTGGTGGGACAAGGCTAATTAATTGTGGCAATATACAAGATACGATAATTCAGGGTTAAACTGTAAATTGGAGATGGGAGGAGGGGGAGATCCCAGTGGGCAGAGTGCTCAGGGAAACTTTCATTAACAAATTATGAAGAACATTAGTCTTAAAATATGAAGAAGATATATTTAGGAAACAGGAAGGGCATCTGGAAAAGAGGGTAAATTCCGGGCAATGAAAAGAAAACTTTGAATACAGAGGCCAACCCAGAATATTTTTCATCTGTCCTAATTAATTGGGACTTAAAGAAGAAAGGGGGGAGGAGCTAAGTGGGAGAATTAAATTCTCTAGGAGACTCGAATAAAGAGTAATTAAAATAATATTAAAAATAACATTAAAAATTGATAAGAGCATGGAAGTAAATAATTCAAAATCTAAGCTATTAGATCTCTAAATGGGCCAAAGTTACATGACAGGCATGACGCTCACAAAGCTAGTCAGTGAAAAATACTGGATTCCTACCAAAAAGTCAGATTTCAAAGTGTATTATTTCTTGAATTCTGTTAGAGTGAAAAAAAAAATGGGATGAATAGATTTAGGAACCTGAATTATGGCCTTTGTTCTGTTATTTATATAACTTGGAAAAATTCCACCTTGTTCTGAGCATCAGCGTCCTCATCTCCTCAGTGAGGACACTAAGCCATGTTAGCTCCGTGTACATCTTGGTTCTGAAACATGGTGGTTCTGTTTCACTGGGAGTTTCAGTGTTTTGTTCTGATAGTTAAATAACATTAAAATCTCTGAAGTTATAGAATTCCAATACATTAGAATTTATGTTAAAATATGGGGCTAATATAATTTACTCCTGATGGATCACACCTCTTTTCTGGTTTAGGTTTCCCACCCTGTAAGGTAGGT
>NW_003852398.1:23635399-23645192 GCF_000181295.1 Otolemur garnettii | reverse complement strand
CCATTCAGAGCACACATTCTTAGCACCTTCATTTTAAATCAGGACATGATCATCATTCTTGAGAGTTACTACAATAGCTTTCTGTCTGGACTTCCTGCCTCTAATATAATTGTCCTCCAATCCATTTCTCACATGGTAGGCCAAGTAATCCTTCTTAGTTACAGATCAATCGTGTTACTCTCCTATAATAACTCTCCAGTTGACTTATCAGTAGATTTGTGATGAATTCCCCCCAATTTCCATTTCTTTAAGATGCCTAGGAGGTATATCCTATTCAAGACTTTATCTTCCAGTTCCAGGCTATCCCACTTCCTACCTGAATTAGTTTATTTTTTATTGACATAGCTATACATATTACCATTACATGTGATATTGTGATACATGTATACAATTTGTAATGATTAAATCAGTAATCATAGTATCTGTCTCCTCAGACATCTATATTGGGAACACTCTGAAAAAACTTTTTGTTTCATTGATCTTTTATTCCCTTCAGAGTGAGTCTAGCGATGCCATCTAGGATACATACAATCAGGAGCTTCTAGTATTGGGAGCTTCTTGGTATTTTATTTTACTGTGGTTGAGCTAGTACCCAAGTTGTGAGACAAAGTCCTCTGCACTCTTACCTTTTCTTTCCCCAAATGGAAGCAGCTTCTCCCCAGGCTGCACTTCCCAGGGCTGGGGGAGGATTGATTCAGGTGTTCCCCATGGTCATCACAATGGTATCTCACGGGGTCACATGCAGCCCAAGTACAAGGGCTCTGAGCCCAAGGCCAGCAGCATTTGTGGCCTGACTGCCTCACAGATTTATTCCGGGCCCTAGGCCACTTTGATCAGCTGGGAGTAGAGCTATCTGGAACTCAGGTGTCTACTGTTGGGGCAGAGGATTCCCATGGTCAGGGCTGGTCTAAGTGCTCCCTCCATTGGCACTGCTCTGTGTTGTGTTTCCCTGTGGCAGGGCAGCCCTGAGTTCCAGTGCAAAGTTCCATAATATCGTCACTTTCTCTCCCCCAAGCACATAGATTTTCTCACTGTGCAGCATTGCAGTGTGGGGGGAAGGGTGGTACCAACAACACTAGGCTGTCTTTCTTGCCCACTTCGGTGCCTCTTTCCTTGATATCATGTTATTATAAAACCAGGTGCTGTGATTGTTCAGTTGAACTCTGGTTCTTATGAAGATGTCTTCTGGCACAGAAAGTTGTTCAATTTGATGTTCCTACAGAGGGATGATCACTGAAGGGTTCTATTCGGTCATCTTGTCTTGCCTTCTCGAAGATTGCAATTTTAAACTGCATTGTCAGGAAAGACTTCCTAATGAGGTGATGTGAGCAAAGCCTGGGAAGGATTGAAAGAGCAAGTCCTAGAAAGGTAATTGGGGTGGACAAAATATTCTAGGAGAAGGAGCCTCAAAGCAAAGGCTCTAAGGCAGGAGGTGACCAGTTGTCACTTTAAAAAGCACAGACTTGTTGCTGGAACAAAGGTGGGGAGGGGCTGGGGAAAGGTATGATCAGAGGTGCCAGGGAATCAGACCATGGAAGGCTTTGTGGGTCACTGGCAGGACTCGGGCTCTTACGACAATTGAGGTAGGAAGCCTCTGAGCTGAGGTGTGGCAGGAGCTGACTTTTGTTTTAAAAATACCTCTTGGCTTCCCTGTTGAGATTAAGTAGGGTAACTATGTGCCCTGGCTTGTGCGGGACCATTCTAGTTTATGCTTTTTAAAGTTTAGCCCCTTTCACTTTTAGAATGTTCGGAGTTAGAGGATGAAATACAGGGTCACACTAAGAATAGCCATCTGAGAGAAAGGATGAAAGCGGAGAGACAATTGGGAAGCTGTCTAAATAATCCTGGTGGGAAATGATAGTGATGTGGAAAAGGATGACAGGAGGGGAGGTGGGAAGCTGTTAGGCTGCATTTCAAAGCACAGCCTATGGCGTTTGCAAATGTAGAGAGGGAGAAAAGTCACAGATAATTTTTGTTTTGTTTTGTTTGAATAACTATGAAATACATTTTCATTAACTTAGATGGAAAAACTGAGACATAGTTCAGGGGAAGATCAAGAGTTTGGTTTTGAAATTTTGACTTTTGAGTTGTCAATTAGATAATCAAGTTGAAATATAGAGTAAGCACTAGAATGAGTTTGGCGTTCAGGGAAGGAGCACAGGTTAATCATATAAATGCGCATCCTCCATTAGTCAGGTATAATATTTTACAAATACAGTTTCCCATCCAAACTAAGCATAACTAGTCCAAACTCCACTGACTGCTTGCATCTAAACTGTTTGAGAAGTCAAGGCCTGATAAATCTTTTCTCTCTTGTCCTTTGTATTTATAAGATACCTCTGTTTTATTTTTGTAATAACTGTGGTGGGACTTGAGTGTGAAATAGTTTATTAAAGTGTACCAACTTAATCAGAATGTTTGTGATAGCCTTTATTAAAATAGGAAAGCTTTGGTACCTTCAGATAAACCTTTGCCTTCATTTCTGAATTATTCAAATATACATATATTTGAATAATTTTGTCTACTGTAATCATTTTGTCTGTTCTGGGAGGAACAATCATTCACACAATGGCTCTCCATTGTCTCCTTCTTTCTACATATTCATCGTATTTTCTCCAATCATTATTGTTTTGATCTCCAAACACTTTCAGCATTGTGTGTCTCCTCTCAGGCCTGCCCTCCATATCACTGACTTACTATGCTTATTTTTCATGAGTGACAATTCCACTTCGTGTAAGTCCTCATTGAGTTTTGTTTTGTTTTTCAGGTTAATGTGAATGTACAAACAATTAGGCTACAACGTTTGCATTTGTTAGGTACAGTCCCTAGTGTAGTTGTGTACTGCCCCCAAGAGGTGTGCCATATACCCTTCCATTGTACCCATTATCGGGAGCACACCAATCCTCCTCCCTCCTTCCCTCTTCTTTGTTCCCATTCCTCCCAACTGGAATTGAATTTTCTCTTACGTGGGCATGTATTAGATCATCTACTGGCTTCATATTAGTATTGAGTACATCGGATACTTGTGGTACTTCACTAAGAAGACTATGTCCTCATATTTTAATAAAATTTATGTAGTATCAGCATTCCTGTACTCTGTTAATTTTCTTTGCATTGTGTGTTCCAAAATTATTTCCTATTTTAAGCATCTGTATTTTCCCTATTTTCCTGGACAGGGAAAAGCAGGCTTACTATATGATTTCATTTGCTATCTTTCTCTTTCACTTTTCATTCTTTCGGAGGGTTAAAGGACGGTTGTTTCCTTTGCTTGCTCATCTCTCAAAATGGAAAACTTTTGTTCAGTTCAAAATAGCAAATGTCGTTATTGAATGAACTGGGTTAAGTCAAGCTCCAACAGAAAACAACTTTATTCCTCTGGCTGTTCCTGTTATTCTGCACTGTGGCAAACTGCTTTTCTATGTCCCTGACTACCTTTGATATCATTTTTAATGGTAATAAACAGTCTCATTTTTTAAGAATAGAAAAAAATTCCAGTCTAATACCAGCTTCAATATCTCCTCTCATTCTGGGCTATCTCCTGCCCCATTGAGTCAGACCTAGTGGAGAAGCTGAGATACGGTGTGGCAGCCTCACCATCTGCTCACCTGTCCTCTGGCCCCTCAACACTTCCAGGACTGGCTCCTGTAAGACTGCATGAGGGGTCCCGAGAAAAGGGAAGAGGCATCAGAGTCCCACAGGAGAGGTAGAGTTTTAATCCCAGGTTGATGCCCTTCAGCTATGGGGGATTTTGTGTAAATGTCACCCCTTCTGTGAACCATCTAGGACATAAGATGCAGCCTGACTGATGCTGATGGCTTCTCGGCTTTCATATCTCACAGAATGAGGTAACGCATGCAAGAACACTTAGCATAGCACATGTTAGCTATTCTTACTGCTCTTCTGAGTGGTAGCATTGGTACTATCATTACGGAGAGAGCTTTTTGCCTCTTTATTTGGATTCATTTTAGAATGGACTTGCATAAGAAAGTTGATGTTTAAGTGGGAGGTCATAACTAACAACTTTACTTGGCCCTGGAGTTTGGATGCAATTTTTCATACTTATTTGTCATTGATACTCTATAAAAAAGGAAAGAATTTAGAGATTAAGTTTACTGACATTAAAGAAAATTATTCAGGTGACTGAGGATCAGAGGAAAAAAGAGGCTTGCTTAGTCTCCAGCCAGGACTGGAACACAGGGCTTAACGTCTGGCTCTGTGCTTGGTCCTCAGGTCCTCAATACCTGTGGTATCTTCTTCTCTTCCTCATCCCAGCTTTATGATCAACCTGAGTTTCGATCTTACCTGATTCTTCTTGCTGTCGGGTGAATAGCACAGTTCTGATGTGTGTTTTGATAGATGATTAACACATAGTTTTCTTGAGGAATAAACTTTACCTGTAAGAACAGTGAATTGTTTGTGAACCTTTTAATAAAGTAACCACCAGATGTCAGTCTAGACTAGCTTTTGTGAAATAAGACCTGCTATTTGTTTCCAAATTTGCTTAGAGGGGAAAATGGGATCAAATAAATGCCATGCATCCTAATGTTTCAACTCAGAAGGAAAATTCTCGGGCTGTCTTAAGATAGTTAATCAAGAGAGGATGGAAAGATGGAAAGATAATTAATCAAAAGATGGAAAAGCTCTCCTGGTAATTACAGTTGAGAGGGTAGAAGGAATCCTAAAAGTTACCTATTCCCTTTGCTTGCATAAGACAAGACAAGTCAGAGCAAGTGAAGAGACGACTCAAAAGGGGAAAATGTTGTAAGAAGTTCTGAAAGGCATAGTAGACTCAGGTCAGTGGAGTCTAGGACCTGGGAGAGGGCCCTGTGTGGGTTAGGAACGGGTGGAGAGGCATATCCGGGCTAAAAGCCTAGCTGTGTAAATGAATGAATCAGATTCGACTGTTCAGAAGACTGTGATACTGGTTAACTGTTCAAGAGAGGATAAGTCAGAGAAGGGTAGGGATACTGCTGGCAATGTGACATGTTGGTAAGAGCACAGATTCTATGGCTGACCTGCTGGGGTCTGAATCCCAGTTCTAGTACATACTAGTTGTTGGAAAATGGGCTTTGGGCTATGTTACTTGCCCTCGCTGTGCCTCAGTTTTCTCATCTATAAAGCAAAAAGATAATGTTTCGACAACCCTATGAGTTGACTATTGAGTTACTTTTCTTAAATTCTTTTTTCAGACAATATGACTCTGTCCCTCTTGGTAGAGTGTCCTGACATCATAGCTCACAACAACCTTAACCTCTTGGGCTCGAGTGATCTTCTGGTCTCAGCATCAGACTAGCTGAGACTATAGGTGCCTGCCACAATTCCCAGCTAGGTTTTCTATTTTACATAGAGATGGGGTCTTGCTCTTCCTCAGGCTGGTCTCAAACTCCTGAGCTCAAGCAATCTACCTGCCTCCGCCTTCCAGAGTGCTAGGATTACAGGTATGAGCCATCACGCCCAGCTCTGAGTTAATATTTTAAAGTGATTAAAAGAGTGTCTAGTACTTAAGTGCTACATTAGGTAGTGTTGACTGAATGTTTCTGGAAACAATTAGACATAAGAAATCAAAATAAGTTTAATAATTAGATGGCAATGATTTTATAATAATATATGTATATTTATCTGCAAGTCCTGTGATGTATTCCGTTTAACATTTATTCTCTGAGCACTGTGTATAACGCATCATGATGCAGAAAACTTAACAATTTCTAATGGCATTGATAACTTCCACGTACTAAGCTGTTACTGCATGTGAGGAATTAAATATTTTAAATACATTATTTCATTTCTTTCTTTCTTTTTTTTTTTTTGAGACAGAGTCTTACTTTGTTGTCCTCAGTAGAGTGCTGTGGTGTCACAGCTCACAGCAACCTCCAGCTCTTGGTCTTAGGCGATTCTCTTGCCTCAGCCTCCCAAGTAGCTGGGACTACAGGTGCCTACCACAATGCCTGACTAATATTTCATTTAATTTTCCCCAAAACTTGTAGAAGGGGTGCTATTTCCAGTTTATAGGTTAGGGAAGTGAGACTCAGAGATTAATTTAAGATCATACAAGCGGTAAATGGAAAGGCTGAGATTCGAGCTCATAGCCTGATCATTTCTCTAAATACCTAAGAGGCATTGAAGCATACTATAAAGTCATATTATTCAAGAGCCAACAGGGTTGTTAGTGATATCTCAGTATGATTGTCTTTCCCTTTTTATGAATGAAGAATTCATAGATATTAAAATATTTGTTCAAGGTCATTTGGTTTAAGGGTGATAATATAAAAACCTGTATTTTCTGTTCTTGCCCAGTTCTAATAATAAGTGGTTTAAAAGTGTGCAGAGTGAGTATGAATGCTGTACGTTATTATTATTCACAGAAACTGTGTTAGACTGTGTTATATGTAGCTTCTCCTTCACAAGGGTCATAAAGAAAATACCATGATTTCTTTGTACATTATGTTATTCTTTTTACAATAGCCATTTAAAGTATTTTGCCTATTGCGGATGTAGATTGATACATTTGATAGTTATTTCCTTCTCTGGTCACCCTGAGTATAATAAGCAGTTCCTTGTTTATAGTGCTCCTCTTTGTGTTAAAATGTTTTGTCATCTGTCTCCCCAGTTGGAAGGCCTGTTTCTAAGGGCAGAACTGAGAGGAGGCCTAAGGCATGTCACCTTTCCATAATCTCTCTCAACTCCACCACATTTTGCACTTCAAGAGAAAATATGCACTCAAACAATGATTTTCTTATATATACTCAAATTCAAGATAAGTCGTTTGAATGCCCCCATGTCTCTGTTTGTCCATATTGTCACCCCAAGTGCCTCTGGTGCAGAGATTCTGGTGCATAAAAGCCCTTCAGGGCTTGTGACGGTGTGTGTTGGTTTATGTGTATCCTCAGCCAAAGTGTCCATCATAAAGTAGACAGTCAGTTGACTCAAGAAGAAGCAACTCTTTGCTAAATGAAGGGAGAAAAATACCTAGAGCTGTTTGTACGTGTTTCGTCTGTGTTTTGGCTAACGTTTTTATCTTGCCTCTGGGTTTGTGCGAACTCTGATGCGTTACAGAGGTTTCTGCTATCTTAGGTCCTCTTTTCTAGAACAAGCTAAAGTAGAGTGGAAACCTGCCTGGGGAGAACAGCATTTAATCCAGAATGCCAGTTAGGTGGTGGGCCTCCGACCCCCTAAAATCAACTTTGTTATCGTCAGAGTATTTCACGACAAGATAGGGTATCAGCCTAGAATAATTCTTAGGAGTCTATGTCTTCCAATAGATCATGGTCATCCACATTTAACAAATTGCTTATCTGAACCAGTAACTCTTGGTTAGTTGGCTGTCCAGGGATTGCCCTTGGAACTTAATCCACTCCCGTAAGTTGAAAAGTATGAATTATTTTTCTGAGAATGATGTTAGATGAAGCCTGTGAAAGATTAACGGAAACTATGTTAGAATAAACAGTGAACACTGTGTGGGTGTTCACAGGTTTCCTGCCTTCACTGCCTGACATGTTCCAGGGCTCTGTTGTAATAGTGGGGTAGTGGGTGAGACAGTTAACACAAGTAAGCACTGGTGGCTGGGTGGATTTAGTTTGGAAGCAGAGATTTCTCCTAGAAGATGGGGGGAAAACAAGGTGGGTGGATGAGAAAGATAAAAGCCAGCTTGAGGTAGTTTGAAGAGAGCTTTGCAGTTCTGGATTGCCACTGGCTGCTCTACTATGATGGTTTAAATGAGGTTTAGATGCAATATGTGGCCAAAGAGAAATTTAAGAAGAAAATTGGTATGTGTTTTGAATATATATTCTATAGTTTGGATGACTTCTTCAAAACTCATGTTGAAACTTAATCCCCAATGTGGCGATATTGACAGGAGAGGCAATTAAGAGGTGATTATGAACGGATTAATCTACTAATAGATTAATGGGTTAGCATAGGAAGGGAACTGGAAGATTTATACAAACAAGAAAGAGACCTAAGCTAGCACATTGGCACACTCAGCTCCTTCAACATAGATGCCCTGCAGGACTTGGCAGAGGGCCTCCACCAAGAAGACCTCAGCAGACTTCTCAGCCTCCATAACTGTAAGACATTTTTCTTTTTTTTTTTTTTTTTAATAAGTCACCTAGTTTGGGATATTCTGTTATGTGCAACAGAATACTGAGCAATACATTAATTCCTGGGATTTTATTTCAAAGAATACCCATATAGACGTAAAGCCTCCTTAATTAGATTTTAAACATTGGAGAGTTGTTTCTCTAACTGCGACATCGTGCTGTGTAGTGAGTCAGGAAGGCAACCAGGTTGATCTGGTCTAAGTGCAGATCAATTTTGCTAATGAGTGTTTAATAATGTTTAGAAAGTAACATACAGTCTATTCCATTCTGAGCATCGTGGGGCACCCTAACAAAGTCAAATCACTGTGAAATTCCGTGTCAATAAAATTAAATATGTCTGATGTTTTCCAAACTTTAAAAAGTGTAACACCTGTTACCTGACACCTTAGGGAAATACTGTTTAAGGGAACATTGTAGGAAATCCTTAGTTTAGCTGAAACAGCAAAGATTCAGCTATCTGGAAAGTAATCACCAGTTCTAGCTTTGTGACCCACGAACTGCTGGTTTCCAACTCCTTGTGACCCGAATACACCATGGTCAGAAACATGGTAGAATGTAAACCAGTTTATATCAATTATCACACTATTAATATTTAGTTCAGATGATTTCTTTTGTAGCAAGACATTCTTGACAAAGGAAGTCATGTATTCTGATTTATATTGTTACAAATCTGACATTCTGAGAAGAATTACTTTAGTGATTCTAGTAAGTCACTTGACCTTTCTTAACTCAATTTCACTTTTTCTCAAATGACTGGGTAGAAAAATAAACTTTGAGAAAAATAAACCCTGAGTTTTATAGTTCTAAACCAGTTTTATAGTTGTAAACCAGGTAATCATCTATAGTTCTAAACCAGACCAAGGTTTTGTTTTATTTAGTTATTTGTTTTTTTGAGACAGAGTGTCACTATGTTGCCCTCTGTAGAGTGCAATGGCACCATAGCTCACAGCAACCTCAAACTCATAGTCTTAAGCCATGCTCTTGCCTCAGCCTCCCAAGAAGCTGGGACTACAGGTGCCTGCCACAATGGCTGGCTATTTTGTTGTTGCAGTTATCATTGTTGTTAGCAGGTCCAGACCAGGTTCAAACCTGCCAGCCCCAGTGTATGTGGCCTGCGCCCTAACCACTGAACTACAGGTGCCGAGCCTAGACCAAAATTAAGTATCTCTGCTCTAAACCTCTGACATCATCTGAGAACCATAAGAATTTGACTTTCATTTTTATTTCTAAACTATTAGTAGCAAAATGAAGACATTTAATATTCTTATTCTTTTCCTAATTGAATGATCAGAATTACTGATCCATATTTTCATTGTTGCTATATAATTCTATCGATATTATGGATAGATAAGAAGCTGGTCATCGACTTGAGAAATGTTGGCTCGTATTTAATCTGAGCTTGCAATAAAGGTTTATCTGTTTCTCAGATGATCACATTTTGTCATAGACCATTCTGGCCCATTCTTGATGTGAGGTTTACAATGAAGGTAATTCCCATATGGATGAGGGATTTGTAAAATAGCACGATACTCTGGAAGGAGTATGGGCTTTGAACTGACCTTGGGCTGTTGTATTGACCTTTGTGAGTATTCATTTTCTCATGGACAAACCTGATAGGTTTGTTTAGAGACATTATTTCACTTAATCATCTTAATTTTGTAGGTTTTTAAAAATAAGAAAAAGATCTGAGTGAGAAG
>NW_003852398.1:23609541-23635206 GCF_000181295.1 Otolemur garnettii | reverse complement strand
GGGTGAAGCCTGGGCAGGAGCAAAGAGAGAATCAGCGTTATGGATAGAAAACAACGTGTGGTGCCTTTTGCAAGGGTACATGTCAAATCTACTAAGTGTAGAGTATAAATGTCTTAATAATTAAGAAAGTGCGGTGAAGGCTATGTTAACCAATTGGTTATAAGTATTTCAAATTGTATATAAAACCAGCATATAGTACTCCATCAATGCATTATTGTACACAGCTGTGATTTAATAATATAAAAAAAAAAGACTACATATTACTACGGGGTGGCGGGGGGAGGGAGAAAGAAAACAACAACCTCAACAGGCTCCATTCCAGTAGGGGACCTGGACTTCCAAGTAAAAGAATAACATTCTTCAAGACAGAATGGGGGGCATAAAGAGAGTTCTGACTGGCCTATAAGGTGATTTGGGTGGTGTTCAACAGGGTAGTAAGGCTGAAGGTATTAACTGAGTCAGTACATGAGGTCTGAAAAATAAGTTCATGAACTTATCCCAGAAAAAGTGTTACATGCCTCATTGCTGAATATCACTATGGCTGCCTGGGAGGTCCTTGGGAAGCTCTGCACCAGCGCCAGCGCCTAGTCTCCTCTTCCAAGTGATTTTGGAGCTCTTATTCTAGCGTGGCTGTTGGAGCTGTTGTCATATTACGCTTGTCCTGAATGCCATCCACATGCCTTTCTTTCAATATCTCCTTTATCTCCAGATAATGAAAAAAGTCCTTGGGGGCCAGATAAGGTGGGTAGGGAGGGTGTTCCAGCACAGTTACTTGTTTACCTCCCAGTGTGGTGTAAGCTCTTTGCCTTTGCTGATTGGTGAACTCCTTCTGAACCATGTTTGAACGTCCTTTTCTTACAAGATTTTTAGTTAAATTTTTCCTGTTTCTCTATTAATGTTTACGTCGTCGGCTATGTTTCTAATAGTCAGCTGAAAATTTGGAAACACAATTTGACAAATACATTTAATTTATTTGTACTCTGCTGTTTTCTTTATGGTATTATCCCCATAAATTGGGACTAACATGTCCCTGATTTCACTTCCACTCTTGCCAAGGTTAACAAATTCAGGAAGGTTTGTTCATTGCTCTAGTTCAAGTTCTGACATTCTCACGGTGGCACACAAAAACACAACACAAATAACAAATGCCACTTAGCAAGACACAACCACGTGTTGACACAAACACAGCCATGAGACACTGATAGACCAAGGTTATTTACCGAGCTGTTTGTGCAGTGCTGCCAATGTAAACATATGGTGGCAACTTTGAGGACTTCATATAGCAAGGCTCCAGAATTTTTTTTTCCCATACTAACTCATGTTTTTATAGTATTTCTCAATTTTCAAAACACTTTTACACGTATTATTACAATGTAGCATTATGACAGCTAATAGGTCTCTCCCCATGGTACAGGTGAAAAATCTGAAGCTCAGACAGGTCAAATAATTAGAAGAAGGATGAACAGTTAATACTTAAAAGAAGTAAGATTTGAAGTAAGATTATTTGTTATCAAATAATCGTAAGTCTGTGTAACTTAGCTTTTCCCAGAATGAGACAGTGTCTCTCCCTAACACTGAAAGTTATCAGTTACCATCAATCCCATTCACTGGTATTAAATGGAGGGAAATGGGGGGAGGTAATGCTCTTTAAAGGTCAGTGGAGGTATAGTCTACCAGACACAGCCATCACAGCTCAAGGGTTATTTCTCAAAATCAGCCGATTAATTGCTCTTTATTTCTAAAGTTAATGGCCAAATGTCAATATAAGTGTTATTTGTGAATACTTCTGAGAAGCTGTATAAGTTGAAAAATAAAACTTCTGACCTTTATTAGTCATAGGTGGGCCATGTCAGAAAGGATTCGGGAGTTGCATCAGTAAGAGAATCCTTGCCCTCTGTACCCAGAGGAGCCTTCCCCGCTCCTTCAATTTGCTGTTCCAGTCAGTCACTGCTAGATGTTCAGTGCTTTAGGCACAGAAGTGCCTGGAGGTTTAAAGCCACACTTGTAACCTCCTCTTCTAGGTAATATTCAAAACAGTATTTGTTTAAAGCCACACTTGTAACCTCCTCTTCTAGGTAATATTCAAAACAGTATTTCATTTCCTATATTATGCCTAACACCTGTAACAAAATAACTTGTGTTATTAAAATTCATGCAAAATTATGTAAACATTCCAAAGAACGTGAAATTTGCACAGAAACTGACAGACTGAGTGCTTTGTTTTGTATTTTTGAGAATATTGTCATTTCTGCTTGTAAGAAGACAAAGTGGCCCTCCTGTCATCATTGGTGAATTTCCTTTTATTATAGGGACCCAGTGAAGTCAATCATTTACTCTCAGGACGGAATTTCTCCACGGCATTGTTCATTGTTACTAGCTTAGAAACTAGTTATTTTATTCCATAAAATATAAGGCAGTGCTTTAAATTGGAGTCCTCTATGCTAAAATTCAGTCCTTGGTGCTCAGTTTAACTAGGCAGCACAAGACAGTAGAGTTGTTTTAGAACTAGGGATGAATTAATCACTCAAGGAAGTGCTCTCAAAATTAATTTGCTCATCTTGTCAACACTATTTTCCTTCTAGTGCAAACCCCCAGCCTCCCGTCACTGTGGTTGCCCTAAGGGCAGGTGACTGGAGAGGGTTAATGTATATTTGTGAGAAGTTCCCATGAGTTACTGTATTACCTAAGCCTCTTTCCTCTCCCCACATGAGAAGCACATGTGTAATAGCAAGAACACTCAATTTTAAGGTAGGAGACACTGTTAGACTTGTTTCATTTTTCCTAGGTAAAGTTGGTTATTTTTCAGGACTTACCTATTGGCAAGCCACAAAAACACAAGCCAAACTGGCTTTTGCAGAAAGGGAGAGGTTTATCGCACTTGTCCAGGGCCGATTCTGGCTGGCTTTGGGTACAGCTGGATCCTGAGCAATATTAGAAGGAACGTCTTACCTCTTTATCTTTAGCTTCTCTTTTCTCTGTATTTGTGGGGTTCTCAGATCCTACAGGGTGACCCCCAACCAATTTAGGATTTTTTCTCTCTCGTAGTTCAATAAACCTCCAAGGAGGGAGAAATTTGCTTTCCCTAACAAGTCTCCTGAGGATTCAGCCCTGCTCAATGCTCTTGCCTATTTCTTGTGACCATTTCTGAACTAATCGCTGCAGCCATAATAGGAGGGACAGCCCATTTTTTCTTTCTTGTGAGCAGGGAAGAGATCGCTCAGTCATTACCTCTGGAGTTGTTACGGTTGTCTGTGGCTGACGTCTGTTCTACATGATTCCACTCATCAAATGTTTGGTTTTTATTCCTGATTCTGGATTACAGGCTCACCCTTGAGTTGAGAAAAGGGGTGATCCCCTTCAAACGTTATGATTCAGAATTGAGAAAGTGATAGTGACCCCACAGGAAAAGTATGCCAGGAGGAAATGGGAATGGATATCATTTTTTCTAGGAGATGAAATAAGCACAATTAGTCACGTTTTCCCCCTGTGTAAAATAGAAAACATAAATCAGTTCCTCTTACCATTTGCCTATCCATTCTAATTTTCTATGAAAAGAAATAGTACTTTGTAGACTTTTCTAGTACCTATTACAAGTTGCACCAAATCTACATATAAGTAGGTACATATATACATATGTGTGTGTGTTCACCTGTCTGCATGCATTTGCATGGGTTCACATGTGTGTATGTTACTCGGCTTGTACATAAGGAAACAGAAGTCACCAGGGTCTCACTGACAGATAGTGATGGGGCTCAGTCTAGAGCCTCCCAAATCATGCTCACACATTCATGTATTGCCCTTGGAACGTTAGCATTTTAAGAGAATTTTAACTCAAAGAGTAGTGTGCCAAAGGCTGGAATTTGCAGTGCCATTACGAGAAAGGCATGGGTGGGTGATCACGTGGAGGAGAAGAAATACCAGGAGAAAAATAGGGTCTGTGCCGTCACCTGCACTGGTTGACTTCTACCTGTTTTACCAGGGTCTTGCCTTCATGGAACCATTCTGATGGCTTGTTCTTTACAATCTTAACAGTATCTTTATTCCAGCCTGTCATCTAATCAGACAATAAAAAGTGGACTGCTTCTGTTGAACGTGGCCTTTCCCACCTCCCTAGCCGTTCCTTATTATGATGTGTCAGGAGGGGGAAACACTGAGGTCGTGGGGCAGCTTTCAGTAATTTTTACATTATGCTATACTAAGTCCCTGCGTATTCCATATGTAGTTCATTGTTGTTTTCCCTTCATAGGGACAGAGGACCTCTTCTCTACTCTGACAAAGGTTTTCCACAAAAAGTATGAGGTAAATATAGAGTATCCCAAAAGTTGCCCCTAAAGTCACCATACATTTGGGAAATTATAGCTGAATGAACCTTTATTTATAAAATGGTCTTATCATATATTTACCAAATATTCTCTACATGTTGACTGCCTGTTTGTAAAGTGTTCTAATAGACTATTTTGTAAATGAAGGTGCTTTGGCTATAATTTCTTGTTCTCCCCACGTATAGTAACTTTATGGACACCCTGTATTTAAAAATTAAATCATGACCCAAGCACGAGATCCTCTATCTCATTCATGTGAAAATTGCTTATTGAATGCTTATTCTGTACAACTCTGGGTGATATATAAAGATGAATCACTCTTTTATAGTGATAAAGGCTGGATATAAATCAGTATGATACAAGATACATAGTTATGCATGTCATAGGAGAGGAATAGATAAATTGCTGTAAGAGATGTGGGAATAAAGAAATTGCATTCTCACAGAGGGGCGGAGGAGTGTTGTACTTTGGCATCTTGTGATTGTGAATCAATGACTGACTTCATATGTGCTTAGGCTAAAGTCAAAAGCATGTTCAAATTTAATTTCCAGAGTAAGAGAGGGTTTCATGAAGAAGGGATGTAAGCTGAGTCTTGAGAGATGAGTACGATCCATTCAGTATTAAAACAAATCCAGAAAATCCTGTTAAGAATTCATACGTGTGTCACCTTGGGAGAGGAAACACTTTAATCCATCTGCAGCCATCAGATGCTTAGATTGGGGAAGCTACTATCTGTCAGGATTAAGATGGGTACCCAGAAATTGGTGGGGGTAGAAAGAGAAGAGGCTGAGTAAGCACAGACCATGGCCCGGAGAGACCAGTGATGCTGGGGAGTTAGGGGAAAGGCCTTGGGAGGTGAAGAGGTCCCTTGTCTGCTTCCAGGGGGGTATCAGGTAGTCATATACAACCCCAGGGAGAGAGCTACAGGTTTAAAACAGTAGGACCTGGCAGGTGAGATTGGGAAGAGGCACTCTGAAAGCAATGGTATGGATGGAATATTTCACAGTAGATGCAAACATCTCTAGAAATGAAGTTACTTCATTTCTATATGGGAAAATATATGAAAAAGGACCAGATGGTTTCTATCTTCTCTCCATAGATTGGCCCAATTTTCAGTGGTAGAAATATAAGAGTGAACGAGAGAAAGTCCCCACCCTCTGGATGCTGATAGTCTAGTGGGGGAGCAGGTACGCCAACAACCAAGTTATATGTGTATTGTTGCAAACTTGCTTGAGTCTTAGGGCTTGACTCCTTCCAGATCATCTACCCCAACTATCTGTTTTAATTATTGGTCTTAATTAAAAATTTTCCTCAGTAATAGTCATTCAGTTTTCCTCGTATTGTTTCTTTTGTCCATCACTTATTTATGGACGTATTCAACATTTGAGCACCCACTATATTCGTGTCTTCCTATGGGTGGTAGAGTACATGAGTGGACAAGAGGGACGGTGATGTGCCTTTAGGAGTTTCTAATGTACAGTATCATCTCATAGAACTTCCTACAGCGTGGAAATGTGCTCCATCTCTGTTGTCGGGTGTGGTACCTGCAAGCAATTTGTGGCTATCGGGCACTTAAAGTGTGGCTAGTGTGGCTGAGGAACTAGATGTGTAATTTTGTATAATTTTAATTTAAATATAAATAGCCACATGCACCTGGTGGCTACTCAATTACACAGCACAGTTCTAGAAGGAGTGACAGGCAATACACTCGTCACATTTTAAATAATTATGAATTATTTTAGGTGCTATGAAGTAAATAAACAAGATTCCAAATTACAGGAAAATGGAAGAGGATGTGCTTTAAGGAGTGGGCAAGTAAAAACTGTCACCACATTTGAGATCTAAGAATAAGAAAGAGCCAGTTATGAGGCAGCACCTGTGGCTCAGGGAGTAGGGCGCTGGCCCCACATACCGGAGGTGGCGGGTTCAAACTTGGCCCCAGCCAAAAACTGCAAAAAAAAAAAAAAACCAACATAAAAAAGTTCCCAGAAGGGAAATGGTTTGGCATGTTTGAAAAACTGAGAAAGAGTAGCCTGAGCTTCCTGTGTGAAACATGGTATGTGCAAAGGGAAGTCGCATGACGTGGCTCCTGCCTTCCCTTGGACAATCAGCCAGCGTGTGGGCCAGGCCCATGGAGAACACCAGGCTTGTCTCTAAGCCACGTGCCGGTCCCTGTTGTCCTCACAGAGGTCACTTCCTATTGAATCTTTTTCCATAGAGCACAAGCGTGATGGCCCCTCACAGCATCTATCCAATCGCATTTAATCATCTGTCAACTATATTACATGATTCCACATGAAAATATCAGTGCCTACCATAGAATAAAAAGTTAACTGGGACAAGGTTCACACTTGTAAGAAGTTTAACAAACTAATACCATTCAGATATTTCGCTTTAACAACAATAATGATTAAAATTATGATAAAAGCGATTTTATTTTTCATGCATTTATTTTTTGATATTGCCAGAATGAAGCTACCTTATGAGGTCTGGAAACATTTATTTATTGGAAACTTTTACTTCCTGAAGGCTTTTTAGAGAAAACATGGGGCGGGGAGGTAAATGAATAGGAGACCGATTTAAAATAACGTGACTGTTGTTAAAGCTGTGGATCCTTGCTTTGGAGTTTCTTCCCTAGATGCATAGGCATTCAGACTGTAGAGAGCAGTGATTTATGCCAGGAGATACAAGTGATTATGCAGATGACATGCCTATGCTTAGGGACACTGGCAAATAGCTGTGTTTTCCAGCAGTCACTTTTGTCACCTTCCCAGACATAAAAAATTGTCAGGAACTTGCATTTGGAATATTGATTACTTGTATACTCTTTTGGTTTTTGCTGTGGAATCACAGCCCCTTAGTCTAGGTTCTAGAGTTAGGGTAATTACCTTTAAAAGACAAAGAAAAAAATTGTAAAATGTCATGTGATTTGTTCTGGTGAAGTAGAACTTTTTTAATAAAATAGAAAAACGTACCACCAATGTTCTAGATTGATCTTAAAAGACTAACACTGACTTGCCTGCTAACCTTTTATTTTGCCTAGTTCAGCACCAAACATGTACATGTCTTTTGCATCGGCAGGTTGTTTTACGTAACTCGATGTAACTACATTGCTATCCCCAGAGCATATACTTTGAGATCATCATAACACCATACAGTTCTGTCAGGTTTTAGATTTGTCCCAATTCATTTACAAATATCTTGTCACTTCACACAGCAGCCACACGAGAAAGTATGATATGAGATGTCTCTGCCTCTGCAGTGCCTCTGAGGCCACCTCTGATATGCCCTGGGAGTTTGGATGAACTGTAGAGAGAACCTAAAGCCAGACCATACGCCATTCTTCCTGATGGAGGGAAGAGGCAGCCCAGACCCTGCTCTGTTCTTTCTTCACTATTTAATGCCTATGCTTGCAGACCATGACCTAGGTTGATGTTAATCCTTTGAATTCAGAGGAAGAAAAGTCTGTGTGTTATATAAATATTTTTGTATTACAAGTAACCAAATGTAACTCATTTTGAACTCATAGTGGACTAAAAGTCGCAGCAATGTATTAGTTCTGATAATTATAAAGAGACAGGGCTGAATTTAGGGCTCAGTAACGAAATAGTGAACATCACTCATCTCTGGCTCTAGGTTGGATCTATTATCAGGTAAGATATCTCCTTACTTAGTTACTCTACTTACATTTTAAAAGATGTTTCCATGTTCTAAAGATTAAGCAGAAAGAACACAGTAGGGTCAGGAAGCCTGGACTCTACTCTCAATTCACCAGTGGCTGTGTGAATCTCCTCTGCCAGAGTGCTCAGAGGAGTGAGTAAGCTCCTCCTAGAAATACATCTTTCCAGATTGAAATCTAACGTGTGTGGTGTCTGTGTGTTTGGGGAGGAGGCTCACCTGGGCCCCTATAACTCCAGGAAAGAGGTTCTCCCCTTTTTCTTTTGGCCTGGCATATTTCAAGATACAAGAACTCTTAAGAACAACTCACAGGAGCTGGAGCAATGGGGTGCATTTGTGAGTCTGCACCAACTAAACCATGGAATGAATGGCAGAGCAGACCACTTGAAATAGAAAGCCATTTATCGCAGAAGCAGGATGAAATAGATTCTGGGTGGTCTTCTGTCCCATGGAATGATGCAGCGTCATCATACTGACTGATCCTCTAAAAGTCAAATTTGATCTCAACCTTCTTAGTGCAATGAGCTAATCCCCTGGGCTGTGCATGGAACCAGAATTCATCTCTCTGCTTTCCTCGCATAAGGACTCCCCAGTCACAGGGTGCCCAAAGGGGAATTAGGCTATTCCAGATGGCTTTGATCCATGCCAGTACTCTTCATTATGTAAACTTTCCTTCTGACAGCTCACACGGAACATGTCACATCTTGAAAGAGGAGCTTTCATTAATTACTTTGCTTCTGCCAAATGGAATCAGTGTGTTAGTGGCCCCCGCCAGACGTCAGAGGGAGATGTTCCTTCTGTCTGTAGCACCAGTGAGGCTCCTCCGTTCAAGCTGGAGTCTCCTATTTTCCCAAGATCAGTAGATTTGCACTTTGTGGAAGAGCCCTCTTGCCCATTTGGGGCAGAGGAAGTTTGCATAGCCCCAGTAGCAGAACCGAGAATAGAACCCAGGCTTCCTGACCACTAGGGTTCTGCGTTTTCCACTGTATACTACTTAATCTTTAAAATCTGAAATGTTCTTTTAGAAATGTGGGTTAAGTGAAGTTTGATAAAGGGTGTGTATTTGCTACAGGAAAAAAAATGGAAACTCTTGGTCATCATTTTAGCTTCCCTCCACTTGTCTGCCACGTGTAATCAATTAGAACATTCTACTTATTTTAATTTTTATGTACTCCTAACTACATTGACTTAAAAACTCCACTACTTATCCATCATCATCACCTTTCTGCCAGGCTACTATATAATATTTTAAGTGGATTCTCTGCTCACAAAAGCCATAGGGTGCTAATATAGAAACCTAAATCTAGTAGTCGCTTTCTTCTAACTTTTCTATGGCTCCCATAATCTTTGCCCAGGTGTTAACTCTCGACTGAGGTTCCCTCTACTGCTTTTCTTTGTCCTTACCCTAGACACATTCTCCTTCACAGAACAGTGACCTTTTCCTCGTTCTTTGCAAGAGCCAGCTTTCCTCTTTTTCACCTCAAGACCTTTGTACATGGTATGGCCCTTACTTGGAATATTATGTTCCTTCCCAATTCGACTCTTAGACATAATGTCTGCTTCATCCTAAAGGATGTTTCCACCTTAAAGTTATCTTGGTCTACAAAATTTTGCCTCATTTCTCAATCTGGTTTAGGTACTTCTGCTATTTGCCTCCATAAAAATAGTAGACTAGTCCTCTTCACTGTGCTGTTCTATCAGCTTCTTTGCACGCACAAAACACATACACTCACATGCAAACACACCCCTTTCACTGTAAGCATTTTCTGACATTAGTGGCACTTACTACAGACCTGGAAATCTTGGGGAAGGAGCGCACAGCAGAACAGGGAACTTTTCCTCTAACTGATCCTGCTTTTTATCTCCCCTTTATGTCACTGCTGTCGATGAAGAGCCTGCTTCATAAAATGCCTCACCTCTAGCTAAGGCTATTGTATTTATCGTGTGATGGTTTTTCCTTTTATAATCCATTTTGCTTTAGCTTCCACATAAAAGGGAGTGTTTCTCTTGGGGCATATGCAATGTAAGTCTAATCCCCTTTTACCTCAAGGCACTCTTGGTTTTCACAGTTTCTTTCTTCAAAGAAATATATAAGTGATAACTATTTGTCCAGGTCAAGTCCCAGGAACAGTGGTTCACATTTAAATAGAAATTGACATCTTAAAGTATCACTTAGATTCCACTGATAAAATTTCAGGATACACCTTAAGCAAAGCTTAGAATGTTGAAGTGAGCACAGGTATCGAATCCCCTAGAATCTCAACTTTCATGTTATCTAGCCAGGGTCCTAGGACCTCAGGATTGGAAAGAAATTTCAATGTCAAATTTATCATTCAGTTATTAGTTAGTTCATCTCCAAAATCTTTTTAAACTTTAATCAGTTGTGTGTGCACGTATGTTTTACCCTGATTTAAATCACTATCAATTCTCCTCTGGATAAAGTAAGCAATCTCTCAAATGGGTTCACCATGTACACACTTCATCTTTGCTCTTCTATAGTTGATTCCCAACATGTAGTAGCTGGGATAATATTTTTAAAAAACTACTCATATCACTTCTCAGTGGTGTCTTCCTCATTATGAGAAAAAGCCAACATACTTAGGAGCCGTCCACACTTCACTAAGCTGATCTCTCCTACTCTTTCCCTCTTACTCACTCCACTCCAGCCACAATGGCCTCCTTGATGGCCACACCTGCCAGGCTTTCTTTCTCTTCTTTAGTTTTTCATTGGCTGTCCTTGGCCAGGCACACTCTACTCTCCCACCCAGTTTCTATGTGGTTGGCTCATTCTCTCTGATCCCTCAGGACTTGCCTATCCCTAATGAGGTCTACTTTGACCACTTTATTTAAACTACAGCTCACTGACAGCCTTTCTGATCACCTATCACAGCTCTGTTTTGTTTTTCCCCTAGTTCTCATCTAACCTATAATATAATTTAGCTGCTTATTGGATTATTTTATACCTCCCATAAATAGAATGCAGTCTTTATGAAGACAAGGTTGGTAGGCTGTGTTTTCATGGACACATAGCTTATTGACTAGAACAGGCAGTCAGTATATACTGATTAAATAAATGAATTGACTATTGCCTACTTCTACAAATATCTATTAGCTTTTCTAGAGTTTATAAAACTTTTTAGGCCAAATTGCAAACTTCCAGTCAGTTTCAGCTAAGGATGTAAGTGTCTCTGTATTATCCAATTCATGTTTATAATCGATGCAAAGTTCTTGGCTATTTTGTAAATCCTCATAAGAGCCTTTGCTATTTGCCATCCTACCACCCATTCCTTCTGCCACTTTATGTTCTTGGCTCTTAGCCTGACCTTTTGGACTTCATTAACCAGTTCCATCTTCCCATCTTGCCTCACATCATGCTTAGCTCTGCTTTGCATCTTTTCCCTAGATGCCTCTTGAGAATAGACTTTTCTTTCCTTTCTGATAGTTCCCTATTCATCTAGCAACATCAACTCTATTACCGTAAGTCAGAGGGTAAGAAAACTAGTTTTTTGACCATTACCAAATCTGGTGTATTTCATTCATAGGAGTGATGGTTCATCCTATGAACATATTCTATTATTCTCATTGTATACAACCCCAATAAATTTCTTACCACCCCAAAACTTAGTGGCTTAAATTAACAGCAATTAATAATTTTTCATAAATCTGTGGGTTTACTGGGCCTTAAACTGGTTGGTTCTGCTTAACATGGTATGGGCTGAGGTCCTTAAGTGGCTGCATGATGCAGGATGAGGCTGTAGTGCTCAGAATAGCCTGGCATCATCCAGGGCCTCTTCCTCCTCCTGGCTTTTCACTGATCAGTGGTCTGTTCGGAGTTTGTTTATAGCATGAAGGTTGGCTTTTTAGAGTATAAGTGAAACTGTCCTAGGAGCCAGGCCCAGAACGGGTATAGCATCACCTCTGGAGCATTCTGTTGGTTGAAGCAAGTCATTCAACCGGATTCAAAGAGATCTACCTGGTGATGGGCAGAATTACTGGGACTCATATTAGCAGGTTAACTGCAATAACTTTTTTCAGAACTTAGAAGATAAGCGGCGGCAATTCAGAATGTGTGTCTAAAGGCAGGGACTCAAACAGTTGCTGACTTTGGCTAAATAAATAGTGTGTGCCAGATTTGGGTGGGTGGGTGGGAGAGTGGGTAATGTTACAAAATGTAAGAAAAAATTTTCAAGATTTCTGGAAGCACTAGTATTTCATGGGGCATTGAATGAGAAGGCAGAAAGCATGATGGGCCCCAAGGGAATTAATGCGTCATGGCCTAGCGTAGTAATTGATGTGCATGACTCATGTTGTTAAGAAGTAGCTTTATTGAATTACATGTATACTCTTATCAATTAGATGAGAACATGTTTAATATATCATATGAATTTTACATGAAGAAGATTTATCCTTTAAATTTTAGAATCACAGGGAAAATTTTAATTATTTGAAATTCCCTTTGTGGACAATAGTTTATTTTCCATCCACATGAGAACAAAATGAGTCTTCCCTAACTTTTCCAAAGTTTATCTTTTATAATCGCAGGACCGCACATGCAGTAGGTGTTTGATAAACGCTTGCTGATTAAAATCAGGCCGTGAGTGCAAACTGGAGGAATGAGGATTTTATCTTTCTATTCATAGGCAAATTTCCTTTTTCAGAAAGGTTAATCTGATAGTTTCTAAAAATATGAACAATAGATTTTTTTTCTTTTCACAGCGGTGATGGTACCTGAGTGGATTAATTGCCTTTTTGTTCCCATTAGCTGGTGGCAGCTATGCAGGGCCCAGAGCACAGAGCCAAGGAAGCAATACTAGTCGTGTTTTGTTGTAGATCATGGAAAAGAAAACTGGGTTAATGAGAGGGTAGGGGATTGAGTGCCACGGCTCATGGTGGAGTGTGCCGAATAAAGAGGATTAGACAAGGAGTAATAGGATGAGAAGGGAAAAAAATACATATTCTGAAACATAAGGAGGTAATGAAGCAATTTCCAAAGAAATAGATAGGAAGTAAAACTAAAGGGAAACAATCAACAGAATGAAAAGATCACCTGTGAAATGGGAGAAAGTATTCACAAACGTATATCCGATAAAGGATATATCCCCTAATATATAAGGAACACTTCCTACTCCATAGGAAAAAACCAAATAACTCAATTAAAAAATGGACCAGAGAACTGAATAGACCTTTCTCCAGAGATGTACAAATGGACAACAGGTATATGAAAAGATGCTCAATAATCAGGGAAATGCAAATCAAAACTACAATGAGATTTCACCTCATACCTATTAAGGTGGCTGTTATGAAAAAGTGTTGGTGAGAATGTAGAGATCAGGCCACCCTGTATACCGTTGGCAAGAATGTAAATTGGTACAGCCACTATTTTTTATTTAAATGTTTGAGGTTCCTCAAAAATTAAAAAATAGAACCACCTACTTACTATATGCCCTGGCAATACCAGTTTTGGAATATATCCAAAGAATTGAATCAAGCTCTGGAAGACATATCTGCATTTCCACGCTTATTGCAGCATCATTCACAACAACCAAGACCTGGAAGCCACCTGAATGTCCACAGACAGTTGAAAGGATAAAGAAAATTTGGTATACACATATGATGGCATATTCAGTCTTATAAAAAGGAAAGACTGTTATTTGTGACAACATGGATGGACTTGGAGGACATCATACTAAGCAAAATAAGACAGATGCAGAACAAATACTACATGATGACATTTATATGGGGAATATAAAGTAGTCCAATTCATGCAGCAGAGAGTACAGTGGCAGTCGCCCAGGCTGGAAGTATGGGGAAGTAGGGAGGTCTCAATCAAAAGGTAAAGTTTATTGTGCAAAATCAGTACTAGAGAGCTACTGTACAGAGTTGTGCCCGTAGTTAACAATGCTATATTGTATAACTCCAGCCTGGTGTTCTTGTGAGATGCACAAAAACTTAGGAGAGAAGCAAACTTTGGGGAATGACAGATAAGTGTATAATATAGTTTGTAGTGATGGCTTCACAGCTGGATACTTCTCTCTGAACTGGTCAAGTTATATATACTTATTGTATAGCTTTTTGTATGCAATCATACTTTAATAAAGTATTTTTTTCAAAGGTAAATTCTCACAGGAGGACAGTCTTAATGTTGGAGAATGTGACTCAGCCTCTGACTGTGGGTCTGCTCAGCCATTAGGGAATACTAGGGAATCAGCTGGTATTTAAATCAGCTGGTTTATAGAATCTGGCTTTTCCCCAGAATGAGCCTTAGAAGTCTCCAGAACCCGATTCCCATCTCATGCAAACATTGTACACTCCACATTCAAGATAATTGGTTCTTCAGTCTCTGCTTCGTCATGCCCAGTGACAGGGTTAGACGGGGAACTCACTTGACTTTTGTTTAGTTAAGAATGCACTTTCTGAAATAGGAAAGACTTACCTGAATTCTGGATTCATAATTTACCAAGTTCTTTTCCTCGAGTATATGACAGCTTCTCCTAAACTATAGCCTTCAAAATAGTGGTTGGTGGTGTGGGAGGTAGAGATACTATTTACATCATGACGCTGATATGGGAATTAAGTGAGGTAAAGCACATAAAGAATTTATCAGAGTACCTGACCCATAGTCATTCCTCTGTGAGTATCATTAATTTCTCAATTTGATCTTACAATTATTCAACATTCACTTTGCATTGCAATAGCACACTTGAAAGTATTTTGCATCCTTATTGTCTTAGATCCTTGAAATAGTTCTGTGTAGGAATCATTATTTTTAGTCTTCTGATAAGAAGACAAAGGCCCAAGTTCTGTCCTAGTCTTTGTGTACTTTTTTCTCTTGTAGACAAAAAATGAAATCTTATCTTGGTAACAAGCTTGCCAAGAAAAACTGGTCTGGGACAAGCTATGCATGTGTCAGTCACCTTTTCTTTTGTCCTCTTGCCCCTATTCATGGCATCAAGGAAGTATATGATAGTTTCCAAACTCTTCACCTGTTAGAGGAAAGACTCTGACATCAGTAATCTGCACCTGAAGGAGGATGGCTTTTGAGTTCTCGTTCCTAGAGATCTTGCGCGTGAAGTTTGACTCTGAGGGCATTAGCACTTTTCCCACCTAAACAAATTCCAGGCATCTGCCATTCAGCATCATTAAACCTTCGGAATGGTTCAAACTCACTGAGCCTGTCTGTGGTATGTTTGTCTCTCTTACTCCTACAACTGCTTTCTAAACCTTTCGTCTCATTCTCTCCAAAGCTGGTTCTGCACGTGCACATAAGTCTAGTGTTTTTGTCTCATGAAGAAGACTGCAAGTTAGCGAGCCCCCAACCCTGCTCGGTACCAAGAAGCTGCTTGGAGCTGGATGCTGGCCCAGGATGTGTCGCTCTCTGTTTGCGTGGTGTTCAGGCTGTTCAGCTTTCAACACAAAAGTGAAAGGCAGTGGAAATGTGGATGCATTTGGAGATTCATTTCACATAATCGAAGCAAGTCTGGAGTCAACAACTTGAATTTAATTACTGTTCTGACAGCTGGGAGGCAATTAATCCTCCTCTCTCTCCCCCTTCCTCTGCCCCAGCTTCAAAGTGTCATTTCTGTTTTTCCTTCCTCCTTCTACTAATTGGAAACATGCTGTAGGGTGAAAGGTGACCAGTGTGAATCTAGAACTGTGGCACCAAAACCCCTTTGATAGCAGAGAGGGTTCACGGTTGGAGGAGGCTGATCCCAGCACAGGAGCATCTGCTTCTGATGCAGAGAAGAGCTGAATGTGGAGCTGGCCGCCAGGCCTGACAGTGTCTCTGCCACCCACCTGCTCCATGATCTCTCCATTCACGTTTCTGCTTCTGAGAGTCAAAGACTCCCAAATTTTCTATTTCCCAGTTGCATGAGGGCATACAATGAAAGAGTCTGTACTCAGACAATAAAATCTTTGCCGTAAATACAACTATATGACTGAGTGCGGAGATACAGGACTCAGAAATTTGAGGATACAGACTTCTTAAAACAATATATTTAAACATGGGGAGGGGATAAGATTTTACACACTGTTTTCTGCTGGCAAATCACCCCCTTCATTCCATAGCACCTCCCTTCTAGCTGCAATGGCTGGTCCTGCTCAACCAGGCCAGCCACATGACTGCAATAAAGAAAGATTCCACTATTCAAGACCAAGGGCAAGAGGCCCACGGTTACTTCATAAGTCCCTTCATTGAGGCATTGAGCTCTCTGTTGGTCCTTGGTACCAGGTTTCCTAGATATTTGTTTTAATTATTAGAAAATATTTAAGGATTTTAGAGTTCAAGATAGGGACGATTAGTCACTCCAGGAGCACTATAGAGGCAAAGTGACTCTTCCAGGTTAGTGGCTAGTTAGCTCTTAAAATGGAGTTGTAAGGCAAACTTTCTAGATCCCAGTGAGAATTTCAATTGGTGATTAGTTTCTTTCTCCTACTGAAAGATGATTATGGCTCCAAATCTCATTGCCTTAACTGAATAACTCTTTCCATATGTAAACAACTTGTAGAAGCAATAATAATAATAATAATTCTGCTTAAATATATCCTTTCTCGAAGTGTCTTTGATCCATCTAGGCTGAAGTTTTACCTAAACCAGAATGCTGTATTTTTTCTTCTTCTTTTTTTTAATTTAATTTTATTATTTTTTTATGTTTTGCTAAAATTGGCACTTTCTTTCTGGACAACTGGTGGGGCCCACCATAAATGAGATGTTCTCTGCTTGTGTCACTGTGGTTATGACTTGTCATAAGTGCTGATTATAATAAGATGTGTGAGGGGGAAAAGATATATAAAGCAATAAATCAGCTGCCTGCTAATTTTACTATTAACTGTTTGACCTTTGAGTTCCTTCTCCTCTATAAACCTCTGGTCCCTCCATTTAAAATGTGGGGACCTAATAGGAAAGAGTGACAAATGTGAGGTTTGCAGGCTGGATCTTCCCCTTCAGCCTGCTTTCTTGGGCCTGCACACAAAGTATATTTTGAAAAATTGGGAGATTGTACATAAATTCCAGAGTTTTGACTTCTCTTGGAATATCTGAAGATTTGGGAAAACCAAGTCACCATTCCTGAATTAAAACAATTGGCTGGTTCTGAGTTGTAGCTGCTTTTGCAAAGCAGGGCATTGCTGTGTCCTCCTGGTTTATCATGTCCCCAAACTCCTATATAGGCTTCCTACTTGGCCCATGAATGAGTGATGCATGCATGGATTAGGTGATTCTCAGCCTCATTTCAACTCTGTTTCTGTGATTTGTTAATTTGTCTCTCTATCATCATGAAAATCTCTCACGTTAAAAGATAGAAGGTTAACTACACATCTGTGATGTCCCTGGCTCTGCCTCTCATCATGACCTAGAAGATTTTACTTTTCCTGTGTCCTGACTCCGTGTGGGATCACTTTCTCAAGGGCACTGTCCAAAATGATTTGGACGTGACATACTTTGAAGCCCATAGATTTGGGGGTTACAGTTTGTTGCCTAAGGCCCATTATACTTAAATCTACACAAAATAATAGTAATAATTATGTTAATTAGTAATAACTATTGCCCATAATATTAAAGGATGCAATGTTTTCCAGTATTAAATGCTAATGCCTATTGAACCCAACCATGGGTCAATTACCTGAATGACGGTGTCAGTGTTGGGAATGGCAGGCACCCTCCTACGATCCTCCCAAATGACCTGGCATGACATCTAAACATGCTCCCATGGTGTACTAAAGGAAGAAAAAAATGCACTGATTTGGAATGTGCCAACCTTTCAAGGGAACAAGAGTACAATGTGAAATGAAAGTCACAGTTCTATTCTGCAACAGTGTGAAAATCACATATTTTTTTCTCTAGATAAAAATGAAAAGCAGGGTCACAAGGAGGAGAGCACTATGGAGCAGCTCTCTGATTGTCACCCTTGACTACCTGAAGTACGTCTGCCAGTTGCTTGGGTGGACACTTTACTTGTGATTCTTTTAAACTCACCACAAACCCACACACTACTTTTACAACATGCAGTAAACAGAGGAGGATATGGAGACCCAGAAAGATTAAGTAGTTGCACAGGTGGTAGCGCTCACATGTGGCTCATCCTGACATTGAAACCCAAGGTTCCTACTTGTGATTACAACCCCATTCTGCCACTACTGCGGTTGACCGTGTTTGACTGCATGGTCTTCTGGAGACCTTCCAGCACAGTCTGAGATTGAGGGTGGCAGCCTGCCGTAGTGGTGATAATAGCATGCCTTCTCACCCTATTTTCCACGTCTATGGGAAGGGTTAAATGTGAACTTGGCACTCTCCTTCGTGATCAGTAAACTTGGCCCCACAATTGTTACTAACACACATCCCTGCACTCACTAAGCAACAAACACCACGGGTAAAGATTGCATCTATTTTTTTCATAGATATTCCTAGTGCCCAGACATATTCTTTATATAATAGGTGATCAGTAATTATTCATTGGATATATGTATGTTCTATGATAAATAAATGAAAGATTTAGTAAAATGGAAGATAGTCTCTGCCTAAAAAGAGGTATGCTTCTGACATTTCCACTTCGTCAAACAAGCTTGCTACTGGACGTTACTGCATATTGCAGTGTAAGCGGGGGCGGGGGGGAGGGGGTAGGCGACAGCTTGGTAAATTAGCACGGTCAGTCATACCAAATGTTCCCTATTGATCCCGGTTTTCAAGGCTCCCCGGGTGCTGCTCTTATTGTGGACACATATCTGTAGCTCCTTGTGACCACGAGGGGGCAGTGCATGTTCACTCCAGCTGGGAGTTGAATTGGTTTCACACAATACCATCTGACAGTCTTTGTGTGTGTCTTATTCCTTGGAGATGTCTTCATGGCGCTTACAAATGGGGAACAAGATTGCTTTCTAACTAACTGCATGGGAAACAAATTGTGTTCTTGTTATTGTTGAATATTTAAATACAATACTGAAGGTAAAAATCGGGTTCAGTATTTTAGTAGGGCTGACACTGACAGAACACCACGGGGAAGGAAGGAAGGAGGTGAATGGCTGCCTTACTTATTTTACAACTTTCCCTTCAAGTCTGACTATGGCAAAACCCACTTGTACATAAAAGGCCTGGTCAGACTTATTCTATGACTATCAAATAAGCAGCCCCTGACTTTGGGAGTTGTGATTTACATTATTTTTCAAATAGAAACTGAGAGGCTGCAATCTCAGCAGACTGAAGGGACCTTCATCTTACTCTCTGGTCCTGGGGCAGCTCTTCTCACAACAGATAGAAAAATGCTCAGCATTGGTTCCTGAAAGCTGCCAAGGCCCATCGTGGACTTCTGAGGTATTCAAGGAGCCTCCCTCCTTGCTGGTGAAGGGCTGGTCATCCATTTGGGAATTAACGCTTAATCAGCTTAGAATGTATTTCTACTCCTTCCGTAGGAAGAATACTTTTGCCTGTGGGACCAAGGTGTTTTGGGAATTTACTTTCACAGACAGTATTCAAAGTGATGCTGAATGTTAACCTTGAGAAGAGAGTAATTAGGCCCGATGGTGTACGGGAGAAATTGCTGTCTGTGGCTACTAAGCCCCATTCAGTATAACTTCTCTACCATTTCTCCATCGAGGTCTCTGTTTCTGAGTTTTCCTGCCAAATGTTTTTACTTTGATATTCTAGCCATTCTCTGGCCTCCTGGAAACCCAGCCATATGGGAGTCAGTCAGGGTTACTAAACCGTGCAATGGCAAGGACATCGTTCTTATTACCTACTATTATAAGTGCAACCCCTTGGAGCACAGTTTCATATGAAAGTAGCTGGACTTAAAGGGAATTCAAGGCTGAAACTCTAGGTCAGATGTTATTTTGCAAGATCTAGTCAAATGCATCTCAACCGGGGCCCAGAAAAATCTCACTTTAATGAGCTTTGCAGATGCAGGGATCAATGGGTCACTCTTCAGGGGAAAAATGTCCTCCTTAGAACATCTCTTTCAATGAACAGGAGAATAAAAGCAGCAGATCGAACAAGTTCACTCACTAGTAGTCATTTAAGACTAATTCCAACTCAGTCACTGACCTAGGCATGTGTTGCCCTGTTAATTTAACTTGGTTGAATTTTACCCAGTATTGTTGTGTTCCACTTTCAGGAGAAGAATCAGAACCCCACTCAATTTGGATTAAACTCATGATCCACAGGTATCAAAGTTCCAAAGTCCAGTAATATCAGCCAATCAGCTGGTCAGAGCACATAAGCCCCCACGATGTAGCTGGCCGGCTAGGGATGCTGTCAGTCTCTAGAGACCGTAGCCACATCTATGGGGCTTGACTTTAGTTCCATTTGTTGCTTACTGGATTTTTCAAGTAAAGGCAAAAAAAAAAAAAAAAAGTTTTATGGGGGAATTTCTTCATTTGAAAAAAAAATAGCAACAAATATAAATTTATTACAAGTATAATGTGAGATTAAAAAAACAGCCTCTTTGGGCCCGATCTAGACCAGGGCTTGCTGGTTTGTAATCCTGATCTAATCTTTGACAGCATTGTTAGAGATGGAAGAAGCATGCAGAAAGAATACAAAATTAGTGGTCAGCGGACTTGAGTTTAGTCTCTATTCTGCAGTGCACTAGCTATAAGGCCTTCAATAGTTCATCTTACTTCTTAATGAGAATATCATATCTAAAAAGGAAAATGGGAGTAATAGTGCCTATTGCAAGGCTAAAATTGAAATTCTGTGTGTTTGTATCCTTCTGTACTTGAGTAATTCACAACCTTCACGAATTTTGCCATAGCCAGGTAATGACTCTGTTTTATACTTTAATATTATTCCCTCTACTCAGATTTTTAAAATCCAAAGTTATCTATTTTGCCCACGATGCCGTAACCCATGTATCCCTAGAAATATAAATTCAAACTAGCTACATATTTTTGCCTGTCATACGATAACCATAAAACAATTTCCGAATAATTTGGCTCTATGCCACTTTACACTTCCACAATGCTTTCATAAGATTAACACACTTGTAAACTAAAACAGCAGATGAGTGGGTATAATCGCTTCAGCAGTAACTTTACAGTAAACGTTGATCGTTACTTTTAATGAGGTAAAAATAGATTTTATATTTATGAAGCAGCCATTAAACTAGGAGCTCTCTGTTTACTATTTTTTCTCCTCTGCATCTTGGGGCTTTCAATTCCTCGACTCCCTTCTTTAATAAAAAGCAGCCTAGTGTCTGCAGGACCCTATCGCCTCAGATTGATCTATCCATCATAGCTTTCATTTAATATTGATAATAAACAGTTCCGCTTTTTAGTACCTCTTTTTAGTATTAAGTCAATAATTAGTAATATCTTAAAATAGATTTTTGTATTACGTGGTCGGTGGGCCTTGAATATTCCAAGGCTGAAGTTAGATGGTAAGAGAGGGAAGTTGCCACATTTGGTTCCTAAGGCTGATTCTCTAGTTATTTATTCAACAAAAAACGTATTGAGCGGATGGACCAAGCAAGAGGAATACATCAGAGAACAAAATGCGGTGTTAGTCCCCATGAAACGTCAGTCTGGTAGGGCAAAACGGATAATCGAAAGTAACATTTATTATATCAGGTGGTGATAAATGGTATGAATTTTAAAAAGGTGGGAAGAGACTAATAATAAAACTGGTGACTTTTTCAGAAGTGTTCATCAGGGAGGGATTCTTACTATGCTACTACTATTTTATTAAAGCCTGAATAAGGCAAGAAAATAAGCCACGACGTTACCTAGAAGAAGAATTGTCCAGCAAAAGTAGGATTAGGCGTGAAGATCTTGAGGGAGGGTTAGAGCATTTCTATGAAACAGCAAAGAAGCTCACATAGCTGGAGAAGATTCAGCAGGAAGGAGAGGAGTGGGCCATGAGGTCAGAGCACATAAGCTTTTTTTTTTTTTTTTTGCTCTGAGTGAGCAGGAAACCTTGGTGGATCTGAGCAAGGGAGTGATGTGATCTGATATGATTTTGAACCATCCGTATAGCTTTTGTATGGAAAAGAGTCTTGTGTAAGTATTTAAAAGACAGACCAGGTCAGAGACCATTGTTATTCCATAGGAGAGATGGTGAATGACAGCTTGGACGAAAGTGATGGCTTTAGGAGTGGGAAAATGTGGTCAGATTCTGGACACATTTTAAAAGAGGAACAGATGATATCTTTGCATGAAATGGATGTGGGATAAGAGAGAAAGTAAAAAGTCAAAGATAATTTCAAGGCTTTTAGGAAAGAGACAAGAATGATGTTTCCTAAGTTCTTGCTTTTTCCTTCTTTTTTTTTTTTTTGCAGTTTTTGGCCGGGGCTGGCTTTGAACCCGCCACCTCTGGCATATGAGGCCGGTGCCCTACTCCTTTGAGCCAGAGGCACTGCCCTTTTCATGTTTTTTTTAGTATGCAGGGTGGCTTTCACAGGGCACCCAGATATCATTTTTCTAGATGGCAAAGGCCAGTTAAAATTTATGCATCCTTATGTAAATGCATATGCTTTTGGCCAGTGACCACTGACCACTTGTTGCAGTAGCAAACAAATATATAAATAAATAAATAAATTCAGTTAAAGAGCTCAAAATAAAGGGGATAATGCTGGCTTTGGGCTGTTGTTCTTGACTTGGTTCTTCCTGTAATGATACATGTCCAGGGAGGGTGAATGGTGGGATCACACCTATGGTGCATAATGCAAGGGTACGTGTCGGATCTATTAGTATAGGGTATAAACATTTTAACACAATAATTAGGTAAAGGAGATGAGGTATATATTAATCAGTATTATGTAAGCATTCCTAATTCTACATGAAATCAGCACATTGTGCCCTTTAAATGCTTTAATGTATACATGATCGATGTGTTTATCATTTAATAAAAAAAATGAAAAAGGTTCAACATCAAGTAAAGTAATTCACCTTGAACTGAGTCATTTCTCCCTTCCTTGCCCACTTTTTATTCCCATAAACTGTCTTTCATTATATCCTGGACATGTCAGGACTCTCTCTTCTTTTTCTTCTACTAACTACCTTCACATCTTAAATATTATTAGCAATATCATTCATAACAATATATTAACAATGTGTTCTCAACAACTCTGAGTTGGTTCTTTTACAGTCGAGGAAACTGAAGTCCGATTAATCAAGCTCACCATCTTCCAATGCTGAGATCTGAAGCTGGGAATGTCCGACTCACAGGGCCACCTCCTAAATGCTGTACGGTGCTGCTGTGTCACTGTCCTGCTCTCTCTGCCTCACATCAGCAATAACTTTCCTCGCACCCTACTGACTCCATTAGCTCTCCAGCAGCTTCCATTACAGTGTTATCTTAAAGAAAAACTCATGTTTCTGGAATGAGAGAGCGGCCTCTGCTATGAAGCCTTCCTTGAATACCTGAGCATTACTACGAAGCTCATTTCTTTCTGGAATGACTACAATATTCGTATATTCTCATTGGCCTACTAAATTACCACCTCCTTGGTGAAGCCTTCAGCGACTATCCCTGTCACAGCTTTTCCTTCCTCCCTCCCTCCGTCCTTCCTTGGTACTCAACCATTTCTATTATGCCTATCAGAGCCTATCTCTGATAGTACTGCTCATCCTACTAACTGCCCTCCTGTTATGCTTTAGGCTGGGGCCATCTTTTTGTATTTTTCATAGTCCAGCATTGGTGCTTAATATATTTAACTCTTTGAGCCTAAGAATATGATTTGTTTCTTCTGTGTGCTTCCTAGAGTGTCGCATGCAGCTGGATACAAAGTAGGCATTGAATATATCTCCAGTAAACAAAGGGAAAGAGAATTTCTATTTCTCACCTTTCTTTCTAAAGGAAAAAAAAATGGATGGTCAGGTTGTCTGGCTGTTGTAGCTTTATGAATATCTCATCGTATGGAAGGTTTATATTTTTATTAAATGAATTTCTCTAGTATGTATACAAAGCTTGCTGAGGGTTAATTTTCTTTCCTGTGGCAA
Source organism: Otolemur garnettii (assembly GCF_000181295.1). NCBI lineage: Eukaryota > Metazoa > Chordata > Mammalia > Primates > Galagidae > Otolemur > Otolemur garnettii. The sequence continues at coordinate 23,611,279 of NW_003852398.1, read as the reverse complement.
AGGCCAAGTCAGCAGGGAGGCTCCAGCTACCCACCCTGGCCTATTCCAAACTTCATGCAATTTTTATTAGCTGCCTTCTCACTAGCCAAATCAGTATCAAGCTGACATAAAAATTCAACCCTCTGGCATCTGATAAATAAAATAACTGCTTGGCCAGAATATACTTGTGGTGGGTGGGGAGAGGATTCAAAAGACGTCCAGCTGTCCAGATAGCCACCCTTCCTCAGTGGGGCCTCATTTCCTTTCCGTGCCCCTCAATAATTAGCCCTGTGCCATTTGTTTACCTGCTGAGTCTTTGCAGTGGGAGTCAGCACGGTAGGATGACAAAAGTACCAGACCTGAAATAAGGAGATCTGCTTTAATAATTATTAATACTGACTTTGTCGTGTCTCTGAATGTTTCTGCTTCTGGAAAATGGGAATAAAACCATTTAAACAGAAAAATGACTTTAACCCAAACACCACGGCACTAGTATAAAAGCAGACACCCAGACCAATGGAAGAGAACAGAGAATGGAGAAATGAAACCAAAATGCTATGATCCACTGATTTTCAACAAAGCAGACAAAAACACACCCTGTGGAAAAGATGCCCTGTTCAAGAAATGATGTTGGGAAAATTGGATAGCCACCTGCAGATGAGTGAAACAGGATTCCAATCCCTTACTATATACAGATGTTAACTCGAGATGGATTAAAGCCTGGCTGTGTGGCTGTGCTTATAGTCTTAGATACTTAAGAGTCTGTGGTGGGAGGATCACTTGAGCCCAGGAGTTTGAGCTTACCGTGAGCTATGATTGTGCTGCTGCACTCCAGGCTGGGTAACAGAGGGAGACCTGGTCTCACAAAAAAGTCATTTGTAAGTTGTGGAGCTGAGATTTGAATTTACACAGGCTAACTCCAAGAGCCTATCGCTTATTGGCTGTAAAATATTGGCCATTCATGCCATGTAGCAGTGCCAAAAGGAAATATGATGGCATTATCTAGCAGAAATAATTGTGGAATTTTATAGTAATTACCTTTTGGGCTGAAGAGGTAGAAAAGATATATTTTATGTGCATAACTGAGGAAACAGAGTTAGAGGCCAAAAATTACTTGATTAAGGAACCGTGTCATTATACAGAATTTTAGAGTCTTTGGGCTCATCCTATTTAGACATGTCTTTTTATAGGAGGATCTTTGCAGGGAGAAGGCATTTATTCATTATTATATATTTAGCTAGTAATAACATCAGGGCTAAAACATACTCTTTTAATCACATGCATGAACAAATTGACTCAGCATGGAAACATTATCAATAGTTACATATTAGATGACATTAACTTATCTACACAAATTTGGAGTGACTAAGAAAACTTCTAATCTACTTTAACTTCTCACTTGCATGCAAGTATGGTGTTAGGTCAGTTCCTGGAGCAAATCCATGCTATTTCCACTGTGGGTGACTTTATAATGAGTTAAAGGCACAAATTTAAGGATTTACCAAGTTCTCTGTTAATACCTAAAATAAGAAGTACAATGCAAATGAACTTTTACAAGGTTGATTGAAACAAATAGAAGTCAGTGGGGAGACTGATTCCTTCCTTAAAGCCAGGGACACTAGAGGGGAGTAGAGTCTCATTGACCTTTCTGGGCCTGACAATCTTGGGAGTGACTGAGAGTAACAAGTCTTCAGGATCTGACAATGGGATGCCAAGATTCCATCTGTAGCCCAGAAACTACAATTTCTGGGATTATTTT
>NW_003852398.1:23608800-23609330 GCF_000181295.1 Otolemur garnettii | reverse complement strand
TGACTCACAAAAATCAGTCACTAGACAAAAAAACAAGATGCCAAGTATGAAGCTCTCTTGAGATTTGGCAGAAATTATTTTTTTGTCATTGACTCATGTGCTTCATCAAAGAGCCTGCGATATAGCTTGGCAACGGCTCAGGGAGAGGCTAAAGCACATGAAATGTGGATGGATGCTGAATCGGAAAATGCCACTGTATCACTTAGTGGAAGAGAAAAATATATACTCGGGATTGTGACAACTGCTAGACAGATGCATAATAATACTTTGGGGGAGGACTTGTACACAGGCTATTGTGGGTGAATAAGCGGAGCTGTCCATGGTACTGGACAGAACCCAAGAATCTGTGCAAAGCCATCTGGAATATTTAGGCCTTCACAATGGGGGCAATCAGACTTCCTCTAAGAGGACTGATTGCTAGTCTTGTTAACAGGGAGGAGTTAGTGACAAATGATTTTAATCATAGCCTGACAATAACTTCTAGTAAATAAGGACTTAAGGAAGGAAAAACACTTCAGACATGAATCAGT
>NW_003852398.1:23605263-23608532 GCF_000181295.1 Otolemur garnettii | reverse complement strand
TTTTTAGCAGTATCTTCTTTGCTGATTTGTAAATATTTAAGTTACAGTTCTAAATTATGGGGGAGCTACAAAGCAATAATGTATAATCTGTGATGTCAGATACATGATAATATAAGATATAGCAAGTGATGTATTTCCTAATATACATTAACTACAAGCTAGAATGAATCAATCCCTTTACTTCAGATGGTATAATGGAAATGTTAACCTGAGAGACAATATATTTGGTGGGAAAACAAAATGGCTAAATTGAGAAGATGTTTGAGAGAGTGAGGTATTTGATAAGCAGACAAGATTTAAATCCTCAGTAGTGGGTCATGTTAAGTATCATTTTGTCTGTCTAGTAACCTTCCATTTTCATATTTTAAATGTTAAAGTCCTTCCTAGGGGATATGGTATAAAGTACTCAAATTAAGAGATATAAACTGGTGGTTTGTATCTAGCACAGGGGTTTTGTCTGAGCATTCTGTCACATATACTTCTTAGGTTTTTAAAGAAAAGTCAGTGGGATGTTTTGCTTGGTGACAGGACACGAGCTTAGCACACGTGTTTGTATACCCAGTAATCACTGTCATAACTTAATTAACCTTAAGGCATTTCAGTTTGTGACTTCTGGCCTAAATAAGAAGTTTTATCAGATTTATTTCTTCTACAGATGTGGCTGACATGAGAAGAATGGGGAATGGGATGCTTTGTGGAAATCAGTGAGGGGAGATTGAAAGAAAATAATTGTTTATAGAATGGGGGAAATCCCCTTTTTGTAGAAGTCGTTAGCTCCTTTTTTTATAGACAGAACACTGAAGCATAAGGATGTAATTAGCTATAACTAACCTATAGCTAATCTTCGAGTTTGTGAAGTAGACTCTCCTTCTATTGTTTTCCTTATACTCTAATAGAATCTGGGTTGAAAGACAAGTGCCTCCAACATTTAAGTGTTCACCTAGAGCTCATCCTGACAGGTTGGCCAACAGGGAAATCTCAGTCTTAGGGACAAAATTGATATTGATGATGATGGTGAAAACATGAACTAAGCAAGCTAGGGGAAAAAATGTCATGTGAATCAGTAAAAGAGGATGCAAATTAAAATATATTAACAAGTTCACAGATTTCTAGGTTAGTGAGGTACGACTAGGAGACTTATTTTGATTCTGATATTTTCTGTTGAAATATATTGTATAAAAATTATTTTTGTTCTGAGAGAGAAAAGCATCCTCAGTACTTTCTGTCATTTGTGTTTTGTCCTCTGACTAGCAATGTCTTTATTGTTTATTATTGTTTATCTTTTTTTTTTTGTAACAGAAATTTATAATGCTCAAGAGCATTTGGGTATAGGGAAGAATGTTGGCATTAGAGATGAATCGTTGAGTAAATTGACACAAATTTATAATGACTGCAGGTCAGTGTGCCGACATCAATTCTCTCAAGCACAATTTCTTTATCAAAATATAAATCAGTGAAGAGAAATTCCTTATTTTCCTTCTCGTGAAGAAATCATTTCTGGACCCTCTGATATAGAGTGTGGAATATTTCTGAGAGTAATTCTTCCTCCAGGAAAATAAGCTTTAGATAACTTCATGAGTTGTGGAAAACAAATCTAAACCCAGAATATCTGATTTTCTGGGTACAAATAAGACGTTGCCCTTTTGTGAGACTGTAATGTTCAAAGTCAACTAAGTCATACGCAGTTTGAGTCTTATAGCATTTTAGTATATTTGTATAATATTTTATGGCGGTAGCTTCCAAACTTTAGAATGCATTAGAATAACCAAGAGGGCTTATTAAAAGCATATCACTGGCCCCCCCTTTCTAGCATCTCTGATTTAGTAAGTGTGGGTATGAGAATTTGCATTTCTAGTACGTTTCCTGGTTGTGCTAATGCTGCTGACCCAAGGAAGACCTCTGAGAAAATGTTTTTATGCTGTACTTTAAAAATTCCTTTTACAATTGAATCATCAGGGTTCAGTTGTCAGGTAGAGGTTCCTAAAATAAGAATGGCTGAATAATCTCTTGTATGTTATGTATGGTAAAAAGAAGATTCTGAAATTAATTTGCCAAATTTCATATGCTAAATCAGTGTTGAAGTACCTACTGGAATCCGTCTTACCATCCTTAGTGTTAGCATTAATGATACAAAGTATCTTTTAAATGAGGTCAGTATGATGAGGCTGAGAAATAGGATATAAGATGGTCATTATTGGCAAGTAGATAAGATATCTATTAAGAATAAACTCCACTGGCTAGCAGTCACTGTTTTTATGACCTGACCCCCATCCAACTTTTTGTTCCATCTCCAGATTCTCTTTCTTCTGGGCTATAAACAAACTGGACCTTCCTCAAATGATTTTTTACCTTCAAATTGGAAGATGGCTAAACTATTCTCTGCCTTTCTTCTCAATAAAATTCTGCTGCTCCGTATTCAGTTAATATGCTACCCCTTCCTTAGAACTTACCAGGGGGTTGTCTAGCCTTACCCCCTTCTTCACTCAGCATTTGCTACACAAGTGTTCATTAAATAAGAGGACAAAGAAAAGGGGGTAAGATTACAGATCTTTGTTTGGGGATGAGGTACCCAGGTAAGTGGGGCAGCTGTGGTAGGTTTCCATATTTTATATTCCTTTGCTTGGTGTTTATTTTTCTATTTTTGTGTTTAATTTTTTTTTCTTTTGAGATAGAGTCTACCTCTATAGAGTGCCGTGGCATCATAGCTCACAGCAACCTCAAACTCTTGAGCTTAATTGATTTTCTTGCCTCAGTCTCCCAAGTAGCTGGGACTACAGGTGCCCGCCACAACGCCCGGCTATTCTTTGGTTGCAGTTGTCATTGTTGTTTAGCTGACCCAGGCTGGGCTCAAACCCTCCAGCCTCGGTATATGTGGCCTGTGCCCTACTAACCTACAGGCACCACCAGTGTTAATTTTTAAGTGAACATACATAGTATAATATTCATTATGTGTATAGTTCTGTGGACCTGTGTATGGACTCACGTAATCACTGCCAAAATCAGTATAAAATAGTTCTGTTACCTTGTAAAATTTCTTTATGTTATTTTTGTACTCCCACCCTCCTTAAATTCCTACTGTCTGGCAACCACTGATTTGTTCTCTGCCACTATAATTTTGTCTTTTAAGAATGACATACAATGGAATCATGTAGGATATAAGCTTTGGAGACTGGCTTCTTTTGTTTAGCATAATGTTTTTGAGAATTATTTAAGTTGTTCAGCCTATCAAGAGTTTTGTATTTTTGTGTTTGCTTTTTATTTTTGGTGGA
>NW_003852398.1:23590187-23604848 GCF_000181295.1 Otolemur garnettii | reverse complement strand
GTGGGGCCACCAGCTCCACAGGATCAGTGGTACACAGGGAAGTTGCCCACACATGGGGAAGGGGCAGAGGTGAGAATGTTGGGGTTCTGCATTCTTCTGTGACCAGGACTGCAGGAGAGTCTCTCCACTGCTTCTGGCTGCTGGACTGACACAGTGAGCTAACTACGGTCTGGGCAGCAACATTGCTCCAGAGAGAAGGCACAGTGGGGTCCCTTGAGGACCCAGTTCCAGAGCACTGTGCCTACCCAGGAGTCAGATTTATTGATGCTATTTTCCTATGGCCCCTGCCAGACTGGGGAGATAATCAGGAGGCCTTATCTTCAGGTGCCCAGAAATATTCTGTAGAATTGATATTACCTATTTTTTTTTTTTTTAATATGGGAAGAATTCAGCAGAGAAAGCACGTGGGGCTGGGAATTTCTTTTTCTGAAGATTTTAAATTACGAATTTAATCGCAATAGTTATGTAACTATTTGGGTTATCTATTCGTCTATTTGGCAATTGGTGTTTGAGGAATGATCTGATTTTATTCACATTGTTGAATTTATACACATACAGCTATTTATAATTTTCCTTTATTTTAAGTCACTTTAATATCTTGAGTCTGGACTGCTATCTTCTATTTCATTCCATATATGGTAATTTGTGAACCAACTGTTGGCATCATTGATTTTTTCTATTATGTATTTTATATTTTATTGGCTTCTCTTACCTTTATTATTTCTTCTCTTATGCTTACCCTTATTTTTTGTTCCTAGTTTTATTTATTTTTTTATTAAATCATAACTGTGTACAATGATGCATTTACCTAATTTTTAAACAATGGAAGTTGTGATTACAGATTTGAGACCATTTCCTTTTTCTAATATAAGCATTTAATACTATACCTTTAACTCTTAGCATGGCTTAGGCTGAATTGCACAAATTTCGCAGGGCTGTATTCTTGGTTTTGCTTGTTTATGATATTTTCTAGTTTCCTTGGAAACTTTCTGTTTGATTCGTGGCATATTTAGAAGTGCATTATTTAATTTCCAAATATTTGGCTATTCTTCTACTTTTTTGTAATTTAATTTTAGTTTACTTCCAGTATGATTCTAGAAAATTATTTTTATGATTTTATTTTAGTTTTCCAAGGTTTGTTTTATAACCTGAGATATGATCTATCTTGGTGAAGGTTCTGTGTGTATTTGAAAAGAATATGTGTTCTGCTGATGTCAGGTGAAGAATTCTAAAATTGTGGGATCCAATTGGTTGATGATGATGTCCAGTTCTTCTATTAATGTAGCCCAGTGATGGATTGTCCGTTCTATCTACTGAGATGAATGTTGATATCTCCAACTATAATTATGAATTTGTCTATTTGTCCTTTTAGTTCCATCATTTTAAAGCTCTTTTATTGGGGTTATATGTAATTATGACTGTTATTTATTCATCAGAATAACCAATTCTTTATGTAATGCCCCTCTTTTACCTATTAATTTTCTTTTCTCTGAGATCCACTTTGATATAAGCCTCTCTAGCCTCTTTTGATTAGTGTTTGTATGGTGTAGATATTTTTAATCTTTTTTTTTATTTTTAGCCTTCCTTTATCATATTTTAAATAATTTCTTAAATAGCTATAAAAATTCTATTATAAACATTCTGAAAATCTCTGATTTTCACTTGCTGTGGTTAGCCCATTTAAATTTAATGTAATTATTAACATATTTGAATTTAGGTTTACCATTTTATGGTGTTCTACTTTTTTTGTACTTGATCCCGCCATTCTCCTTTCCTATTTTCTTTAGTGTTATTTAACACTTTAAAATAATCTCCTTTACAGTGTTTTTAAGCTCTATCTTATCCTAGGCTTTTAATGATGGCTTTTTGAGGGATTGCAATATAAATACTTAGCTCTTCTGTTATTCAGAACCAATATCCTACCACTTCAATTGTGATGTTTCAATCTTTCTTTCCATATGTTTATTTTAAATTGTGGTTTTTATATATGTTACATCCACATCCATTGAAAAACCCATTAGACGATGTTATACTTTTTTACTTTCAATAGTCAAATATATTTTTTAAAAGTTAGTAAAAGAGTATTATCTTCTATTTGCCCAGCTATTTACCATTTCTATTTTTCTTTACTCATTTATAACATTACTTCAGGTTTTCTTCTTACGATTTCCCTTCTTTCTGAAGATCTTCCTTTAGCCATGCTTTTAAAGCCATGGGTTTTTTGAAGCTAGTGTTTTCATTTCATCTGGGAATGTCTTTACTTCACCTTAATTTCTGAAGGATATTTTCTCTATGTATGGAATTCTCATCTCAGTTGTTTTCTTTGGCACTTTAAATAGACAATCCACAGAACGGAAGGAAATACACACATGCTGTACATCTGATAAAGGGCTGATGACCAGACTCTACAGAAACTCAAGCAAGTCAACATGAAAAAAATCAACACCACTAAAAAGTGGGCAAAAGACATGAACACAAACTTTTGAAAATAAGGTAACAGCCAACAAACACGTGAAAAAATGCTTAGGAGTGGAAAGCTGGGCCCCACCGGGCTGAGGGAAAGGTGAGGAACGGTCGCCGGCTGCCAGACAGACTGAGCAGAGCCTGCCGCAGGCCCCCCTTGGCCCTGCTGGGGACATGTGCACAGACTTCTGTGGTCGCCCACAGGTGCTTGCATGCTCCGGGTTGCGGCCCTGGGCAGACTGGAGGGAAAAGGCAGAGGAGCCGCCCTGCCCCTTGGACCCGGCACTGCTGGAATTTCTTGTGTGTCCTCTCTCCAAGAAGCCCTTCAGATATGAAGCATCAACAAATGAATTGATTAATGAAGAGCTGGGACTAGCCTATTCAATCATTGATAGAATTCCTAATATGATACCACTGGTGGCTAGGATGACGACATCAAAGTAAGAAGCAAGAAGAAATGGAATAGCACTAGGTTGTAATTTTTAAAAAGCCACCACAACAACTAAATTTTCTTAATACCATATCCCTTTTAAAGCAGAGTGGTGGGTAGTAAGTGGAGGAGAAGAATGTTTCTGAATCTTCCTACATTGACCATTCTTATTCCACTGGTCTCTTTAGCAGGACTGTTCTACTCCACCTCTGTGGAAGAAAACTCCCCACATGGCTGCACTAGCACAGTCAGTCTTTGCTTTGACAGTCTGCTACTGCTGATCACCATACCAGTGTGTCTGTTCTTCCATCTTTGGAGTTGGTTGGGTATTAAACTCTTCTGGCATAGTTAATGGAACCAGAGCCAAGATGGTATATATATATATTGATATGTCTTAGGTGTCTATCTTTGAAACTTCAACTGAGTGGAAACACCGGAGACCCATTTAGTTTTGGGACAGATGCCTTTGCCTGGCTTATGTCAGGCTTAGGACTATGGGAGGCTTAAGCTACACAAGATTCTTTTATTATACCCTTGTTCTGCCTTTGTTTTCTGAATTTTCTGACTTCCTAATTGCTGTATCAGGAGGAACAATTTGGTAGTGTCTTCTTGGACATTAACATGTCTGATGACTAGATCTTATTCATCTATTATTTAGTCCTTTGAAATTTTGTTTGTATAGCTTCAAGGTATTAGGTAAGGTCACCAGTAGAGAACACTGAAATAATTCCAAAGGAGCTATGTTGGAATGGTTGTAGGGAAATGTGTTTGCACTATTGTGATACAAAACCATACAATAAAATGGAAATTTCATGTACTTAGAAAAATTCTGAGTTTGTAAAATTTCCTTCATTTCTTTGGCATCCATTGCTTATATTAATGATAAATTAAGATGTTGACACTTTTCCATAGAAAAACATGCTTAACATCTCTAGTCCTTAGAGAAATACAAACCAAAACTGCAATGAGATATCAACTAACTCCATGGAGAATGGCACTTATCAGAAAAGTCCCCAACTAGTGCTGGCATGGGTCAGAAAGGAACACTTACACACTGGTGGTGGAACTGCAAACGAGTACTACCTCTCTGGACAGTGGTTTGGAGATACCTCAAAGAACAAGTAGACCTATCATTTTGATCCATCAATTTCACTACGAGGTATTTACCCCAAAGAAAAAAGAACATTTTATTACAAAAGCACTTGCCCTTGAATGTTTATAGCAGCATAATTCACATTTTCAAGGATGTGGGAACAACCCAAGTGCCCATCATTACATGAGAAGATTAATAAAATGTGGTATTTGTATGCCATGGAGTATATGTACTACTTATTTATTATAAAAAAAAAATTGATTCTCAGTATCTTTTGTAACAACCTGGATAGATCTGGAGACCATTGTTCTAAGTGAAGTATTGCAAAAGTGGGAAAAAAAAATACCACATTATAACACTAAATTAGAACTAGCTGATCAACACTTAATGTGCAAGAAAGTAAAACTCAATGGAAATTGAGTAGGGGGGAGGATGAGTTTGGATTACTTCACACCTAACAGGTACAATGCATACATTCTGGGTGAAATGTACACTTATATCTTTGACCTGAAACGTGTAAAACAAATTATATAACCAAAACGCATGTACTCCTGTAATATTCTAAAATTTAAAAACAAAAGTAGTTCTACTTCCTCTGTTGTTTCTGATTTAAATAAATACAAAGCCATGTATGAATTTTTGTAAGTGTAGTGCTTCACTTTATTTGATTGCTTACTGTATTTTTCACCATGTTTAGTTTTTAGTAGGTTGATGGTGATGTGTCTTGACATGGCTTTCTTTCTGTTTATACTGTTTTGGATCTTCTGAAGTTGAAATTGTAAGTGTATGATTTCCTGCCCTAATTCAGGACGTTTTCAGTTATTCTTTCTTCAAATGCTCTTTCCTAGACTATTTCTTCTAGTCCTTTGATGACACAAGTATTAGACTTCTTAGAATTGTTCTACAGCTACCTGAATCTGTTTGTGACTTTTTTCCCTACCTTTTTTTTTTTCTGTTTTCCAGATTGAATGATTTCTACCCTATTATCTTTATAGTCACTGATTCTTACATAATCTCCATTCTGTTATTTGCCCACTTAGTGAATTTTGAAAAATATTCTGTTACTGTATTTCTTAGTTCTAACATTTTTATTTAATTCTTCTTTATGTCTTCTGGGTTTTTTTTCCCTGAGATTTTTAACTTTGCAGTTAGTTTAAGAGTTGTCACAATTACTTAGAGCTTTGTACTAGTTTCTTTAAAGATTTTTGTCCGAGATTGTCAATATCTGTGCCATCTTGGCATTGATGTCTCTTTTTTCCATGTGAAGTAGGATTTTCCTGATTCTTCAAGTGCTATACTATTTTAGATTACGTCCTAACCTTTTTGAATATGGTGATTCTAGTTCTTCCTTAAATTTGATGATGAATTTGAACATTTTTGTTTTAGCACGTATTAAGCTTGGTTGAAGTTAGCCTTACTTGGCCTCAGTTTCTGAGCAGCATTTAAGAGTACAGTCCTTGTATTAGTTATGCTGTCAAACCTTTTGTGGTGTTGTTTGGATCTCTCTGCCATATGTGCACCCAGCAGGGAACTTAGACATTGGCTTTATCCATAGTTTAGTTGTCAAAGTCTCTGTTTAGGGTAAACTCCATACATGTGTGTCATGGAATTGAGCTCAGGTGTTCATACAACTTGACAACATCTTTCTGATCTCATCCCTCTCTGTAATCTCCTTGGTATTTTCTGTTTACTAGAGTTTTCCTTTTTATTCATCTTACCCCAAACCTGAGGCTTTAGTTATCCTTCTCTGCCATGTATTTCTTACAAAAGTGCCGAAGTCCAGCAAAAAACAGCAGGAGAATAGAAAACAAAATTAATCGATCTTGGGGCCACAGATTCTCTAATCACAGAGGAAATTTCCCCTCCTTCAAAGTTTCGGATTCTCTGGGTGCTATTGTTATTGCTGTTGCCATTGCTATCAGATTGCTTGGGGGTTAGGGAATAAATGCTAGGGTGAGGAAGAGAGGGCAAAAAAAAAAAAATAGTAGACCTTCCTATTCTCTTTTCTCACTATTAGAATCTTCTCTAACTGTCTTTTCCTAGATCTTTGTATCCACGTCTGAGTTTGTGTTCAGTTCAGGCATTGGGGATATCAGGAGGGGGCATAAGTGTAGTATTTTCACTGCCAGTTTGGTGGTGCTTCTGGTTCTTCCTCAGTCTTCCTGCTACTATTTACTTGCTCGAATTTTCAATAGCTGCTGCATGTACTTTGTCCAGGTGTCTGGTGTTTAGTGGGCGAGCCAGAGTGGCATGTGATTACTTGGAACCAAGATCTCCCCAAATTACTATGATCTTCCATTCTTGAGACATATACAGAGGGGCCAAAAAATATATACACATTTAGGGGCGGTGCCTGTGGCTCAAAGGAGTAGGGTGCCGGCCCCATATATCGGAGGTGGCGGGTTCAAACCTGGCCCCAGCCAAAAAATCGCGAAAAAAAATTATACACATTTTACCAAAGAGATGTATTAAAATTATACTTAATATATACCAATAGCAAAAGATGAATACAAGAGTACAAGTCATGTTTGACTTCTGCAATTGCATGAGGGGACTCAAAGTAGTTGCTATCAGCACCCAGACTCTTCTGATTACAGTGAACGGCTATTAAAGCAATATCACAAGGTCTCCCGGATTGTCCCTTGGGTACATCACACAGCACTATGTTTCTCAAACTTATCACACATGTGTGCAGTTGTTATGCATGTTGACGTTCTGCGGCATACTCAATGTCTCCACTGTCATTGTGCTTTGACAGTGTTCTCCAATTTCAGTCACCACGTCAAACTGGTCTTTCCCTCCTTGAGTAACAAGGAAGGACAACTGTGCTTCCATCATTTTCTTTGACTGTCCTGCCTGTCACATGAAGACAGTGGCATTCATTTGATTAATGCCATCTTTTGAGTGAATGTCATACTACAAGTTGCTACTGTAATTCGATTCAACTTTGAAAAGTAATACATAGATAACATTTCTTAAATTGCATATACATATTTTTGGCACTCCTAGTGTATTATTTTTAGACTTTATGGCTATTTATGTGTGAGTCAGTTTCATTGCTTATTGAAAATCTTTACGATAGGATGTGGTATTTTACCCAGATTTATCTGTCCCACAGCATTTAGGGGAATGTATACATCATTCATTTTTACTTAGAAATTTTTGTTGACTCAGAAGCTACATAAAATTGACTAACTTCACATCTAGAGCATTCCTATTAATCAGTGTTGGGTAAATCTGGATGTTTTCAATGTAATTAAGAATAAAATAAAATAACCATTATGCTTTCATCTCTTTACTAGGAAATTAAGAGACAGATTCCGTTCTATTGAAAAGAGAGAAACTCTCTGTTAGAGGGCATTTAATGTCCTTAAAAATAATATTCAAAGTTGATTTCCTGAGAAGAAACTGCTAAAATGCCAGCACAGGTCTCTTTTGTCCTTAAAATTGTATTAAATGCTTGAATCTAAGGATTCATTCTTGAACAGTTTCTCTTGGTAGACCAATAATCAGTGGACTAGACTGAGCAACTTTAAAACTACCTTTATTAATTCCCTCACATTTATCAAATATTTACCAAACTCCTACACTATACATAAGGGATGTGAATACAAAAATGCACGAACCAGCTACTTTCCCTCTAAGAAATGTGCAAACATTTTCTGCAAAGGGGCAGATATTAACGATTTTAGGATTTTGAGATCACTTGGTCTCTGTAACAACCACTCAACTCTGCTGTAAGAACATAGAGAATATATACAGACAGTATGAATATAAATGGGCATAGCTGTCTTACAATAAACTTTATTTACTAAAACAGGTGGCAGTTTGGATTTGGCTCATTGGGTACAGTTTGCCAAGCCCTTCTCTAAAATTGGATTGTAATGAAGGAAAAAAGATACAGAATAACAAATTATAATATCCAAGAACATTTAGTGGCTATTATAGTACAGAAGATGAGTTATCTAAGTTAGTCTGGCAACAACAAGGTATAGAGAAATCTTCCAGGAGGAGGTGATATCTGAGATAAATTCTGAAGTAAAAGTAAGTGGACTGGGTGACAGCTTATCAGAGGGAGAAGGGACGTTAAGAGGGCATTTATTTAGGAGGATATAACATGAAAGCAGAAGTACATAGGTATATGTGCAGAATTATACATAGACTTGGATCTTCTAAAGGTTAAAGAAAAGGCCAAGAATCAGTTTTTCTTAGCAGGTGTGGTGTCCAAGTGAGAGGTAATCACTAGGGATCCAGTGAAGGGTTTTAGGCTGAGTGTCAGTGTACTTAGGTTTTTGGTTTATATGATAGCTCTGGTGGCTGCGTAGAAGGCGGCTTAGAAGAAAACAAAACTCAAGGCCAGGGCATCATGAGGAGGTTATCCAGAAGAGATAAAACATTTGGAAATTGGTCAGCAGTAGAAGGAAAGGGGGTTGGAGGAGTCATATTCAGGAAGTATTTAAAAGGCAAGATCAGTGGGACACAATGATTGATTAGGTGAATGAATATACCGTATAGAAAGATGAGGGAAAGATGAAAGTCAGGGGTGACTCCCAGATTTACAGCTTGGCAGTACCACCAAATGACATCGAGAATATTGGAAGGAAAAAGTAATTTAGGGGAGAGAATGGGAGTTTAGACACGTTGTATTTCAAGTAGCTATGGAGGAGAGATCCAGACGAAGTTGTTCAAACTAAAATTGAATATCTGTAATCAAACAGTCAATAAAATATGAATACATAAAAGATGGAATATTATATGTTATTTTCAAAGACTTTGAAGTAATGAGGGTTAGAATTAGTGTGAGTTTCTAAGTTTATGGCTAGGGGTAGGGAAAGAAGTTGATGCAAATCACACTTGGTGACCTCAAATTTTTGATGAAATAGACAGGGCCATCCATTAAGAGAGAGAGAGAAGGGCTGAGTCCTGGGCTTGAAGAAAGTGGTAAAGTTTTGCAAAATTCTTGTGAGGAACTAGAAAGTGAACCAATGAGAAAAAGCATGAGGCTCCTAAGTAGCTTCAGCTCATGAAATTATAAAGAATCTAATTATCAGCATGAAATGAATTTTACCACAGATGCTGGATCACTGGGTCAGAGGAGCAGAGAGAAAAGATTGGAGAATCAAGGGGAGGATTGGGGCTTTCTGACAGTATGGTGCTCAGCTGGGCTAAAGTTTTGGGGAAAAAGCAAGAAAAGAATGTACCACAATTCTTGAGTACTTCATCATTTCTTTATAGATTCCTGGATTTTTTCCTGGTATCTTAATGATAGGGAATTTTATTCTGTGACTTAAGGCAATATTCAGATATTTCTTTTTTATGTCATTTTTTATGGTTCTAAGGCAAAGAATATCCTTATTATCATTTGATAATATGTATTTTTTTCAATTTGGACTTCTTGAATTCATTTTATTATCACCTACTTAAAACTTACCATGCTATCTCAATGACTATGTAGAGATTGGGAGTGTGAGTGGTACCCAAGAGTAGGGAAACACAGCCGTCAGCTGTGATCCTAGCCAAACTAACAGTGTAATGTTCCCCTGCTCAACAAAACATAGGGGTGATTGAGTTACCAGTTCAATAAGTCGTCTCTCAGCTTATTGACTCTGCTTAGTTCTTCCCTTAATCCTTAAACCAGAAGACCAGGGTCTCTGGAATGAATAGGTAGAATTCTTTCTGTCCATTTCACTTCACCTGGGGGTAGATCTTGGATCCAGATGTGTGGAAACTCTTCTACATAGCTAACTTATTTTATTCTAAGGGAAAAACTACTTAATCATAAACTATCACACGGAAACATCAGATATACTATTTTGTTTCCAAGATTTCTTTTTATGTTTTAGGGATGCAAATTCATTTTAGCTTTTAGGAAAGGTGCCAGAATCCCCAATTGTTGGCCTGCAGTCATCCTAATAGATGTACAGACTTTGGAGTTGCTGGATCTGGGTTCAAATGCTTTTCTCTGATGCTTAAATACTTGTGTCTCAATTGAGTTGCTTAAATTCACTTTCCTTTTCCGTGTGTATATGCATTCATGTGTGTAAATTCCACATAGAGTAAATGTGGAATTTACAGGATTATCAACATCACATTATATCAAGCTTCTCTTTACAAATGAGGAAACCAAGGCTTACAAAAGTTAAAAACTATATGGTGTATAATCATGCTCTATGATAGAGGCATTTTTGTACTCAAAAAATTTTAGCATCATCAATTCCTCTTATATATTTTCCACATGGGGCAAACAAAACCGAGTGGGCTCACTCTGTTATCAATACTGTTAAAACATTGATAAACTTTTAAGTCAACAGAATTAAAAGGGGGCAAGGCTGGCATACACATATTACCTGAACTATGGGAGTTGTTGTAGTTGTTATTGGGTGTACACTCTGGCTCCCTCTAATGTGGAAAGTTAGTATGAGTGTATGTGCACACATGTGTACACTGAGCAGATGAATGGTCATGCAGGAAGCTAGGGGCCATCCCTGGTCCCTAGCCAATGCAACTTCTCAATTCAGGTGCCCTAAGCTAAATTCATTTTTCTTCTTCTGGGCAGTGTCTCTGGAGAGACACAGTACAATTAGTCTGGGGCCTCGGTGGCAGAAAACTGCTCTGTAATGAAAGGCCTAGGCCCAGAGACCCCATTTCCTTTCCCCAGAGTTGTCATGTAATGGAAGTTTGGATTTCCAATTCACAATGCAAAAGGGCAGGTCATTGGGCCTACAGTCTTTGCTCTTCCAATCGGTAAAGTAAATTCAAAGACTAATGTCTCCTGCTATTGACCTTGTTAAGGTGGCCGTGTTTCTTCAGCATGGCTATTGTGTTCCCTTTGTTTTAAGCTACTGTAGGGCCAGACACTGGCATGCACAGGTCAGATGCTACCTTCTGGTCTTGTTGAGAAAGGATGATATAAGAGAAAGGGATCTGCAGGGGTGCTGGAGGAATGTGTGGCTGCCACACAAGGTTTTCTAGACTACTGTTCACCATTCTGGACATTCTCTTTACGTGACGTATAGGAGTGGCTATTAGTCATCTGTATTTTCACTTTCTTCATTTATAAATGAGGACGGTGAGGCCCAGCATATTAGTCATTTGTCTAATTTTATGCTGCAACTGGAGGAGGTAGAACCAAAACCTAGATCTTACCACGGAGCCTTTTTATAGCCTCAGGCTGTATTTTTTATTTGCTCATCCTAATAATCACTTGTTTTATTATGTACCAGTGTCTCTTTCAGAGAATAGTTTTTCAAGTATGATCTCTGAGAAACATGCATCAGAATCTCTTGGTTGAACCTCAGGAGCGTCTGTTCCCTCACTGCCGTTTCCATGTCTCTCGGACTAGAGAAACTTGTGTTTTTAACATGCTTCAGGCAATTCCTATGGAAAATTGTGTGTGTGTTTTTACTATTTGTTTTGAGATAATCTTAGACTTATAAGGAATTGCAAAGATAGTACAGAGAATTCCTATGAACACGTTACCCTCTTTCCCGTAATATTAACATACTATCCAGCCATATACTACAAACATGAAGACTGAGAAATTAACATCAAAGCAACACTATTAACTAATTATAGACTTGATTCTTATTTCATCAGTTTTTTCACTATTTTTCCTATCCTAACACCCAGTTTAGGCATTTCCCCATCTCCCTTAGTAGTTATGTATGTCGAGTTTTACTGCTGTACATAGCAGGCCCGTATTTCATATGACAGTGGCTAAATCCTGGCTCTGAAGGCAGTCCAAGAATTAATTCAGGTAATGATACATTTAAACTCGAGTCACAATGGCAAGACTATTAAATAATGCTGCAAACATTGAATTGGTCAGACTCAGAATGAGAGGGCATAAAAGATCATTCAGTCTTGAATTCTCATGTTACTGATGGAGAAATTACAGCCTAGAGATTGAAACTCAGACCCCTATTACTTGGCTGCAGGCTTCCTTGCAATTTTTAAAAATATTTGCCCCTCTGATTGAATTGCTTCCCTTTATCTCAAAGCAAGGATCATGAACAGTTAAAATGTTCAGTGTCTGTGATTTCTTAGGATTCTCCCAGTTGTCCAGGAAGAGGAATACACAAAGTCTCATTTTCCCCAGTCTGTGAAACAGGTACACAGAGGGAAACTGACTTCCCCACAGGCCCCTGGCAGCATGCAGCTGGGCCGCGTCCGCACCTCCGCACCCTGCCTCCTGAGTCAGCGCGGGTTTGCAGTGTACCACACGCCTCCAGCTCTGCGCTTCTGCACTCTGTGCTGAAGTGGGTATTTTGTGTATTCACATAGAACATTTGGAGGAGTGAATATTTATACACAAATTCAAATAGGGCACCCAAATGGGGAAACACTGTGAACCTGGCACAGTTAGCGATTATAAATGGGACATGGGATTGCAGAAAGAGAACTGACATGAATCGGCATGAAATTCTGTACGTGGCAGATAGGACCAGGTAATCCCAAGATTTTTTTTTTTTGTCTTTTAAGTACTTTAGACCTTGTCTGTCCTGAGAATAAAATGGGTTACCCCATGAATTTTCTTGCTGCTAGTAGCTTTCTATATTTCTGGGGAAAAAAAATGTGTCTTTGTAAGAGTAAGCATAATTTAGGACTCTGGCATCAACACAGATACTAGAAAAATTGTACGCATGTATAGAGGAAAGATAGAATTTGAAGCCATATTTTGTCACTAAAACTAGTTATATGCCTGAAAGCAAATAGCTTTTTCTTAATACTATGCCTCAGTTCCACCAAATGTAAAATTAGAGGATTAGAACTGGGGATTTTGTGGGGCAAAGCCACACTAGCATCAATCACAAGGGTTTCCCAGGTGGGGAGGTTGGTAAGTTAAGCCTCATTTGTGCCACCAGTTACTGTGGGCGCAGTCATATAAAAAAGTGCCGCTATTTTCCTCTCTTGTCTGTGTGTCCCAAGGTCTTGCTTTAACACCGTTTCCTGTTGGATCTTTTTGTCAGAGTCTTAACAAAGCCACATCTTTATTTCTTTCTTTAAAGGCATAACTGGTTGTAAAAATGTCTCCTACCCCTTTCCAGCTGTGACTCTCTTCTGAATTCCTATACTCTCTAAGCATCCAGGACAGAAGCTTTGTCTTCTATGAGGCCTCAGATGACAAAGGTTTGCCGGAGTGGGTGCCTTTTGGGGAAGAGCTGAATGAAATACTCAACTTTCTCACTTCGGGGTATAAGTGTGGGAGACGATCTTGGCCAATTATGGAATAATGAAACATGGCTTTAGTGTCAGGCACCTAACTTAGTATTTCTATACCAGTGCTACCTTTTGCTACCCCTCTCTCCCCAGTCCCGAAATAACACACAGCTTTAAGGGGTTGCCCTGCCAATATGATTTGCCTTCTAAGAGAGGAAGTTAGAAGACCCACCAGCACAGAAGAATGAGTCCTTATAGATAAAACTCCTGAAAGATGTTTGGAATTGTGACAAACATGCTTAGTTGACCTGAACTTGCCTCAAATCCAACCATAGGGGAACTGATTTTTCACTCTCTTGTTAGAGGTAGCTCCAGAAGTTATCTTAGTATTTCACTTACATTTGAAATACATGACAAATAAAAGTGGCCATTGCTCTTCTCCCTCCCCTTCTATCTTGTCAATCCCGGATCATAGTTACAGAGAGTACAGAGTCTTCAGTGGGCTAGAAAACTTGTCTTGAAATTGACACATTGTTTCAACTTATATGTTTATTTGGGACAGCTAGAGTAGAAAGTAGGCTTGCCAAGGATGGTGGTCACCACAGACATTACTTTCTCTGACTTTTCTTTAAATTGACAAGTTCAAAGGTAGGAAGTAAATAGCCCAATGTTACAGTATAAATGAGCAGAAGGGTTGGGTTTGAAAACTAAGTCTGAGACTCTCAGAAAAGTAGACTCTTGCCTAGAAAGCCATTTATTAAATTCAAGCCTCAATTTGACAGAAGCTTTGCTTTCTTAGATGAGTATTCTTTTTCCAAGGCCAACTCAATACTGAGTGCATGGAAGCTGTATGAATTTTATGGGACATCCTTGCAATTCTCTAAGGTATTTTATTATTAAAATAACATTTCATTTATTTAATATAAATAAATATAACAAATAGTTATTTAGTTAATATTTTATTTATTTAAAAATATATACTTATTAGTTTTTATTATTATTTATTTTGAAGTTTCTAGCCAATGCTACTTTATAAGTATTCTGAAGGAAAGGGTGTTTTCTGTTGCAAGTCAGAACTGTTGTGCGAGTCAGAGCAAGAAAGGCAGCAGCAGAAAATTCTAGTCTAAAATTACATATTTTTAAGATATTATGTAAATGGAAAGTTTAGAAGAAGAGTTGGATCCTTGAAGACTACCAAGGCTGTCAAGGCTCATCTTAGAGAAGAGTTGTGCTTTCAAGTCAGCATGTTAAGAAAGAAAAAGCATCAAGATTAGTTAAAACTTAAAACTACCCTTGAAAATATCTTAGACAGGTGACATGATACCTCAGAAGTTCAACTGGGTCATTTTTCCCCCCCTCCAATGGCAGAAGATACCTACTTCTTTGGCTGAGTACAGATAAAGTATCATAAAAACAGGAAAAAAAATACAGTGTATCATTAAACATGAACCACATATAGCATTTTAAATGCTTACTCCCTCAAGCATAGGTGAGAAATAGACCCACTGAGGGAGTC
>NW_003852398.1:23587164-23588033 GCF_000181295.1 Otolemur garnettii | reverse complement strand
AGAGCTTTTTAGCTTGATCACGTCCCATTATTTTATTTTTGGTGTTGCTGCAACCGCCAAGGGAATTTTCCTCATAAAATCTTTTCCTAGATTGATATCGACAAGAGTTTTTTCATGTACTTTCTTTTAGAATGTATATTGTTTCGTGTCTTAAATTTGAATCCTTTACTCAGAGAGAGTCAATTTTTGTAAATGGTGAGAGGTATAGCTCCAGTTTCAGTTTTCTACATGTGGCTAACCAATTCTCCCAGAAGCATTTATTAAATAGAGATTCTTTTCCCAAGCATATATGTTTGTTTTATCAAAGATCAGATGGTTATAGGTGGCTGATTTCACCTCTAGGTTCTCTATACTATTTCATAGGTCTATGTCTCTGTTTTTGTGCCAGTACCAGGCTGTTTTGATCACTGCAGACTTACCGTTTCTTTATTTTGACCACAATTTTTTTTCACTGTCAGTCAGGCATAAATTTTGTGGTTATTAAAACCACAAACCATATTATTTCATACTCATAAACATCTGTGAAGATATCAACATTCATTCTTACCTACTGTTATTTTCTCATTTCCTATAGTATACTTTTCTGGGTCATACAGTAGAGCACATAATTATAATACCACCTTATATTGTGTTCTACAAGATTGCTGTTGTTTTCTTTAGGCTCAAGGATGCTTCATAGCTAAATCCTATGTGTCCTTTGGAACTCCCAGTTAAAATTTTTAACAGAGAGCCAGATATACAATTTTTTTTTAAAAAATTACTTGTTGACATTTTGATGGACACTGTTTCTCAATTACTGTATTTTGCCATGGACAATTTGCTCCCATGTATAATATGCACCCTTATTTTTGCACAACTTTCAGAAAAAA
>NW_003852398.1:23585998-23586962 GCF_000181295.1 Otolemur garnettii | reverse complement strand
TGCTCAGAAGGGTCCCTTGCCTGGTCCACACCTGCAGGAGGCAGAGGCATTGGACAAAAGTCAGCCCTCTCCCACAGAAAGGAGAGGCAGACTGGAGGGACACCAGGGATTACAAATCTTACCACCTGTCTTCTTTCCTGTTCATTCCTTCTTTCTTTTTTAAAATCTACTAGTTACTCCCAAATTTTTCTATTGAAATTTAATTTGAAAACACTCATGTGGATTTGTATGTCACACTTTGGGGGGCAAGACAGATCCTCTGGCTCAAAGAGCAACCTGGCAGCCAGGAGTCTCTCTGTCCTCTGCCCTGCAGGGCTCACCCAGGTTGCTTGCCTGGCCACTGCTGAGTATCCTGTCCGGGCTGGACAGCAGTCTGAGGACTGAGGGGCATTGCTGCAGTTGCTCAAGGCCTGGGCCACCCAGGCACTTTTTAGTTAGCAGTCAGCCTTGCTATCTTGGCTGTGGAGTTCTTCCCAGCCTCCTTTCCCAATATCTTTGGAAGTAACTCACTCGCATTGCTCCCCATTACTCTGCCACAACCCTCTCTTATCCCCTCCCATCCTGCTCCAACTGGGGTTTCATTCTCCAGGGGGAGCTGCTGCTCTACAGCTAGATTTCTAGCTCCTGCCTAAAAGGGTCCAAAGAGAAATACGTCAGTCTTCATTGGCTGAAAGTGCTTTCATCGCAAGTTTGTTGTATGTTCAAAAATACCAATTACTGTATTCCAGGGTATTATTTTACATGTGGATATTGTTAGTGTTTTCTAGAGTTAGATTTTTAATGCATAAGCACAGACAAAAGAATTCAAATTATTTATATGGATACAAATTAGTAGTACCAATGTATAATGCTCAGTTTTATTTTTCTCTGAAAACTTTGGCCCCCAAAGTGCACATAATACATGGCAAAATATGGTGAACTCTAAGGAAATGTCAGCTGAAAAAAATTATTGAAATTGGTCATG
>NW_003852398.1:23584101-23585317 GCF_000181295.1 Otolemur garnettii | reverse complement strand
CAGCAGCTCACTGATTCTTTACTTGAATTCCAAGGTCTAATCTTTGCTGCACCAGAAAAGCAACCACTCATTGCTTGGATCATGAGTCTAAATTGGTTCCTCTCCTTCAAATTGTACTTCTTCAGTGTGGAAGTCCCCAAGATTCGCTACATGAAAATCTTTAGGATAATTAGCTTAGAGAAATGTTGTCTTTTATCCTTTTTTTCTTTTTTTTTCAAAAATGAGTATCTGTTTGAAATAGCTCTTGAGTCAGCATCTGGGCAGGAAAAGAAGAGAAAATAGTCTCTCCACTCAAGGGGTTCCTTTGATAGCAGCTGTATTTTGCTGGGAAGTTGGTGGTTGTTTGTTCACTGAGGGTTTTTGTAGGCATTCAGCTACTAAATTCTTTTCAGCAGGAACAGGGCTGTGCTTTTACAACATAGATGCTCTACCTTGAAATTTATCACTAATCCTGCTGCCTCTATCTTCACAGCTACCTCATTAAGGACGCTCCCATTTCTTGCCTTAAGTACCACAGTAGCTTCTTACCTACTTGTCTCTAACAATCAGCATATTGTTCATATAGCAGCTGGGATGATCCCTGATAAAAATGCCGATGATGATAGCTATCTCTTACATAGCATTTACTCTGTGCTGGGCCTTGTTTTTATTTTCTTAACAGTTTTATCGAGGTGTAATTTACATGTTATAATACATGTAATTGCCTTTTAAGTGTACAGGTCAGTGGATTTTAGTTTACTTAGAGCCGTGCATGCAGCACTATCTAATTTTGGAATATGTTCTTCAACCCATAAAGAAACCATTAGCTATTCCTTTTCCTACTTTTCAGTTGCTGGCAACAACTAATCTTTCTGTCTTCACACGCTTGCCTCAATTTTGCTGGATCTTATGCCACTGCCATCTGTCCTTCATGGTTTCTGATGACAAAACATGCTCTTAATCTTTTTGAAGACCCCTTGTGTGTGAAGAGTACCTTTTCTCATGCAGATTTCCAGATTCTCTTTATGTTCTTTCTTTTTAATTTTACAACCATTATCATGAGAAGGAATTATCAGTCCATAATGGTCCATTTCAAGCATTTTTTTTTTGTTGAAGATCATTACAGTGTAGGACAAGACCTTCGTGGTTATAACCTGACCAGCCCATTTCAGCTAAACTAGAGCATTGCACAGCTTGCTCTCAAAACCATGCCCCATATTAACAACCAACAGGAAAC
>NW_003852398.1:23577870-23579790 GCF_000181295.1 Otolemur garnettii | reverse complement strand
AAAATTCAGTGCTGAAGCCATCAGGTCCTGATACTTTCTTTGATTAGAGACACTTTATTACTGATTCAATGTCCTTACTCATTACTGATCTTTTCATATTTATTTTCTATTTCATTATAATTCAATTTTGGTAGGTCGTGTATGTCAGGGATTTATCCAATTCTTCTGTGCTACCTAATTTGTTGGCATACCACTGTTTATAACAGTCTTCTGTGATCATTTTTATTTGCGTAGTATCAGTGTTAATGTCTATTTCTAATTTCGTGTTTTCTATTTTTCCTTGGTCTAGATGAAGTTTTGCTAATTCTGTTTATCTTTTTTTTAAAAAAAAATCAATTCTTTGTTTTCCTGTCTTTCTAGTTGCCATCTTATTCAATACTGATCTCATCTTTATAATTTTCTTCTAATTTGGGGTTTAGTTTGTTCCTATTTTTCTAGTTCCTGAAGGCACAATATTATGTTGTTTATTTGAGGTCTGTTTTTTGGTTTTTGTTGTTTATTTGTTGTTTTTTGATGTAGCCATTTATTATGATAAGCTTCCTTCTTAGCACTGGTTTTGCTCTGTCCTACAGGTTTGGGTATCTTGTGTTTTCATTTTTATTTGCCTCAGGACTTTTTAAAATTTTCCTTTCCAACACTTCATTGACATTATCGTGGAGCATGTTATTTCATATTCATGTATTTGTGAATGTTTTGAAGTTCTTCCTATTATAGGTTTTTAGTTATGTATTGTCAAGTCAGAAAAAATACTTGGTATGATTAGAATCTTCTCACTTATTAAGACTTGTTTTGTGGCCTGATCATATGATTTATCCTGAACAATGTTTTGTGTGAAGTGAGGAATGTGCATTTTGGAGCTGTTGGATGTAACATTTTGTGCATGTCAGTTAGGTCCATTTGGTCTAGACTGTATTTTAAGTCTGATGTTTCTTGATTGATTTTTCTATCTGGATGATCATTCCATTGCTGTGAATGAGTTGTTGAACTCCCCTATTATTGCTCTATTGCATTCTACAACATCCTTAAATCTATTACTATTTACTTTATTACATATTTGGGTGTTCCAGTGTTGGGTGTGTGTGGGTGTTTACAATTGTTATAACTTCTTACTGAATTGACCCATTTATTATTATGTAATAATCTCCTTTGTGTCTTTTAACAGTTTTTGTATTAAACTCTGTTTTATCTGATACAGGTATAGCTATTTTTGCTCTCATTTGGTTTTTATTTTCAAGGAATATTTTTTTCCATTCATTTACTTTCATTTTTGTGTGTCCTTAGAGGTAGACTGAGTCTCTTATTGGCAGTATATTGTTAAATCTTTTAAAAAATCCCTTTAGCCATTATGTATTTTTGATTAGATATTATAATGCATTTGAATTTGAGGTTGCTATTAATAGGTAATGGCTTTACTACTATATTTTTAATTTTTTTTTTCATTTTTTTTCTTTTTATTGACCATGTTTTTTTTCTTTTCTTTCTGTATTACTATTTTGCCTTGTGGGTGATTTTCCTTAGTGGTAGTTTTGATTCCTTGGTTTTATTATGTATGCATCCACTACAGGACTTGCTTTTTAATTACCATAAGTTTTACAAAAAAAATCTTATAACAGGTTATTTTAAGCTGATTACAACTTAACTTTGATTAAGTTTTGTGATGCTGTCTTATAAATCTTATAAACTTTGAAAATCAAAAATGCTTTTGCTCCACCCTTCAACTATTTAATGTCATCTTTTACATCTTTTTATGTTGTATATCCTTCACAAATTGCTGTAGATATTACTTTTAATAATTTTATCTTTTAATCTTTATACTAAAGATATAAGTGATTTATATACCACCATTATAGTATTTGAGTACTTTATACTTGATCATGTACTTACTCTACCAGTAGGTTTTATACTTTTTTTTTTTTTTTT
>NW_003852398.1:23568719-23576580 GCF_000181295.1 Otolemur garnettii | reverse complement strand
TATCACTGATCTGACCTTTTGAAGTAGGTACTTATTCTAGTCTTCACAGACTGGCTTTGTCTGGGAACACTATTCAACAATAGGTTTGCCCAAGCATTCTAAGCAGATCTTGCATAGTCCTTATGCCCAGAACTGCTGTGGTCATTGCCATACTTAGAGGTACTCTAACATTGAAACCACCATGGAGCTAGGCTGAAATTTTGTAGCTTCTGAGGTTGGCATGGCACCATACTGGAATCTGAGGCTGGTTCATCACTGGGGCATGTCTGAAACTTGTGGCCACTGAGTCTTGTCTACCATTCAGGTTTATTTAGTGGCCAAGACCACTATAGTTGGCTGGTGGTGACGTGTGCTGCAGATCAAGTCTGTCTCTGAGTCTATGGGTTTCCCCTTGGTACCAGGGTTTGTCTAGAGGGTCAGTCCACAGGTGCTGGCTTAGAATCGGGAGCCATAGGGATCTGCCCAGTGCTGGGTTTTATTATGGCAGGCCCATTATTAGGATTCAAGGACAAATTCTATGCATTTTTTTCTTTCACCCAAACAGATGGTATCTCTCTTCACATTGTGCTGCCTGAGGATGGAAAGGCGGTAACATGACTAATGTAAAACTTTAAGTGTAATGTAAAACCTTTTCAGTATATTTTTTCTTCTTTTGCTATATATAACATTGTAATATATAACAACCTATGAAAGATATAGCATTGTGGTCTTTCACATGGTTTTCTTAATTCTTGTGAAGGTATTTTATGTATGGATAGTTGCTCAAATTGATGTTTCTGCAGGGACATGATTCATAGAGAGTCCTATTCTGCCATATTGATCTTCCTTCTGCATTTTAAATTTTGTGTATATTTAAAATACATGTAATATGGATATATGTGAACTTAAAAATAAATACATTTTTTGAGGGTGCACAACAAAAATTATCTAAATGAAAGGAGTACATAATTAAACTTTGGAACCCATACTCTAGATATTAACTTGGCAACTCTCCTGGTATTCCCTCTCCCAGACCAGTGATGGTAATGGAGAAAGCAAATCTCAATACAAAAGAAAGGAGAAAAAAACAGCCTAATCCCCTCTCTGCTTTAGAAATAGAAAACCGAAATTCTCAAAAGAAAAATGGCCAACTCAGATAGAGTAAACGAAGGAATGTAACTGGTAGGCCTATTTTTCTTGAGAGCGGACTTATGGCTTGATGTGATCATGGGAGGGGTCATGACTGATTTTTAAAATTTGTTTTAACTAAATGACCCTGGAAAACCTAAATTATACCATGACCTTTTAAACACCTGTTGGAGAAGCTGGTGCTAAAATTCATCACCTCTTTTCCTGCCCGAGTTCTTGCTCATGACTCTTGTTGTCCTCAATTGGTTCTGTTTCAAAATGTAATTTCATTGAGTGACAAATGCTCTTTGTGATGGAGCGCATTCATTTCATGTGGCCCTGGCTGCCTGAAGGGAATGGATTTTTCTCTGTGGAATTACCTTGGGAATCATTGAAGCATCTGTGAAACCATTCTTGCCAAGCAATGTTTCTTTCTTTTCTCCCCTTGTAAGGGAAGGGGAGGGTGGAGATCTGGCTGTGGAATCTGTCCCTAGTGAGAATTCTTTGCATTTTAAATAAAGAGAATCCCACGAGTCACTGAGTCTATTAACTCATGTGGAAATTGTTATATGGCCTACATCAGCCTTTCATTGAAGACACAGTCTTCATTTTATGCTTAAAAGATATAGAAACAGTAGCAGCTTTGGGCATCAGTAATATATTTGTTTATTGACTTTAAGAAAAGGGATGTTTTAGAAAATGGTGTGTTTTAAAGATTAGATTATTAGGACAGAACATTGCCCCTAGGCAAATGTTGTGTTTATTTAAAATGTAAATGAGCTTCCACCATCATTCACTCTGAGTCCTCCCAGCCTCCATTATGTGAAATCAAATGGGTTTTTATACTAAGAAGCTGTTCAGCTCACAGTGGGCTATTCCCTTCCAACACACTGACAGTTGTCCTGCCTTAGAATTCTCTCAGGCTTCTTTTCAAGGGGGGGGCTTTTTTTTTTGGGGCATTCGGGTTCGGCTTTTGGGTTGGCCCTTCCCCCCTTTTGAGGGGTTCGGGTTCCCTTCGGCTTGTTGTTGTTTGTTAGGGGCTTTCCGGGCCTTCCTTTTGGTTAATTCCGTTGGGCGGAGGGGGAAAGGTCTGCAACAAGAATGCTTTAATGGTAAACAGAGAAATGAATTTGGGGGCTATGGCTTCTGAGGAACTGGCAAGTGATACGAATGAGAAGCAGTGGGTAGATATAACATAGTGATAGAAATTGGGGGAGGATAGGGCAGCATAGTGAAAAAGAAAGAGTTGAAAATTGTAAAGCTGCAAATTAGGTGCTGTGCTAGGCTCTACCCTTTGTCATCTCTGGAACCGTGTGCAAATCATTCTATTTGTGCCTCCTTGGTCCCTTACCCAAATGTGGATAGTTTGAATTAGCTGACTTTTGTGTCCTCTTTTAGCTCTAATACTCTGCTGAGCAGGAAAGCCCAAGCATTTCAATTTCAATTTACCCTGTTTATGGTGTTGCCTAAAATCTTTTATTCTAGGTTTCCATATGATACTTGGCATTTATATAAAGTTTTCTCTCTGTGAAAGCCCTTAATACATTTTAGCACCCATGTTTGTAATCTGTGGTCTATAAAATAGATAGATATAAGGTAGATATATAGAGATATATGTAAGGACAGTTAGTTATTGCCTGAGACCTGGATGTCCATGAATGTGAATGATGCTTCAAGAGAAGGGATTAGGAGGAAGTGATTAATTAGTTGATGTCTGACCTTGGGGATTCCTTTCACACCTCTGAAACAGAGGGGAGTGATGCTTCCTCTGTAAGCACAGGGCTTTCTGAGATACTAAATTCTATATTGTGGAATACATATATTACTAGTCTCTGTGGAGGATTTAAGTTTCTTTGGAGGATTTAAGTGTGGATGCCTCTTGGATTCACTGAGGCCATCTCACATTTATCTTCTCCAACTACCCTGAGATGCAGCTTGATTCAGTGATGGAGTCTAACTCTGAGTTTGAGTCTCACATGTATTACCTGCCAACTCTTTAACCATGACACAGTTATTGTACTTCTCTGGGCCTCACATTTTGAATCTATAGACTAGAAGCCACAGTAACAGTTAATTTATAGGGTTTCATGAGGCTAAACGGAAATAATACATATAAATTATTTTGTTTAGGACTTGGTTCATAGTAAAAAATACGGTGGTTGTTCTCATATCTTTCAGAGCCAACCTTAGTACTACCTTTTCAATTAAAACATTTTTGATTACTTTGACCCACAGAAATCTAGTCTGTCTCAAATGATAGCACTTAGTATTTTTATAGCCTAATTTAGCTCTTGCCCACACACTTTCTTAGAATAGTCCCTAATGGCAAAACTTCCCAATCATATAATAAGCTCCCTAGTTAAAGAGGAGGAGCCTGGGACAAATTAAATGTCTTGGTAGAAGTAAAGTAGCTAATAAATGGCTCAGTTATTATTTTCTGGCTCCAAAGGCCACTTCTGTTTCCTACTGTTTCTCAGAACACTCCTGGAGTCCCTAAAACAAAGCCTAGCTGAATTTTCTTATCGGTGGTAGTAATGAAAGAATACTTCTCTGGGATCTGGTAATCCAGGCCTGAGAATTGTCACCCCTAGACTATTTGTACTAATTTTCTCTGGAAATATGGATTTAGAGCTTTTCCCTTCTGAGCCTTAGTTTATCAGCTTTAAAATAGGATAGTAGTAGCAATGATTGGTCAGAACTCGGGACATGGTGCTGGACAGAACTGGCCCATCCCAGTGCTGTCACCTGCTGTGTAGCACTGGGCATGCTATTTCATTTCTCTAAAGCGCAGGTTCTTTAGGTAAGATGAACATATTGTTTTCCCCCAGGTTAATTGTTAATATCTATTGCCATTCTTAATATTTGTTAATATCTATTATCACCACCACCATCTTCATCTTTATCGTCATCTCTATTAGCTTTTGTAGCTCAGGAGGATAAACAGTAAAGGATATGGGTTCAGATTTCCTGGATATCAAAACCAACTCTATTTCCTACTATCTGTGTGACTTTTGTCCTTCTGAGCCTCAGCTTACTCCTCTGTAGAATGGGTATAGCAGCAATGCCAACTTTATAGGTTTTGGTATAAGGACTAAATGAAGTTGTATTGTTAAATGTTTTTTACATGTGAATATGAATGTATTGAATTTTTTATGTGAATGTGAAGTATGTGAATATTAGGTGATATAATTATTTCATGATAATAATAATTAAAACTACTCAGCCACAACTTCTGTGATCCTCTAGTTATAAGTTAAAGCTTTAGGAAAAAATTTAAACTTATGAACTTGGTAAAACCAAGTAGGTGTTGGGTAAATATCCTCAGATGTAGCCTGCAGGACATCTGTCTAGAGCCATTGAGTAGGTGTGGGGCAATATCCTCAAATGTAACCTTTGAGACATCTGTCTAGAGCCATTGAGTAGGCGTGGGGTAAATATCCTCAGATGTAGCCTTTGAGACATCTGTCTAGAGCCATTGCAATGGCTTTTTAATTAATTTATTTTTTGCAGTTTTTGGCTGGGGCCAGGTCTGAACCCACCACCTCTGGTATATGGGGCCGGTGCCCTACTCTTTTGAGCCACAGGCACCACCCTCATTGCAGTGGCTTTTAAGAGAAAACAAATGGAATGAGGCAGGCATTTTACCTCTTTTCCCAGGACCTGCATCTTGGCTCTGATGCTTGCAAACCATCTGGCCAACTAAAGTCCAGTTGACTTTTCTTCACAGTGGCAAATGGAGAGGAAGTAGACAAGAAGGCATTCTGGAGGAGGTCAGATGAAGCTACAGATTCTGCAATCAATAAGGAAATGTAACATTCATGGAGGGAAAGGGAAACTGGGAAGTAATGTAGAGTGGGAACGCATGCTCTTTGCAAAAGGACTTCACATTAACTGAGAAAAAGACCTCAGAATCTATCTGTAGGGCAAGGAGAGCCTGCGATGGGGGGTACCCATGGTTCAAAGGATTTTTAGTGTAGTGGTGAACCAGAAGCTATTCTTTTTAAAAGCTGTATAATAGACTCTAAAATCAGACATACCTGGGTTTAAATCCTGTCTCTATCACTAATTATCTTTGGGGCAAATGACTTCTACTCCCTCTATGTTATTTTACTTACACATAAGTGGAAATCCTGTTAGTTTTTTCTACCTTATTATTGATAAAGAATTTAAATATGATAATATTAAAGCACTTTAGCTTAATGTATGACACTTGATGATAACTCAGTAAATGTTAGCTATTAATAAAGGTAAGATTGTAGGGAAATCCTGGCTCTTTGTAACTGTAAATCTAAGACAGACTCCGTTATCTTTCTTGAATCTCAGTACATAACAAGAAACCCAGACACAGATCAGTGGGGTCCCCAAAGGCTTGCATGTAAGGAATCTGTTTCAAGCAATAATCTAGGAGATGTAAAAGGAAGGACCTATTTTCTATGCTCCTGTTTTCAGGGGTTAGTTGGGGTGATATATTAATTTTTGTAAATATGTCTTTTAATTTTGTGTACCTCTTTGGAAGTAATGGATTTTCCAGACTTAGAAAAAGGGCATTAAAATAGGAGGAACCTCTCTCATCCTACATATGGCAAGTAGCTGTATGACCTGGAGCAGGACAGATCAAGTCTTATATTAATTTTCCTTCCTGGGAAATAATGGATCTTAATTAGATAAATTGGAAGTTCCCTGGCACATGTGAGTATGAGACTCTAAACTCTGTTTCCTGTCATTTATTCTGAATTCACCTGATCAGAGCTTTAAGATGAATATGGGAAAGACCACTTTGAAGAATTCTTGGAGTTAGTCATGTAACATAAAGTTAAAGAGTATTTACCAAAATGCCAGGCACATTTTTAGTCTCTAGGTATACAATACTAAAGAAAGCAGGCAAAATTTCATGTCCTAATGGAGTTTATGTCCTAGTCGGCTTGATATTTAAGTTATATGTTCATCTTTCCTATAACATTCCTAGTATCACTTATTGAGAGTTGAATGATGACTTTCCAGGGACTATAGTGGCAAATGAAGCATTTCTTTACACTTTATTAAATTGCAGAATTTCAGTTCCTGGGGGAACTCTGTTCTTCCTTTGAGGTAGCTGGTCTTCCGCCTCACAGCTCTGTTCCATAGGCATTTGTGAATGTAGTATTAATATTAATGGCTCATGTACAGATTGGATTTTTTGTAAGAAAATCTGGGCTAGAATCATGGCTTTCATTTTTACTAGTTCATAAACTCATTCAGGTCATGTGAATTTTACTTACCTGTGCTTTTAGAAGATCATATATGTTATTGGATATAAACTCATTTTTAAAATAGTTTTATTCATATGGTAACTAAGCAAGTGAAAATGTCGTAAGTGGTCATTCTTACCTGTGCTGACTATCTAATACTATATAGCCAGTCCCAGGGTTATGAAAGAAATTCTATAGATTTGTGTCAAAGTTTAATTTGTATGTAAGTTAAAGCAGGTATATTTACTTATGACTTGTAGTAGTCTCCGTTTGTAAGTGGAGGCTGTCAGTACAGCCTGTCCGTTGGATGTTTATAACTTGGGGGTCTGCTGTAATAGCCTCCATTTGGAAGTGTGAATTGTATGTAATTAGATGTTTGAAACTCAGGGATGGCGTTTATGAAAAATTACTTCAAAACTTATATTGTAAAATAGTCATTTACTAAATCACCTATACATGATTATAACAATGTATAGGTGAGTTATTCTGATACAACAATTTGAGGATAGTTAGTCTCTGCTCCTTTGATGTCTGGGGACTCAGATGGAAGAGCAGAAGGCTGGGAGCTGAAATCATCTGTATGTTTGCTCATGGACCTGGTAATTGATGCTGGCTGTCAGCTTCAATTCCTCTCCTTGTGAACCTCTTTACATGGGCTACCTGGGGCTTCCTCATGAACGCCTGTTGGTTCTTTCAGAGCAAACAGTGTTCGTGGAAGCTGTACCCTTTTTAATTTCTAGCCTCAGAAGTCACAAAACTTCAGAGTCAATACACTTGCTGGTCAGAGAAGTTATAAGCGAGTCCTCTTCAGAGGACAAGTAAACTTTGTCATTTGCTGGGAAGAGGCAAGGTTATGAAAGAGCATGTAAAGGATTTAGTTAAATGAATCCTGTAACAGGAAGTAATGTTCCAGGTGATTTAGCACGGGGTAGAATAAATAAAGGAAAGAGAGTTACGTTATTCCTCTTTTAAAAACACTTCTCCCTTCCTATTGCTGCCTAGTACCTGGCAAAATAGAGGCCTATTACTGGTGAGTTTATTCTTTCTTTAATCTTCCCAGTAAATATTTATTGGGCACCTATTAGGTTTTACACATTGTTCGATGAGAAAGAACATGAGCTTTAAAATTTTTTTTAACAGTTTTATTAAGATATATTTCACAACCTACTATAGAATTCACATATAAAGTATGTAAATTTAATGTTTTTTAATTCATCAATAGGTGGAACTATCAAAGGAGTCCATTTTAGAACACTGTTATCACTCAAAAAGAAATCCTATACCATTTATCTATTACTCCCTGTCTCTTTCCCCTACCCCTAAGCAAACAGTGATCTGCTTTATTTATTTATTTATTTATTACAGAGATTTCTCTACTCTGGGCATTTTACATGTGGTTAACTTACAGTTCTACTGTATTTTGTTATTTCCCTCCTTAAAAACCTACCATGGAAACCCACTGACTGTTAGGGTCATACCCTCAAAGATATGTAATATCTAAGGCACTTCATATTCTGACATAAGTA
>NW_003852398.1:23478087-23565853 GCF_000181295.1 Otolemur garnettii | reverse complement strand
GAAAATTGTCCCACACAGCTATTGTATCTACTGCTGTATCAGCAAAGCAAAGGCAATCTGATATAAAATCTTCTGAAAATACAAAGATTTGTTTACTTTTTTAAGTCTGGAAATTATAGATTTTTAAAAAACCTTTATTCTTTTCTTTCCATAGAAGATATTCAACTGGTGTAGGGGTGGTGTGGTCACTAACTAGATTTTGAATACCTTGATCAGGTGGGTTCATAAGGAAAATGACTTAGTGGGATTCATAAAGAGAAAAAAGAAGGGGATACTGAGATTGCTTCTGAAGCTCCTTTCAAAGGAGCTGTGCTACTGTGCCATACCAATGATAAATGATTTTCTATTGTCCAGTCTTCTGAATGGCTGACATTAAAATCTATAGCTGAGAAGCTCAGAAGTCTGTATGTATGGAGAATTTTTTTATCCCTATGTAGGAAAGAATAAAAGAAAAATATATCCTATGATGATTGAAGTAGATAGTATCTTTAGATAACTTGATCCATTCAGTCATGTGACATACTTTTCTTCTCCTTAATTGTGGTCAAAAACTCTATAACTTTTTATATAAAACTTCAGTTCCTCTTAGCCCAATTTACTACTTGTTTAGCAAAGTAACATAACATTTTTCACACTAGTGCATATTAAAGATGGAAAGATAACTTACAAAGTATGTGACTCTGAGTTTGTTAAATGCATGATTTTTAAAAAGTCCTTTCTGGTCATCTGATACTAGGCAACCAGTAGATTTATAAAAATGTGCTTTCTTATTTGAAAAAGAAAAAGGACATAACCTTGTGAAATGGAAGGGGTATGTGTATGGGAACTGGAAGGGGGGAATGTTTTGAAACTAGAGAACAGAGTATAGTATATATCAGAGCCCCAGTATAACAGGGAGGGCAGTGTGTTTGAAAGAACATGGTTGGTGTGGCTGAAGCATAAAAGGCGAGGGAAAGAGTAGAGTGATACAAAGTAGGAAGAATGCAGGAACTTAACTACACATGGCCTTCTAAGCCTGTGGAAGATTTTAGTCAAAGGCAATAGGAATCCCCTGAAGAGGTCTATGTGGATTTGGATGGAAAGGATGAGATTTGCATTTTAAAATTTCTCTAGGGATGATACTTGTAGAATGGATGGAAAGGTAAATGGGTGGTGGTAGAGATCAAGAAAAGGGAGATTTTGAGGAGTGGGTTATGACTTTTAGATGTCTAATTTTTTTATTTTTAAGATTTTAATTAAAATTAAATCTTAACTTTTTAATGCTAGCTGCCATATTTGTCAATACTGTAGTTATTATATCCCACTATTTCTTATATTTCTTGATTTATTAATATCTGGTATTGACTTCTTGATATGGTTTCTGAACACTTTATAACCACCATTGTAGTTCTCACAACTTTTTATTTTCATAATATTTTTTAGTTGTTACTGATTGTGTTATTATATTATTTCTAACCATGTAAATATTCTGATAATTTATGTTATGATTATACATAATCATAATCATAATTTTTATACAACTTTTTTGTTTCTCTGATAATATACAGTAGAAACTCCATAGTTGACCACCTCTCTACATTGACCACCTTACAATGACCCTACATTGACCACCCAAGTTGACCTAATTTTCTTAGACTGGACGTGCACCACATGTCCCTATCAGTACGGTAGGCCTAGTTCCTTATGTTGACCACTTTTGTATGTTGACGGTTTGTTTCGGTGCCTTGGGTGGTCAACTTACTATATTTGTTTCTCATTTTCTTAGAAAAAAAAATTTTCTACTTGAATAGCTCTGTTACCAGTGATACTCATTATTTCACAGGCATCATTTTTCACTTTTGGACAGGTTTTAGAACTTTCAACTATCAGCTGTATTCTGTTCCCCAAAATTGTATTAAAAAAGCTTGAGGTTCAGTATGGAAAACCTTTCAATTTCTAGGTAGAAGAGTAAATATCCTCATCCACACATGCCATTATTTTGTGCTCCATCATCACTCTGGTCACCCTAACTGAATGACCTCTTGATGTACTTTTATGAAATCTAGGACTCTCTCTGCTGTGTGAGTTGAGATTTTCATTTGCTCGTTTCTGGACCATATTGTTTATTGTCCTCTTAAATCTTTCTTAGAGCATGGCAGGGAATAAATACCTATTCTATTTAACACAGCCTTAGATTACATTGGATATGTGTGTGTGTGTGTATGTGTGTATAGCATTATTTTGGAGCTTTGTGTGTATGTGTATATATATATATATATATAAACATTCTTTTTCTTTTTCTTTTTTTTTTTTGGGAGTCTCGTTTTTCCTGTTTAGTGAACTCAATCTCCATGGCTGCTTAATTCTGCCTCTTGAGTGCATGATTCAAATGAAGCCAGGCTGAGGGGCAAGCCATTCCACAGTCATAGCTCACAGTCCTCTTCCCTGCCAGTCACCTGCTCATAGACTCTTGGTCAAGAGAGGAGGAAAGGCTTGGTGCCTGTAGCTCAAGCGGCTGAGGAGCCAGCCATATACACCAGAGCTGGTGGGTTCAAATCCAGCCTGGGCCTGCCAAAAAAAAAAAGAGAGAGAGGTAGAAAAATACTTTAATTCTATCTTCCAAATGGCAAATTGGAGGTCATATTAAAAATAAGCTGGGCATTAGCAGCTTTGAATAATAGTTCTGGATCTTTTCAGAATATCTCAGTGACTTTGCATATATTCTCTAACAGGGGTGCTGAAAATTATTATAGAGATTAATAATATAACACACTCCTTCACATCAATGCTCAGTATTAAGCATCATTTTATTTTAGGGAGGTGAGCATATTATTTTATTCGTGGTCTGGTAGAACAGCAAAACTACTGAACTTTGTTTAAATGGTGAGGTTTTAGCTGTCCTTTGCCTCTCTATTGAATTGTTCTGAATATGGAAAATCACTTTTCCATATTCAGGTCAAATTCTAGCTATGCCATTTCCTCGGCATAAGATTTAATTTCTCTATGTCTCAGTTTCCCATCTATAAAATGGTAGTAATATTAGTACCTACTTTGTAGAATTGTCAGGATTCAATGTGATAATGTAAAAATGTGGGAATAGTATCTATACAAAATTAGTAGTTCTCCAGTCAACTTAGTCACCCTTTCCTGTTCATTGTTCCACTTTCAGAAATGTTATTAAAAGCTTATTTACTTAATAACAACTCAAAGCTGGGTATAAGTCTTAGGTGTAATTTACTTGATACAGGGTCTGACAATTAAGTTTGTGAACTTGCCACCATGTGCTTACATTGGCGGCATTGTACAAACAGCTAGGTAAGGTTTTGTAACCTTGGTATGTCTGTGTCTCACAGTTGTGTTCATGTCCATGTGGCAGCGTCTTGCTGAGTGGCATTCATTGTTGTGTTTTTGTGTGTCATGGAGAGAATGTTGGAGCTTGAATTAGAGAAATGAACAAAGATTAAATTCCCGTTAAACTTGGCAAGAATGGAAGTGCAATCAGGGACATGTTAGTTCAAGTTTATGGGGATAATTCCATAAAGAAAACTGCAGTGTACACATGAATTTCTGAGGGAGAGAAAGTGTCACTGATGAAGAGAAGTCAGAACAGCTAGTACAGAACAGAACTGATGAAACATTGCAAAAATTCACTGAATTGTGCATCAAAATCAATCATCAGCTGACTGTGAGAAGCACAGTAGACCAAACATCAATAGAGAAACAGGAAAATCTTAACTAAAGTCTTGGCATGAGAAAGGTGTGCACAAAAAGGGGCTCTGGCATCATGACAATGCACCAGCTCTCATGGCACAGTCAGTGAAGGAGTTTTTAGCCAGTAAACAACTAACTCTATTGGAACACACTCCCTACTCACCTGACCTGGCCGCTGCTATCTTTCTTCTTTACCCAAAGAAAGATAAGGGAAAGATTGAAAGGACATTAAGGGTAATATGATGACAGCTCTGATGGTCAGTCCAGAAGAGCTCCAAAATTGCTTTGAAGGCTGACTAGGCCCTGGCATCGGTACCTTATTTCCTAAGAGTAGTATTTCAAAAGTGAGCAGAGTGATATTCAGCAATGCAGTGTGTACCACTTCTTCTAGAATGAGTTTGCAACCTTACCTGTTAGGCCTCATCGTTATAGATGTTCAACTGTACATTTCCATGTTTGTGTCCAAGTTGATTCCTATGTGCATTTGTGAGGGAGACGGATCTAGGAGGATTGTGATTTATGCTTTTGATATCTTTCTACTTGAGGTAACATTTGAATAGAACCATTTGGTAAATATGTCAATTAAATATACTTCCCAAAGTGGGCACCACTCTGGCTTCTTTCATTTTCAATTCTATTTACAGAATTACAGGAAAATTACCAATTGCTTTAGGAAGCAGGAGTCGGTCACGCTGACCTTTCTGCTGCCATTTGATTAGGTCTTTCTCTCTGATTCATTCTTTCTTGGTCAGACAGCCTCTGTCTCTGTGTCTGTAATTAAAGCATTTGTGTGCTCTTGTTTCAGACAGCTTTGCTGAGATGTTGTTGCTACTCTCGTGGATGACAGAAAATACGTAGAAAAGAAAGAGCGTGGTGTGTGTTGTGCCGGGTACGGAAGCATATTTATATGTACATATGGACACTTGAGTTAAGGAAGGTGAGATTGTGTGTAGGATGTGTGAGTGGAGGAAATGGATAACTATGTGTCTCTGTGTGCATGTGTTTGCACACGTGCACCTTTGGGAGCATAATGACCAGCCACTTCCCAAGTTGATGTTGTCTTTAAATTCACCCTATTCAAGTCTGCCCTGCTCCCCTTTTCCTCCTCCTTCTCATTCACTATTTTTTGAAATCTCCCCAAGCTTCCCTCTCTCATACTGTACTAAGACTCAGCAATCTGTGTTCACAGGATGTCTCTACCCAGTTTCTCAACAAATCTATGCACAATAGCTCATGTTTACCCCAGACGTGTATCATTTCAGGCTTTCTTGGGTAAAATCTTGACTCTCAACTTTTCTCTGATGCTCCTTTGCAAAGCATTCACTCTGCCAGCTCTATCTGGGCAGGGAGGCATTATAATAATTCCCCTTTAAAAGTGAGGATTTCAAGGGCTATAAGTGATGGTGTCAGGATTAGACTGTGATGCTTTTTACACCAAGTCATTTCTATAAAGGGTTGATAAGGAGGCAGTGTGCAGATCAGACATCGATGGAGGGATATATCAACAAAATACTTGTGAAATATTATTTCACATTCTAGCCCTTTTCTAACCCCATCCCTGTGGAATCCTTATCCATACCCCTGCAGGCCTCAGTTGTGATGTGGTCTTTGATTGCCTCTTATCACAGGGCTCGAGTGAGATGTGTACCCTTTCCTTGTGGAGTAGCATTCCTCAGTGAGTTAAGTTCTGAATGAAGGAGGCTTCCTTTCTTCATATTTTGTACCCATGTTGACAAATTGTCATGATAAAATTAATAGTACTATTAATCACAGCAGGTCATAAACAAAATCTGTCAGTATCACTAAATATTCATGTTTTCTGTACTCCTTATATGGTCTGTTTATAGTGCTAGTAATTAAGTATCTCAGAGCTCAGTTAGAAAAATAACTGAGTTTATTAATGATAACAATTATGAATATGAAATTTTACAAGGTACATTTACATAATGCAAATAAGGGAATTAATTACCGACCTGGAGAGGAAGAGAATTTTGGGTTGTCAAGGAACTCTAAGCCCACAACATTTGCATTGGGAAAGCTTATTCTCTGGGAATGACAGTGATCTGCCAGGTGTCGGTGAAAGGAGGACTACATCTTGGGGAGGGAGGAGACATGGGCCAAAATACTGCTTTCTATCTGACTCACAGGTTGACTTATATTAAACTAGAGTCTGATATATATAAAGCCCTTTGAATTTCACTGATATTTTCTGTACATGGTCTTTGTTAAGGCTCATAAGGGAGGTCAGGTTTACTGTTGCGGAAATAAAGTGATATGAGCAAATATATACCTCTGAAAATACTGTGTCAGCTCACAAACAGTTCCTTTGCAAAAGGTACTGATTCACTGTCTATCAGGTCATGGGAGTTGGGGGGCATGGTATCTAAAATTCATGGACAAGTATTCTTTTCATACTTTTGGGGTGAGAGGCAGATGCTTAATACTAACTCTGCCCACCAGGTCTTCAGGAGGGAATTAGACAGGAAAATCAGAAGGAGAATGAAAGATCAATCTTTCCTGTGGTTGGACATATTACATGAAAACTTGGATTATTATGTCTTCCATCAGTCATACTGGGGGAAAAAGAAAAACAAAAGCTGGTTGTCAGAGAGATAAGAGAAAGCAGCAGATGCACAGAAGGAAGCAATAGAGAAAGAGGCATGAGCCCTGGAGTCAGCTCTCCAGTTCCCCTACCTGGCTTTTAGAGACCCTGTTGTATTCCTGGCTTTAGTTTCCATGAAATGCCTTTGGATCTTTGAAATAAGCTTGTTTAAAAATTGTTTTTGCTTAAAATAGCTTTGGCCTATGTTTCTTATTAGTATTAAATAGCATCTCAATTAAGGCAAACATTTTGCCTAACTCACAAAACAAGTGAGAGAGAACACAGGTTTCCTAGGCCCCATCTACGATTCTCTGAAGCCACCTTTTGTACTTCCCAGCCCACATCTTCTGTCCAGGACCCATCCACCCTTTCACGACAGTGGAGCCCACTTCAGGGTTCTCGGATCTTACAGTTTGGGATGAGAGCTTTCTGCCTGGCTTCTAGCATGTACTGAGGTGCTTCATCGGGATGCTCCTTGATTCATTAAAATTCTACAAGAGGGAAACACAGCCAGCTGCCATTCTTCTTGCTCATCATCTTTCCTGGTGTCAGTCATACCTCACTGCATTTGGCAGTGAATGCATTTGATGTGAATGACATTAGCCAGATCAGGTAGCATCTGCTGAGGATTGGAAAAAAAAATTACAAACACTTATAAAAAGGAAAACAAAATCAGAGTGACATCCAGGTTGTCTTTTTGATAATCTGTTTCTGGGTTTGTGTTTAGGTTAGAAAGGCTCCATTTGTGTGTGTGTGTGTGCGCTCCAATTTACCTGTTTTTGAAAACTGTTCTTAACCTTTATCTCAGGAAAAACTCATGACATTGAATGAGTATAGTAGAACAGCATTTGTAACTGGGGCAACCATGTGGTCCAATTTGCCAAGACAAACCCTGTTTATAACTGTTGTCCTAGCATAATTTTTAGTAAGGGCTTTTTCCACATTCTAACATGCCCTGATTTGGATGATAAATAATTTGGTCGCTCTACTGATGGTTTCCATTTGATCAGCCATCTATAAGTGATATTTATTGAGCATCTATTGTGCATATTCAAAGTCATAGTGTCCACTCAATATGAGGTTGCATTGATATCAAAATAGAACTGTAATTCCAGGAGCCTTAACACGAGGACAGGAGAGTACAAGCCAATTGGTTGTTTACTATTATTAGAAAGAGTCTGAGGACATACCGCTTGAATTCACATTGCAACGTTTTTATGTCCCAATGCTGTAGATTATCTCATTTCCCCCAAGCTGCTAGTTTCACAACTACATACACAGATAACAGTGTTTTCCTTCTTGTTGGGATGCTGTAAGGATTAAGTGTTGTGACGTGTGGACAGTGATCAACAGTGTGACTACTGGGAACTAAGAGCAAAGTAAATGAAATATAATGTAGGATCAATAGCACCAAGTCTTCACTGGATTAAAAAGCTTTAGAATTATCCCTGATCTCTGTTATTCAATCTCTGTGACATATTAGGTTAATCATAAAACCCCACTGTTCCAAGGGCCTGTATGGTTAGCCAGTCCCCAAATTCCTACCACTCAGTGGTAGATCGTTAGTAAGTAAATAACATTCATCACATTTCTTCTCGACATTTTCAAATAGAGTTGTGACAGCAAGGCAAACTGTATGCTGTGGGCATACAGAACAGATGGTGTCAGAAGAATCTAGCATGTGATGGAAAAACATGGTGTGTTCCATCCAGAATATCGAGAGGCAGGAACAGTGTGTACTGAATAGCTCCTCCTTCCAGGTGGTGGGGGTGGGAAGAAAAAAGAATTCGTGGAGAAGTGGCAGCAAACTCCTTCATGGATAAGGTCTAGACTGCTGTTCCTGTGGAATTTCTTCCCTGAACCTAGAAAGGTGCTAAATTGCATTAAATGCTGGCTTAAACCCACATTTCCGGGAAGTGTCCTTGGGAACTCTTTCCATTAGTTGATTGAAAAGTCTGGAATATATTGGGACCTTGGCCAAAGAACCCAGACCCATAAAAAAAACTCACACATATAGCCAAATTTTATTCAAATTATTATCATCGTTGAAATGAATGACAAATATTTATTGAGGTCAATGTGCCAGATCTGAGCTAAGAGCTTTGTAAGCATTAGCTCATTAAGTATCTACAACTGCGCCATGATCATTCCTGTTTTGCCTATTAGGAAATGTCAAAGAAGCCTAAGGGTCACAGAGCCAATTAGAAAGGAAGGCCTTTACCCTGTGTGAGTCTTACTCTAAATTGTATGCTCTTGACTGCAAGGCTGCATGCTGTGATTACTTAGCTCTGTAATCCATTATTTTTAAGGCAAATTAATCAAAATGTCTTTGATTATCATTGTGTTCAAGGATGGAGTAATATTTGAATATGGGAAGACTAAATATTGAGGATTAGAAGGATATTTCTGGTTTAGTTGAAACTTCTTCCTCTTCTTACTATGAATTACAGGGGCTCTGCCCTTTCAGTTGGGTACCTAGTCTTATTTCACAAGGAAAATTAGTTTTTCTTCAGGAAAGCATTCTGAGACTTTGGCTCTAAATTTAGGCCAGAGAAGTCCGCTTTTGAACCTAAAATGATGTTATATTAATATTAGTCTAACTGGAAGATAGAAAGTAGGAATTGGAACACAATCTCTTTTAGCTATATTGGGTGACACACTGGTTCCTTATTTCTTTTTCTTTAGTTGTGTCCTTTAATTCTATAAATATTTATGGTATGATTCTCATGTGTCAGGATTTGTACAGACCTACAGATGGCATCAAGGTGAGGGAAACAGACACAATGACTATCTTCATTAAGTTTATTGCCTCAATTTCTCCTAAGAAAACAAGAGAGATGTGGATTCATTGCATTTACCAATCCTCTCTGAAATTTAGTTGCTTTTGTATTTTTCTAAATACATTCATGTACTGTCTTATAAAGTCACAGAGAGATTAGTATTATAGCATTTAACAACTGATTGCCTTAATTCAGAAAGATAAGAGGGTCACAGCTTTACTGAGTGACCCAGAA
The DNA here is from genome assembly GCF_000181295.1 of Otolemur garnettii. Lineage (NCBI taxonomy): Eukaryota > Metazoa > Chordata > Mammalia > Primates > Galagidae > Otolemur > Otolemur garnettii. Next base: position 23,556,547 of record NW_003852398.1, on the reverse strand, counting down.
TAAGTTGTTACATTTCTCCAAGCTCTTTACTAATTTAGAAAATGACCCTCTGCTCTCCCTTCTTTGCAGGCAAACCACAAATACCAAGTCATTTTCCAAAGTAAAAATGCATCAATCCCAGAGTTGAAAAGCACCTGGAGTCAGAGGCCTCTGAAGACCTGGTTTTGGAAGAACCAGCTCTGTCTCCTTTTCCTTGTTGCTCTTTGGGTGAGTCACCTCATTTTATGTTTAGTGGAAATATCATCCCACTTTCTGCTGACCCTGTTGATGGCTCAGTGTTAGGATCTAGTGAGATGGATGAGCAAATTATAGATTGGAGGGTTTCTGTTTGAACAAAGCTTAAATCTGAGCTTCTTAGCTGAGAGAGATGAGATAATTTTGGACTCTGCGGTTGTAAGCCTTGCAATATTAGAGGATTTTTTTCTGGTTTGCATGAGCCAAATGACGATGTGAATTATTCACTAAATCCAGATTCTACTGTAATAAAATGCCTCCTCTAATATAATTTCTGATGAGTGACCAAGTTGATATATATGCATAGTCACCTATCAATGCTGGAAATAGTTCTTGCGATAAAATGAGTTGGACCTCAAGGTTCTGTTCCTCCTCCCAGTTTCAGGAGAGATGTCCATAGCTCCTGGTACCAAGTACCCCAAACCTGCTTCCAGATTACAGCATATGCTCGGCAGGGAGTTGCTCCCTTGTCAACAATGAACATTAGTACGGCAGTTGGACTGGAAGGAAAAGCCTTGGTCTATTAGGAAGCCTGCAGAGCTTGGTTGCTAGGCAACCCAGTCTGTAGGCAGCAGCCGATGTGTACCAGGAGGGAATCAGGGGGGTGGGTCTAGAAGACTGGGAGAAACAATTCTTTTCTCAGGATCAGCTGAGGTAGGAGAGTAAAAAAGCTAGTTGTACTGCCTACCATCCAGGTAAAGAAGCAGGATATGTGTTAAATTAACCTGTGTGTTTTAGCATCAGATTTATTGGTCTCAACTAACAGCTAACTATATGGGCTTCTGAAAAACTGTGTGACCTTGAGTAGATGACTTACTCCAGCTTCAGTTTCTCTGACAGTAGCAGAAAGCCAAGGAGTCAGGTACCAGCAACTTCTCATGCTCACTTCTGATCCCATACTTTATTCTTGCCCCCTTAAATCAGAGAGGCACTGAGTCTGATCTTTCCTTTATATACTGTATTTGCATGAAAGGATATATCACTAAAAAAATAGTGTAAGTCATCTTTGGGGTTAATTAAACCTAATGTTCTAAATAAAAAGACTACTTATACTGGGCAGAATTTGCCAAAATACAGATCTGGGGAGAGTCACCTTTTGTATAGCCTAGCTTCTGATAGCTCCTTTATCCCAAAATATGTTCCTCACTAGCCTGCCAGGAGATCTGAAAGACTCAGACTGGGCTGGGGGCAGGGGTAAGTCATGGACTTACTCCTGAGCCAATTAGAAGGGCTGAAATATCAAATAAATGTCCACTACTTCTTAGACTAAGCCTGTCAGTGAATTTGAACTGGAAGGAATAAGGCACCTCCCAGCGAAGTTTGCTGTACAATATTAAGGGTTTTGAATATTGGCTGAAGTTGGAATATGTAGGCCCATGAGGATTGAGGCATCACAGGAGAAGGTAATTTAATAGACTGTAAGTGTTGCAGATAGGCAGAGACTCAAAGCGGGGCTTTCTTCACTTATGCAAGCTGTTAACCTTGGAGTTGATACCTGGATTCTCTGATGCACAGTTTACTCATTAAAATAAAGCATGGGAACCACTGGGCCGGGGATCTGACATATCACTAAACAAAAAGGCTAGTGAGGGAGTCTGTGCAGGTATTTGGGGCAGTGTCTTCAAGTAAGACTGAATAACCTTTGGGGAAACAAAACAAAATAGGTGAAGAAAAATACAATGTAGGGGAAGGATGTTGGCGTGGAAAGTGCTGTAGCAGTAGTTGAGAGGTCAGGCTTCTGTGACACTACAGGGAGAGGTCATCATCAAGTGGTTAGTTCCGACTTGAGCTGTATCAGTTGCTAGAGTCAATGATCACAGCACAAAGTTTGCACAGAGAGCAGGCAGAGGTGAAAGACTACCTTCATGAACATCATAGAAGCCTCATCCAGATAGTTTAGGAAATCAACTCCGAATTCAGAACACTTCTGTTCTGAAATCTTTAATTTTGAATATTTTGAGAGCCTGTTGCATCTTGGCTCTGGAACTCTTACTCTGAGGGTTCTATTTTCCAGATCACATTTGCAAATTGTTTCCTGTCATACAGGCCTTGCTCCAAACCATGTGTCCTTTTTCAGGGGAGTCCAACCTGTATCCCACAGGCCACAATGCTAAATCTGTGGTGTCAGATATCAGGACAAGTATGCAGGGACTTTTGGGTTGTTGTTATTAATCAGCTTTCCTTGGTGTTTGTATATTTACTATGTGGCTCACAATAACTCTTCTATTTTTAAATTTCAGATTAGTATGAGGGTACATTTGTGTTTTTTAGGTAAAGTTAACATTGAACCCTTCACCTAGGTGTGCTGTGTACCCTTACATTGTGCCCATTCTTTCCCTTCCCCTTGATTTTAATTGATTTTTTTTCCTCCTGTGGGTGTATAGTTGTTTATCTGTTGGTTATTGAGTACATTAGATACTTGCTTTTCCATTCTGGTGATACTTTACTGAGAAGAATGTTCTTCAACTTTTAGCCCAAGACAACTCTTATTCTTTCAATGAGCATCACAGCAAAAAATGGCGGGACACCCCTGTGTCTCTAAGCTTCCATTTTTTTCACCAATAATAAGAAAAAATGGCCTAGATGACTAAAATCTGCTCTAGTCTTTTATACATTTTCCTACTACTTTTCTTAAACATCTTGGAACTTACTATTTACTCACTGAATTTTATTCAGTACCTAGTAGAGGCCAGGCCCACTGTTATAGGCACTGAAGATGCCTGCAATGATGAATAACTAGCGAAACTTACATTTTCAGTAGCTTATAAGATATGGATGAGAATCAGATAACAGGGATGTCTCATTATTTCAGGTTGTCATAAAACCTGTGAAGTGCTTAAAAAATAAAACTAAACTGTTTTAGTTATGAATTTTAGTGTAAAAACTCTCAATGTATTTCCTTAGATAATGATATAATTCTGTGAGTTGACGAGACTCAGCTGAATGATTCTTGTCCATCTGCTGTAGTTATCCATGCAACTGCATCCAGCTGGCAGGTCAACTGGGGCTGAGATCTTTCATCCTTTGGGTCTCCTCACCCTGCTGTCATTCTGCATTCCTGCCCAAGCTTCATTATAGCATGGGACACTGAGAGCACAGCTCCCTGTGTATAAGTGCTCATCATGGTTTTTTGATGTCCCATTGCCCAAATCAAGTTACATGGTCAAGCCCAAAGTTGGTAAGGGAAGAAACTGTACAGGGATATAAATGCTGGGCTAATGGAAACAGCAAAGTATGGGGAAGACGACTGCTTTACATTACAAGATGAGTAAAGCCTTCAGAGGTGGTGCTATCTGAGACTTGAAGGCTATGAGAAGAGATGAGGGGTTCAGGCCCAGAAGAGAATAAGAACAAAGGTGTGGAAATAAGAAAGAGCTGAGAGTATTTGAGGGTCCAGGAGTAGGCATCTGTGAGCAAGGGGAAGGAGTGGGGAGAAAACAAAGTAAGTTGAGCAGACACCAGATCATATATCTTTGTAGGCCATAGTGACACTTTGGATTTTTCTCCACATGCACTGAGAAGCCATTACTATGTGAAAGAGAGGGAACTGATATAATTTACATTACAGAAACAAAAATCAGATGACTTTGTGAAAGAAAAGATGTTAAGAAAACTGGCAGAGTCTTTTTAGTACCTCAGAAACTTAAAGAGATTGTGCTGAATTGAGAGGTTTATAGGACAATAACCAGGTGCAATATAGGCTTTTGGAATGGGGAAAATAGCTGTTAAGACATTTGAGGATAACTGAAGAAATTAAAAACATACAAAAATAGAGAAATGATATAGTCAACTAGAAACCAGTTACCAACCAGTAGGAACACTCTGCTTTCACTTTGGTTCCTATATACTCACATTTCTGTATATATACATGCATAGGAAAAGCTCCACAAAGACATACAGTAAAGTGTTTACCTTGGTGGTGATCCTTGATTATAAGATTATAATGTATTTATTTGCTTAAAAAATACTGGATGGTAAGAGGTAAGAGAAAAAACTTAAAAGATGAGAAGCTCTTGTGAGTCAGAGATAATGTTCACTTTACTTTAAAGGATAACAACATTGAAGTCAGTGAAAACTAGATATATTGGGGAAATAATTTGGAGGAAGAGGAGTTACAACGTACTGATGAATTAGTGAGCTGTTCTGAGAGAGGTAAAAAGTCATTAAAATAACTGCTAGGTTTGAGGCCTGAGAGGAAGAAAATAAGGAAAAGATGGTCTAGGTTGGATGCAGGTTGAAAGGTGAATACAGACAGTGTGGAGGGGTGATTTATAAGGAGAATGTACCATGTGAAGTTCCTAATGTTCTCGGATGCGTTCCCATTGGTCCCCAGAATTCTATTCAGGCCCAATCTTGGCCATTTGAGTTTTAAAAATTCTAGTTCAGCAGAGGTTGGGTGAAAGAAGACATTTCTTGAATCATTCTCCTGGGCTGCTAAGTAGAATTTAAATAATGTTGCATTGGATTTTAGGAAGTCATCCTCCTACTTGAGATAGTCCAGAGCAAAGAATACAGCTAGTTGCCACAGGTGAAATGAGACCACTGAAGAGCAGAAAGAACAGGGTTACCATGTCCGGAAAGTGAAATCAGACACTTCAGAGAACGGTTATCAACATAAATAAGAAGCTTCAACAATGTAATAGGAAAAAATCAAATAATAAGATTAAGAAAATGGGCAAACAATATAAACAGACATTTCTCAAAAGAAGACAAACAAGTAAAAACAGTTATATGAAAGAATGTTTAACATCCTTAGTCACTAGAGAAATGTAAATCAAAACTGCAGTGAAGTATTCTGTCATCTCAGTTAAAATGGCTTTTATCAAAAAGGCAGTAACGAATGCTGGTAAGGATGCAGAGAAAGAGGAAACCTCTTCCACTGTTGGCAGGAATATGAATTAGTCCAACTACTATGCACAACCACAGGGAGGTTCCTCAAAACACTAAAAATAGAACACCTACCCTATGACCCAGCAGTCTCACTACTAGATATATATATATATACTCGAAGAAGGGGAATTTAGTATATAGGAAAGATGTCTGCACTTCTATGTATATTACAACAGCCAAGATTCAGCATCAACCTAAGTCTCCATCAGGAAATTGTGGTACATATACAAAATGAAATACCCACATACATAATATGAAAATTATTTGCTGCTATTTGCAACAAAATGGATAGAACTGGAGAGCATTATGTATGTGAAATAAGCCAGGCACAGAAGACAAATCTCACAGTTGCATTCATGGAGAAAGAGTGGTAGAGGCAATGGTTGCCAGTGGCTAGGAAGGAGGCTTAATGGATATAAAAATAGTTAGATAAAATGAACACTATTTCATAGCACAACAAAGTGTCGATAATCAGCAACGAGTTGGTATATACTTTAAAATAACTAAAAGTGTGGAATTGGAAGGTTGCTAACACAAATGAAAAATGCCTGAAGTGATGGCCCAATTACCCAGAGTTGATTAATCCACATTGCATGCCTGTATCTAGATATTGCATGTTTCCTATAAAGATATACAACTGTTATGTACCAATCATAATTGAAAAGAAAAATAATAGTCATTCCTGGGAAGATGGGTTTATTTTCTTTTAACCAGTTTTCAGTTATACAAAATCTCAAGTTAACACAAATTCATATTATCTATGTGATTATAGTTTCATTGTGATCATTTCACAACATTGTAGGATTATCTGGAAGCCTTCCCTTCTCTCTGCTGAAATTAAACAAAGCAATGTGGTGTCTTGTTAACTATAACAAGAAAAAGTTTGATTAGGTGTGGAGAATGATTTTTTAAACTTTAAGTCAAGATTAGAACAGGTGAACTCTTTAAAAGAGTTCCCACCCTTTCAGATTATTTCCTAATTTTTAACTTCACGGCTAAGTCTGTAAGACAAAAATAACCAGAACCTTGAAAGGCAACTCCATCCAGTGTATTTGTTTTTCAAACCTGGCCCATAACCAATCTATCCAGATGCTTCACAGCAGACTTAATCCAGATGGTTCTTGGAAACAGCCAAATTGAGCATTTTAGATGTGCTGTAAATTTGAATACTGTAGATCTCATACTCTTTACTAAATAGGAAATCTGAGATGCCAATTACAGAAGTTCAGAGATCACAAGAATTAAGAGGGTAGGGGGTTAAAAAAAAGTCAAGTGGTGAGCAGCTGTGGCTTTTAGTGGTAAAGCAATGCCCTAGCCTTCAATTGAGTTCAGGTGTTCAACACAGTTTCCTCATTAATGTCTATCCGATTTTATAAAAAGAAAAGTTTTGAAATTTTATACTGTCTAAACAAAAAAAATCTCAGGACACATACTTTCACTGTTCTTATTTAAGAAGCAATTTCCCAAAAGAAAGAAGAGAATGTATAAAACACTTGATTATCTTAACAGTCTGTAAAAAATATTTGGGTGCACACACAGTCACAAGGTTTGTTTTGGTAATTGCCAAGGGGATCTTCATAAAATCTTTTTCTAGCCCAGTTTTGTCAAGAGTTTTCCCCACACTTTCTTCTAGAATTTTTATCATTTCAGCTCTTAAATTTAAATCTTATATCCATTGAGAGTCAATTTTTACAAGTAGTGAGAGGTCCAGTTTTAGTCTTCTACATGTGGCTAACCAGTTCTCTCAGCACCATTTATTAAATAGGGTTTCTTTTCCCCAGGGAACGCTTTTGTTTGGTTTATCGAAGATCAGATCAGATGATGATTTGTGGCTTATTTCCTCTTAAGGTTCACTCTTGGATTCCATCGATATACATCTCTATTTTTGTGCCAGGACCATGCTATTTTGATCACTTTCAACTTGTAGTATAACCTGAAGTCTGGTAAAATGATGCCTCCAGATTTGTTTTCATTTCATTGAATTGCAATGGCCATCTAGGTTTTCTTCTGGTTCTATAAGAAGCATATTATTTTTTCAAGTTCTTCAAAGTATGACATTGGTGCTTTGATGGGTGTTGGGGGGTCTTTGCATGTGACCCCTGACCTGGTTTGAAAGCCAGCTGGGAAATCTTCTCTGAAAATAAATAACTCATGCGAGTTTCAAACATAATGTCTGAGAATATCTGGAGAAGGTTTACATTAACTCAGGCCGAGGAAACCAGAGAAAATATAGCCCCTCTCTGGCCTCTTCAGAAGGCTTTTCTTGATTTCTAACAAAGGTGCGTTTGTAAGATGTAAAAATGCCAAAAGACAGGGTTGAAAGAATCTCAAGTCCCAGAGAAGACTATATAGAGCAGCAGTTCTCAAACTATAGGTTGTGACCTACAGGAACTTTATTAAAGGGCTGGCCGAGGCACTAGGAAGGTTGAGAACCACTAGTATAGAGAGAGAGGCTGGATAAACAGCAGGGAGATGGTAACTGACCAAACAGACAATGAAATGGTGTATTTTGGAGGGGAAGGGAGAAGTAAGTTCTATCCCTGCAGGGGAAATAAACAACCAGCTTTTCTAATCTAACTACATATCAAAAATTCAAAGAGTTTAATCTCTCCCATCTGTTGACTCGCCAAAGCTTAGGCTTTGTCCAGCCTACTTGGACCCTCCAGTTTCTTTTCATCTTCTGTGGTTTTGACAAACCCCCAGGGATTATCCATCTCTGGGCTTTCCCCAGAATCCCCCAGGATTGAGGTGGCACACAGCATTGAGAAATCAACCTATCTACCTCCCACAGATGGGGATTGCATTAAATCTGAAGATTGCTTTGGGTAATATGCACATTTTAACAATGTTGATTCTATCCAGCCATGAGCATGGTATGTCCTTTCAGTTAACATCTCCTGCTATTTCTTTTCTCAAGGTTTTGTAGTTTCCCCTGGAGTAGAGATCCTTCATGTCCTTTGTTTGGTAAATGCCCAGGCATTTCATTTTCTTTGAAGCCCCTGTGAAGAGTATTGTGTTTTTGATTTGATTCTTGGGTTGTTTGTTGTTAGCGTATATGAAGAATCCTGATTTGCAGACATTGATTTTAGTATCCTGAGATTTTACTGTGTTTTTTGATCACTTCCAGGAGCCTTGTGGTTGAGTCCCTGGGGTTTTATAAGTAAAAAAATTGTATAGTCAGTAGAAAGAGAGAGTTTGAGCTCCTCTATCTCCATTTAAATACACTGGATATTCATCTCTTGTGTGATTCTAACACTGTGACACTTCTAACACATGTTGAACAGTAGTGGCAAAAATGGATATCCTTGTCCAGTTCCAATGCTAAGTTGAAATGCTTTCAGTTTTACTCCATTCAGTATGATTTTGTTTGTGTAGATGGCCTAGATCAGTTTTAAGAAATGTCGCATCTATGCCTATTTTCTTAAGTGTTCTTGTAGGAAGGAAGGAATGCTAAATATTGTAGAATGTAGCAATATCAAAAAGAAAGAAATGAGGCATGATCAAGCTAAAAAGCTTTTGCACAAGTGAGGGCCCAACAACTGAAGCAAACAGCCTTCAGAATGGGAGAAGATATTTGCCTGCTATGAATCTGACAACAGACTGGTAACTAGAATCTACAGAGAACTCAAACTAATCAACAAGAGCAAACAATACCATTTACAAGTGGGCAAGAGACTTTAACAGAACCTTCTTAGAAGAAAACAGATGGACTGCATGAAAAAATGCATATCATTCTTAGTCATCAGAGAAATGTAAATCAAAGCCACTCTGAGGTAATCACTTAACTGCAGTGAGAATAGCCTACATCACAAAATCCTTAAGCTGCAGATGTTGGTATAGATGTGAGAGAAGGGAACACTTCTACATTGCTGGCGGGACTTCAAACTAATACTGCCTCCATGGAAGGAAGTATGGAGAATCCTCAAAGAGCTAAAAATAAACCTTCCATTTGATCCTGCAATCCCATGACTAGGAACCTACCCAAAAGAAAAAACAAATCACTTTACTGTAAGGACATTTGCACTAGAATGTTCATTGCAGCTCAATTCACAATCATCAAGACGTGGAATCAACTAAAATGCCCATCAACATATGAATAGATTAATAAACTGTGATATGTGTATACCACTGAATTCTGTTCAACCATAAAAAAGATGGAGACTTTATATCTTTTGCATTTACCTGGATGAAGTTGAAGCATATTCCTCTTAGTAAAATCTCACAAGAATGAAAAAGGAAGTATCCAATGTACTCAATACTAACATGAAACCACTAACTAACTAACTACAGCCTCACAAGAGAGAAAAAAACACTTAAATTCAAATGGGGTAGAAGAAGGGAAAGGGGAGAAGGGTGAGGGTGCTTGGTAAGCTCTCACGTAAGGTGCACAGTGTAAGGGAATACAGCGCACCCCTTGGGTGAAGGGCTCAACTACAACTTAAACTTTACATACTAATCTGAAATTTAAGAAAAAAGCCAAAGATATCTTTGGCATCTAAAAGAATTTTTTTAAAAAGGAATAAAACAAGCAGATAAAATTAGGTTTAATTATATATAATAATTTATGAAATTTATCATAATTTAAACATGTTATAAATGTGAAAAATATTAATATAAAAAAGTTTGCTTTCTTGTAACTGCTCTAAACATTTGTCATTTGTTCCCAATGTATCAACATAAAAAAATAACTTTGCCAACTATCTTATTTAGAAAACACTTATCCAAGTTGGATAGAACACATTTCATTCCACAGTTTTGGGATATAGGCTTAAAAGCAGTGTAACTAGAATTCATGATATTCTATGTCCTGTCCTTCAGGTCTCTCTCTCTCTCTCTCTGGTGTGTAGAATGCTTTTCTGCATGGTAGGTGGCCTGGCCCCAATGGCTAATTTAATCTTACATGGAATATATTTGCTCAATACACACACACAGAGTAAGGTTTCTATCACTAGATTATCTGTATCTATATGTATATCTATATATATACACACACGGAGGATATATATATACTTATAAACATATAAAATCTCCTAGTGATAGAGCTCTTTGTGGGTTTGTAAAATTCCTTAATAAGTGAGTTTAAAAATTAGAAATCTAAGAAATGAGGCCAATAAAATAGACAGATAAACTACTTGGGAGGCTGAGGCAAGAGAATCACTTAAGCCCAAGAGTTTGAGGTTGCTATGAGCTGTGATGCCCTCGCACTCTACCAAGGGTGCCATATTGAGACTCTGTCTCAAAAAAAAAAAAAAGAAAAAAAGATGGACAGTAGGCTGGGGAACTGAGTAGAAGTTAGAGTACATACTGGGCTCATTATGTTTCTAACTGGTTTCCATGGTGCTAAAAGGACCAAAACATATGCCACAATGGGTTCAAGGTTGCAATTAATCTAGAGGTGGTTTCAGATGCCCTATAAAGAAGCCCTGTGATGGGCTGCGGTCACTCTGCTCAACCTCTCTTCAGCAGAAGTTCTGTTTCCATAAGAAGAGCAATGGTAGAGACAAAATAACTCAGGTTACAAAAAACTCTCCTGTGAGAATCATTCAGAACTGGGTCCATCTACTGATTCTTATCAGTTAACTCCATGCCTTGGGACAGAGTGCTTTACTTCTCCAAGTGTTCATTATCTTCTTTACAAAAGATTTGGTTATGAAGATTAAGATGCTGATAAAGTATTTGTACGGTGTTTTGCATCTAGTAAGTGTTACCTATTTTCTACTGTATTCAATGGAATAAAAAATAAAGGAGAAGTAATTCAAAGAAAAATTACTGATATTTTTTCAGTTTTTAGTGTTTCCAAAAGTGCTATACTTCCTTCAAGTAGGGCAGGGAATAGAATTGTATTGAGAGCCACAAGTAAGCACGCAGCTTTCTGAACACTCCCTGTCTGTAATTTGTTTGAAATGCTCTATTTCGCTAGACCAAAATTGACAAAAAACAGTTGTCTTAAAATTTCACGGGCCTACAGATATGAGATGATTAAATCCCACTGTGGATTCACTCTTAGCTCTTTGTACTATCAGCCTGAATCTGGTGGTCCTCGACCAAAAGTTGTTAAGTTCACAAAGTCAGAGATGGCACAACTATAAAAAGCTTCTGTCCTGAGGCAGAGTTCAATCCTGTCCACTAGATATGGTTCCTATTTAACCCATGTTGACCCCAATTCTAAATTCTGTACTTCTTTCTTCTGCCTGTCTGGAATCTGTCTTCTTGCCTGGATTTGGACACATATAACATGTTAACTAGATACATTTGTTTATCATAACTCTGTTCCTTGTTATCAACCTTTCCAAAAAGGTCAATCAAATTTTAACAAACCACATATACTGAAAACAATAGGAAGACTCATACAAGGCAATGTTTGTTAACCTTTTATGGCTCTAATGGCAAATATGTAATGGCCCATTCACTAAGAGAGGCTCTTAGATCCAGAAAATACCGGTTCACATAGGGAGAGAGAAAGGAAATTATTATTCAGGACCTGGTGTTCTTATTGTAAGTTTGGTGCTATTTCTGTTTCACCATTGTGCCCAAATGTTTTGAACTGAGAAATTAGGATCCAAACAACATGCGTGTAAGGGGAGAATCAGGGAGAAGTTCTGTGCAGAAATGAGGCTCAAAGACAGAATAAACAAGAGATGGACTCGGAGGGGTAATGAGGTCATTAGCAACTAGGTCGAGCCACACGTATCCTAGTTTAAGAATGAAAACTCAGACCTTGCATTTTGAGGCAGAAAATCCTAAGTCTGTCATTTGAAATTCTTTTCATCTTTACGAGAGTGACGTTATTTTTCTAGCACAGAATGCTTTTCTGCATGGTGGGTGGCCTGGCCCCGATGGCTAATTTAATCTTTCACTGAATATATTTCCTCAAATACAATATCGTTGTTGACAGTTATTAAACGCCTGGTTGACTACAGACATCAAAGAACTGAGGAACACACATCAGGTGCCCCAGATTCATTTAGCAATCAAAGATAACTGCTGGATAAATAACTACCAGTTTTATTTTCAGGACAGATGACCAGTTACTGTCCAAATTGAAATTCCTGCATTTGTCTTCCTCATCAGCTTGCCAGGACACTCCAGAGGTACTCCAGGCCTTGCAGAGACTGGCTTTTAAAGTCTTACTGCTGCCTAACTGTCAGCCCTTTTTGATGCCAAAACCCATTTTCCTCCCTCATGGCTTGTTTCTTCTACTGAGCATTTGATTTTCCTTGTCATTCTAGCTTGCGTGGCATCCGTTACATGAGAAATTCACGGGTGCTAAGAAAACCTGGATAAAGAGAATTTGCTAATGGTGGGAACCTGTCCCCTTCTCGTTTCCTTTTCCTGATCTTAACAGAGTGATAGCAGCTCTGGGCAACCAGAGACTGGGCAAGTTCCCATAAAACCATGCTCTGTGCTCTGATGCTCGTGGTCTTTCGAGTTTAAGAAGGGCTGAGAGGTCTGCACTCCCAATCTCCCCCTTCACTTCTTTCTTTAGGCTTTCTTGTCCTCAGTATTTTACAGAAGGTAAAATTTTATAGATCTTGATCCTAAAGGACAATGTGTATTAAGTAGAGGAACAATCATAAATGCCTGCAAAGCTGTGTCAAGTAGCAAAAATATGAAGAGTTTGGAGCTGGCAGAGCCAGTGGTGAACAGGGAGCAGGGGAGTACACGCCCTGGCTAAGGCAAGCTCATTGTTCTCCATCATCTTTTTTTTTTAAGTATCATTCTTTCAAGTCAAATTTAAAACATCTGTGGGCCAAATTGTGTCTGGGGCTTCTACTTGTAACTTATTTTGCGCTTTACAATCTGCAAGGCAGAATCTTAGTAATGTGCATTTGATTGCCAGGACAGGACAGGCAGTCCCTGGGTTACAAATGAGATAGGTTCCTTATGTTTATTCTGAAGTTGAATTTGTACGTAAGTTGGAACAGGTACATTTACCTATTACCTGTAATCGCCTCCATTCACAAGTGTGAGTCACTCAGGTGTTTGTAACTCAGGGACTGCCTGTAATGTTTAGTTCTTTTAAATCAATGAGAGACCTTCGCAAACAGAGTTAAAGGAGGTAGGGAAGGTTACGGCTCAAATCCCAGCCTTTTGTCTGCAACTCCAGAGCTCTCCTCCTTACTCTATGCCTCTCTCTCTTCCTCTGTTCCCTACTTTTTCTTCCCCTATAATCTAGCTTTTCCTTCCCCTATAATCTAGCTTTTCCTTTTATTCTATCCTTCCTTTATTCTTCCAGGGCTACTATAGTGATGCCCAGTCTGGCTAGAGGTTTGCTGAGACCCTAACCATTTTTTCTTTCCCTTTAAGATTTTTTATTCCCACTGTGACATTTTAGAATGCTTGTTCATGTATTTGCCTATCAGCGAAGTGACTTTAGGTCAGTGATCAGATATTCTAGGAGTCTTAGGCATCACAATCCTGAATATCCTATGTCAACTATTTTTGAGGAAAGAATTGAAATAATTATTTTTAAAGTGAATAATACACAGTATACTTATGTCATCTGACAATAATCGAAAAGCATTCTAATTTCTTTTCTTTAAGAAACTGGATGAACTTTGTGGGCTGATAGACCAGGGATCAGTGCTTTCAAGTTATGTGTGATAACTTTGGACGCTAGTGCTTTCAACTGCTTGCATCTCAGTTTCCCCAGCCATAAAATGGGTAGTAATAGCAGCTAAGTTATTGTTCTAAGGACAAAGTGAGATAATGGCAGGAAGGCATTGGCACAAGTACGTTAAGTCTTTGGTGGGTGCACAGGGAGGCTTCAAGGCCAGGTCTGTCAGACTAATTCCTGTCACCTTGCTTTTCCACTGCTTTCCCTCCAAACTCGGAGGCAATTAGATACAGAAGCTCCTCTCCTCTCCATTACAGTCCACAATTAGCCCCCATATAACTTGCTATCTGCTCTCGGACACTGAAATTTGGCTCCAAAAGGTATGAATACACAATTGTGCATAGTATAAGAGAAAGGCAGGCTATGTTTTTTACATGATATTTATCTCTGAACTCCAGAGACTCAATGGCTAGGAACCTAAATGGACCAGGGGTGCCAAAAATTATATACGAATTTCAAGAGATGTTATCTGTGTATTACTTTTCAAAGTTGAATTAAATTATGGTAGCAATGTGTACTCAAAAGATGGTGCTCATCAAATGAATGCTAGGGTCACCATGAGACAAGCAGGACAGTCAAAGACAATAGCAGAGGAAAGTTGTCCTTGGAGGAGCGCAAGACCCATTTGAAGTGGTATTTGAAAGGGGAGAATGTTGTGAGAGAACAATAACAGTGGAGGTGTGAATATGCAACAGAGCCTCCAGCATACCTGAAAATTGCACACATTCATGGTACGTTTGAGATGCGTGGTGCTGTGTGTGACATGGGGTCACATGTGACAAGGGAAGATGCAGGAGCCTGTGCACAGCAACCAGTCCTGCTGCTGCTGGAATGTTCTACACCCCTACCATAGAAGTCTGCTGGACAGTGTGCACGCAAGACAGGAGTTAGCAAAACGGAAAGTTTTCATCCCAAGATAATAACATGCACTGAGACGTGAGAGCTTCCCTCAACAATGAAAGCCACGAAAGTGGACAGGAAGAAGAGGTGCAGTGAGTTGCCCTCATATGCTCTTAACACCCCTTGACTTTTACTTATGGGGAAACTTAAAGGACATGGTGTACTGTAGAAAACTGGCTACATTGGCGGTACTTTGCAAAGAAATTGAAATGGCATGTTCAGTGATACAAGTGTACATTTTGGTCAATGTGACTCAAGCAAGAGTTCACCATGAACACCATAGCACTTCCAAATGGTCTTCCCCTCCTCCAATGGAGGACTTTGCTGCCACCATTGTCTTTGACCGTCCTGCTTGTTACATGGGTGACCCTAGCATTCATTTGATGAGCACCATCTTTTGAGCAAGCATCATATTACACATTGCTACCCTAACTCAATTCAACTTTGAAAAGTTAATACATAAATAACATCTTTAAAAGATGGATACTGATGGTAACCACTTTGAGGTCCTCTTCATTGCAGAAATCAAATGTGACTTTTATTCATCTTTTGTTATCAGTATGTATTGAGTTTTACAGTTTTAATATAGCTTTTTTCCTTTCTTAAAATGTGTTTACATTTTTGGCACCCTCTTTATATAGCCAATTTTCTAATTGATGTTATTCTCTCTTTTTTTTTTTTTTTATTAAATCATAGCTGTGTACATTAATGCAATCATGGGGTACAGCATGGTGTTTTCATATACCATTTGAAATATTTTCCTCAAACTAGTTAACATAGCCTTCATGTCATTTTCTTAGTTATTGTGTTAAGACATTTATATTCTACTTTTAGAAAGAATCACTTGTACCCTTATTCTCTCTCTTTTTAAGGTAATTCATAATCTCTTCTTACTCAACCCCTTGACTTTGTTTAAACTTCCTCTGAAAAGCAAAATGTTTTCCCTAGATTAGAGTGAGACCAGAGTCTATAAACACAGGTCTTGGAAAATTTCAAAGGAAAGAAGAGATATGATTGAACTGTAAAGTTATAAGGAATACTAGAGAAAATGTAAGCCAGCACTGCGAAAGAACAGCTGAGAAGGGAGAGGGGGGAGTATTATTGATTGAAGTCAATTTTCAGCAGAATGATAACAAGGAAAGAAATAAGTTGGTGTAATAAGAGTAAGAAATGACCCAGACAATGGTATGTCAGAGTGTGACCTCTTCTGGTAGTATAGGAATATATTAAATCAATCAGTTAACAAATAAGTGCACAGACATGACTTCCATGATTGGGTAATGGTTTTCTGGATAGATGTGGCCAATGTCATTGTTCCCATTGTGAATAAAGCCAATAAAATCACTTCTTGACTAGAGTCTAACAGGCTGACCTACCCAGAGAAGGACCTGGGAGATTCTTTTGATTCACAGCAGCTCCTTTCAACTCACAAGCCCTATCCTGCAAACCTTTCTTAAATTTCAGAGAGTGAGGCACAGATGGGGATAGATGTATGCTTCCAAAGAAAAAGGAAAGCATTGGTATGATGGAAATTAAGGCAGACTCTAAGGCAAGGAGACCACCTATTTCTAGCCTGAGATGATTATTTTTCAAAGCATCCACTAATGTTACTTAGTGTTCTATTCCTGCTACTTGAGTTTGTAAGTTGTTGTATGCCTCCTGTCATGGTGTTAGAGTGGTCACCTGGCAGGTAAGGTGGGATCCCAGCTTGGGTGACCCCTTGTTTCTACCCTTAGTTAGGAAGTTCTAGTCACTCAGCTCTCATTTTACTAACTGTGAGACATTTGGCAAGATATTTTACTTTTCTAAGCCCCAATTTCATGACCTGGAGAATGGGGGTTAGATTATTTAAGTTTTAAATATTAGAAAAGTTAACATTTAGGAAATCTTTATTACTGGTTAGCATACTTTGAGTGCTGAATGGGTAATAAATTTGCTTGAAACCTAGTCAGGAAATATCTTATAAAAGTTAGTTGTGACCCTTAAAAGCTTATTTCCTGTGAGGAGGAAAAAACTTATTTACTTTGAGTAATAACTTAGAACTGATGTACTCTGAGTGGAACAGTGAATAAGAACAGCAATGAAGTTGTTGACCTTAAAATGTGGGCAGTATATATATATCCATGCCCTGTTGGACTACAGGCTAGTTTTTCTTTTTCAACTTTTGGAGTTAGAAAATGAGAAGGCTAGAAAATTATAAAGGCTGTGTCATTACAAATTTATCTTAAAAATCCCAGAATCAAGATGTCAAAGATCCTTGAATATGCTCACGCAGGACAGCTTTAAGAGTACCCTGTCTATTCAAATGCAGTGCTTGACGTTTCCCCTACACTAACCCCATTTCTGTTTCTGCCTATGTATCTCAGACAGCAGGTGACTTCCTACCTCTCAAGGCTATTTTCATCTGAATTTGGATGGCTCGAACAGCTCTATTTAATTTCAATGTTAGAAAGACATTTCTGACTCCATGCAATTTTCCAGAAATGTAGTTCTTGTGACAAGGTACATAACAAATCTTTCCTTAGCAAGGTAGGCTCCTCATTTGATTCAAAGAGGGTATCACAGAGCTCAGAATCTTTTCTTTCCAGTTAAATAACCTGCGGTTGTTCAACTATACTCTGTGGGAAATGGCTTTAAGACCTTTCCTCCTCTTGGCGATTTTCCTCTCAAAACACTCACTTGGTGATGCAGTGTCCTTCTTAAAAAACAGTGCCCAGGAAAATGCCACGTGCTTGTAACCTCAACTCTATACCTTCTGATCTCATAATCTCAATTACATGTCTGATTGTTCTAGTCTTCACTCTACGTAAGCTCCTGCCAGCTCACGTTGCTTTGGTCATCTATTTCCTAGGCATTATTTGTATCTTTCCGTGAGTTTGACTGGAAATAATCTTAATTTGTTATTTTTTCCTCTACTAAGAAAATACTTTCTCATCTTGATAGAGACTATTTCTGCACTGTGAAGAGTTTATATTCTGTTCTTTTGGGTAAAGTACTTAAATTCCCATAGCTGTAAAATGAGCATAATGTTGAGATCTGAAGATTTACAATAGTGAAGTTGGTCAAAGAATATAAAATTTTGGTTAGACAGGAGTAATAAATTCAAGGGCTCTTTTTTATATCATGGTGACTACATTTAATAAGAATATATGCTGAAAAATTGCTAAAAGTAAATTTTAACTGGTCTCACCTCACACACACATATGAAAGTATGAATGGCAATGCGTGTTGTTTAACTTGATTTGGCCAGGCCATAATGGGTATATCCAATCATAATGTCATATACCAAAAATACATACAATTTTTCATTTAAAAATAAATATTTCATATGGTATTAAAGTGAAGTATTATACACAATTGTATCATGTGAACATGTATATTTATAAATTCATACACATATGAAATCCTGTTTTTCATAAGGAATCATAAACTAGTCCAGCAATGTGAAATTAAATAATATTTGTAGTATTTTTGCTATACCTAGCAAAGCTAAAAATACAACTTTGATCTCAATCTACATCAAGAATATTTTCAGAAGGCAATCTCCTCACTTAAAAGAGTTCATAGGTAGAGAAAGTAAAATCTTCTACAATCAAAGAGATGGCTCTGTTTCCTTCTGAAAACTTTCTAAAGCCCCCCTTAAAGTTTTAAGAAAAAGAAATTCTTTCCTTTTTTCTCCTGGAAGCTTATGTACCTTAAAAACTGTAAGGTCTAAGAATGAATGTCAAGGAAATGGCTATAGTTATTTTAATCTTTGCAGGATGCTGAAGGCTTGACTTATTAGACTAAGGTTATTTTGCAGAGGGTGGTAACCAGTTTCTTCCTGGAAATAAAATGAGAGAAAATGAAGGCAAATGACTAGACACAATGTACTTCTGGGTTGTGTGGATCATAAAAAAATAAAAATTATTTACTTGAGAGCTTGTACATCTTGCTTCTCTGGAAGTTGCTAACTTTGACCACCATCTCTCCAATCTTCCTAGCCATATAACTATTTTTTTAAGTATTTCAAAATCCCTTACCTAAGCAAACTGAGGCTATTCTAATTTTATAAACCAGTATCTTAGATGGAGGTTACCATTTCTTCTTCTAAAGGAGAGGAACATTATGAGTAATGACTATTAAATAAATAAAATAGTGATTAAAACAATGTGAACTCTGAATGCAAGGATGATAGAAATATTTCAGTGCTAATAGGAAATTTGTTGTGGGTAGTATGGATTGGTCACTCTGAACAATTCTTTCTATCCTTTAATATCCATAATAAATATAACAAAGCTTTTATATATAAAAGAGGTAAAATTTTTTTGGTGGCATGAAACTGGGCAGATAGATATTTGGATTTGCACTGTACATGATCAAATCCCTTTCTCTTAGCTGAAATCACATCATCTCTCTGTTGTCATAGTAGGCTACTATTTCTTTAATCTCTTGCTTTATGAATGACCTTCAGATAATATTCAAAACCCTGTAAAATTTCCGTGAGTATTTTTTTTAAAAAAACATGGCAATTTACATAGGAGATTTAGCGTGGAAGCCATTAATGTGAGGGGCACAGGAATGGTTGTAAGCCTTCTGAGGGAAAAAGAAATGATAGCAGGTGCTGTGCCAAAATTTTATGAGTTGGCAGTTATTTAAAAGGGGAGAGGTTCTATCGAGGGAAGATAACATTTGGTAGTCATCCACACGTAGGTGGTCTTTATATACTAGAAACAGACTATATCATCAGGAAATGAGGATAGATGAAGAAGAGAGGACCAGTGATTAAGACTTGGTTTATTGCCATATTTAAAGTTTGGGGGGAAGAGGAAGAAGTTGCACAGGGAGTTAGTTTAGAAGAGACAGAAGCAAACGTAGGAGGGAGTGGTGTCCTGGAAACCAAGTAAAAAAGGGTACTAAGAAGGATCCGACTCAATGTATCAAATGGTACTGATAAGTGAAGTAGGGTGAGGAAGGGGAGTGAATCACTGGGCTTAGCAAATAGTGATGTTGAAATCAGAAATAGTGATCTTGAAAAGTTTTGTTACAAGTGTTAGGTAAAATCCTAGCTGGATGAGAAGCTTTGGAAAGAGTATTATAGAAGGTCCTTTCAGGAAATATACTGTTAATGAGAGCAGAGAAATGGGGAGGCCATGGAAGAGGAAAAGCAGGTTAAAGTGAGTTTTGTTGTTAGTTTGCTTTCTAAAAATGAAAAGAATAATGTCATAATTATAATCTCATGAGAAAGATCCAGGAAAGAGAAAAAAAATGATATATGGAAAAATGCATAAAATTGGCAAAGTAATGACGTAGAGAAGAGCAGAGGAAGTTGGAATCAGCATACAAGTAGAAGGATTCACGAGGCAGAAATGGAGGCAGTGCAAAGAAAAACATGCATTGCCTCAGAGTCAGATGCAGTGGCCTAGATTCCTGCTACCTCTGCCACTCTTAGTACCAACTTGATTGGGTTTTCAGAGGCTGAAATAAGTTGGTATGTGTAAAGTTTATAGAACATTTCCTGGCACACAGTAAAAGTTCAGTAATTAGTAGTTGCTATTATATAAGTCACATTTTCAAAGATTGAAATAGGTTGAATTATCAGATTGCATGTATTCCAGCCTAGCAGGATCTGTTTATGCCTCCTCTGAACTCTGTCTAGGAGGGAAATAAAGATATTGCTAGTCACTGTGCTGGAAGAAGCTCCATGTGATAAGAGCTTGATTTCCATAGTCCAATATTCCTATGAGGTATTATTGGGCTCATTCTAGGAATACTTATTTAAGATTCAGTAAATGTTGACTTTTTATGTATGTGAACTCATTTAAAATAGCTACAATTATTGTCCTCCTTTTATGGATAAAGGATTTGAAAGTTAGAAGGTTAAGGGCCACGCCTGAGGTGACGTAGTTGGTGTGAGTCAGAGCCGGCCTGTGAACACGGGCAGTCTAACTTTATTGCCTCTCAAATTACTCTTATTGGTAAATACTTATAATTTGCATTACACTGTATTGGTAGCAAATATTATTACCTAAATATTCAAAATAGATAAAGATATTGAGAAAAATTAAATGAATCAAGTTGTGTCTTTAGCAAAGAAAACTGTGCACACATTAGTCGATACTAAGTGAAGCTTGTGGAGTCTGCTAAAGAGGAAGTAGAAGAGGGAGTCATGGAACTTTCTCTAAGAGGAGTCTATGCCAGAAAGAAGAATTGCAGAATTACTAGACTGCAGCTTAATGTGGCAAACTAGGTTCTCTTCCAGAAATGTCTGAATGTCAATCATTTAATAAGTTGGTGACATTTAATCAAGAGCCAGAAATCTGCCCAATGGCCCAACACATGATAGTATTTGGGTAATGGTCTGGCTTTTTGCCTGGACTGTCCAACCTTAACTTGCAATTATCTCAGCTGGCTAACCCTTTGATCCTGGGAATTGTCAACAAGAAATAGCCATTTCTAACTTAAAATTTCACCTTTTGCTTCCCTCATTTGTTATTAGTCAGTATGTTTATTCAGTTTCCAGTGTCTCAATGGACCCATTGGTTGGAAAGATGTTCACAACAATCTGGTCAATTAGGCAAAGTTGGCATTGCAGTACATGGATTGTGAGACACACACAAATCCACTGGGCAGCTACAGACTAGGACCTGTATTTGTCAGTCATAGTCCCAATGGATAATGCTGAACCCACTTGTCCTAACTTCACTTCACAGTGTTATAGGGAACATGATCATTTTTAAGTGTCATATAGAATTGGGTTTTTGTCAAAACCATGCCAGTATTAATTTAATAGTATTTCAAGAAGGGAACAATTCTGAATGGGCACGCTTAAGAAACACAAAATGTATGCATTAATAATGCATGACAAACCTAGATATTTACTGGAAAACTGATCTGGTTAAAATCAATTGTATCTCTTTGGCATACAAAAAAAAAAAAAAAAAACTACTATGGTTTGGAGAATGAGCAGCTTAATTTTGTTTTACTTTTAATTTATGATTTTCATCAACCTTCTAAATGAATACCCTAAAATAAAAGCAGAGCTAAAAGTTTGAGAAAATTCCAAAAATACAAAACAGTGGAATCCCACTTCTAAGATGAGTCAGTTTCTTATTTGTTTTTATTTTGTGAGATTCTTAGTAAATTATACATAAAGGGCAGTCCACCAATTTTAGGCCAACTGTTGCCTGTTTTAACCAAGTGAATATACCAATATAATTGCCATCCAGAAATGGAATATTACCAGCATCCCAGACACTTTTTTTTTTTTTTTTGGCAGGGTCTGGGTTTGAACCCACCACCTCCAGCATATGGGGCCAGTGCCCTACCCTTTTGAGCCACAGCCACCGCCCTCCCAGACACTTTTCTTGCATCTTTCATAGTTAATATCACTACCTCAAAGAAACCACTGTTATGATTCATCATAAGTTCATTTTCACATATTTTTCTATCAAATTTAGGGGACTTTAAGTTTTCTTGAGGTAAAATTTATATAACATTAAATTTAACCATGGTAAGTGCACACTTAATGACTTATAGTAAATATACAAAGTTGTACCACCCTCAACACAATCCAGTTTTAGGTCACCTAAAAAGTTCCCTCTGTTTGTCTGAAGTTAATCCTTAGTCTTATTCCCACACTCAACCAAAGATAAGCCCTAAGCTGTGTTCTGTTTGTACAGATTTACCTTCTGGAAATTTTATAAAATGCAAGCATACAGTATGTGGTCTCTTGTGTCCGGCTTTCCTCATTTAGCATGTTTTTGAGTTCATCCATGTTTAGCATCAATCAGTAGTTTGTCTCTTTTCATGGATGAATAATATGCCAGTGTGGGGATATTGTTTATCAGTTGACACACATTTGGATTGTTTCTTCCTTTTGGCTACAATGAACATCTCTGTACAAGTCTTTGAAGAGACATTTTTCTTCATTTACTCTGGTAAAATACCTAAGAATGCAGTTTCTGGGTCATATGTAACATTTCAGAAAACTTCCATTCTGTTACAACAATGGTTGTGCGAGTTTACCTTATTACCAGAAATGTATGAGGGTTGTGTATAGTTTCTTAGTGTCCTTACCAGTATTTGATACCAGTATTTTTGCATATAGTAAGTGTTTAGTGCCATATCATTGTGCTTTTGTATTTCTCTAATGATTATTGAGTATCTTTCTCATACTTTGCTATTTGTATATT
Source organism: Otolemur garnettii (assembly GCF_000181295.1). NCBI lineage: Eukaryota > Metazoa > Chordata > Mammalia > Primates > Galagidae > Otolemur > Otolemur garnettii. The sequence goes on along the minus strand of NW_003852398.1, from coordinate 23,533,732 downwards.
TCTTAATATAATTTATTAATATAAATTTTTGCCCATTTAAAAAATTTGGTTATCTTATTGAGCTGTACATACTTTTATATTCTGGAAACAAGTCATTTATGAGATCAATTAGTTTGTAGCTATTCTCTGGTTTTCTTTTTATGTACTCAATGGTATATTTTGAAGATCAAAATATTTTAATTTTGATAAAATCCAACTTATCTTTTTCTTTTGTTGCTGTGCTTTTGGTATCATACTTAAGAAATCCTTGCCTAATCTAAGTTTTTAAAAGATCCTAAAATATTTGCAGAACCACAAAGGATCTCAAATAGCCAAAGCAATCTTGAGCCAAGAAAGAGAAAAAAAAGCTAGAGGTGTCAAATTGCCTAATTTCAAACTATATTACAAAGCTACAGAAATCAAAACAGCTTTTTACTTAGACCAATGAAAGAAATGAGAGAATCCCAAAATAAATTCATATATTCACAGAAAATTGTTTTTCAACAAATGTGCTGAGATATACAATGAGGAAAGGACAGTTTGTTCAAAAAACAGTGTTGGAAAAACTATATTCACATGTAGAAGAATGAGATTAGCCCCTTATCTTACACAATATATAAAAATCAACTCAGAATGGATGAGAGGGATAAATATAACATCTGAAACCATGGGGCTTTCCCTCTTAGGAAAGCACCATGATACTGGTCAGAGAAATGTATTTATTTATTTTTTAATATGACTTCAAAGCCACAGTCATCTAAAGCATAAGTAGAAAAATAAGTTTATACTAAACTAAAAAGCTTCTGTATGGCCAAAGAAATAGTCACCAGAGTGAAGAGACAATATGCAGATTGGGAGAAAATATTTGTAATTCACATATCTAATAAGAAATTGATGTACAAAATATATAAGGAATTCAATTCAATAGCAAGATAATAAAAATCATGCTTCTCAAATTAAGTTATACAAATGGCTAACACATATATGGGAAAAATGCTAATTATCAGAAAAATACAAATAAAACCAGAATGAAATATCACTTCATACCTATTAGAATAACTATTATCAAAAAGACAAAAGATAAAAGTTGATTAGGGTGTGGAGAAAAAGGAAACTCTCGCACATTAATATACGTGGGAACATATATTAATACTGCTATTATGAAAAACAGTGTGGAGGTTCCTCAAAAACTTTAAAAGAGAACTACCCATATGATGCAGCAATTCCATTTTTTTGCATATATGTCCAAATGAAATGAAATCAGTATCTTGAAGAGATGCCTTCAGTTCCAAATGAACTGTACCATTATTCTTAATAGCCAAGATAGAAGCAAACTATGTCTTCCTCAAGGGATGAATGGATAAAGGAAATCAGAAAGGCTAGTATCACAAGATAGAACTTATTTGTGTTATCTAAAATAATCCAAAGAAACAGAGTCAAATGGTGAAGCTTCAGGAGTTGCAAAGACAGGGCTGGAGAGATGTTAGCCAAAGGATACAGTTCAGTTAGGTGAGAACAGTAAGTTTAATAGGTCTATTACACAACATAGTGACTATAGTTATGTTAAAAATGCATTGTATTCTTTGAGTGTTCTTATCCCCCAAAGTGGTAAGTATTTGAGGTAATGCATGGTTAATTAACTTGGTTTAGCCATTCCATAGTATTTGAAAATGTGTTGCACACAACAAATACATACAATTTTAATGTATCAATTAAAAAATTTTAATATAAAAATACCTAAATACAAATAAAATAAAAATTGATTTTTTTAAATCAGCAATTGTTAATATTAACTTATAAAAGTTTATTTTCTTTAAAAATCTATGTGTTTTCATATTATAGCAACATATAAAATGCATTTTTGAAATCATTTAAATTAAAATCCTAACATTAGCTGTCTGGGGACAAATCTAATGAGAGATGCACAAAACTTCTCAGAATAAATATAAGATGTTACTAAGAGAAATTAAAGAACATTAAAAAACATGAAAATTTATTTCATATTCATGAATTAGAAGCCTCAATATTTTACTGATGTTATTTCTTTGCAAGTTAATATATAGCCTCAGCATAATATCAATGATAATCATAGCAAGGTTTTTTCTGTAGAAATTGATAAACTAATTTTAAAGAACACAAAGGCCCATACTATCATATATCAAGACAAATTATTTAGCTCCAAAAATTAAAACAGAATAGTATAGGTATGGGATACAAAACAAATGAATACATATTTAATCACTTATGAAAAAAAAAGTTTAGTAGAAAATAAAGGTATTTAGTAGAAAATAATAGTCGTTCAGTAACTGGTACCAGAAAAATTACCCTAACCATGAAGCTGATATCCTATATTCAATTTGATTGAACATAGACGTAAATATGAAAACTGAAAAACTGTGGATAATATATAAGATGTCTTACATATTTTATATAATAATAAATAATGTAGGTAGGTAGGCAAAGAATTCTTAATTGTTAGACAATTTAATTTTGGATCAATAAAGACATACTAATTTACTCACAATTAATGTTTTACCTAAATATATGATGTAATAATTTTTTTTATTGTAAAGTATTGTGGGGTACATATATTTGGTTACCTGAATTACCTTTATCATGCTTATAATGCTCAAGTCATGGTTAAATAGAACATAAAGAACACCAACCTTAAGAAATAAAGAATGGAATTTATTACTATTCAGCTATACATTTTAAAAATTACCTTACTATTTTTAAAGATAAAAATTAAAATTTCATGAAGAAAACAGCAGTTTACATGTCAATTAAACATTTTTCTGTGGGGATAGAAAGTGCCAATGTAAAAACATATTTGTGAACTTAATTGTCTTTTTATTTGAATATCTCTGAATTTTAATTAAAATTCTCTGTCATTTACCCTTAATATAACTATTTATATGGTTTGAATAAAATCTGCCCACATTGCTAAAAAAAAGAAAAGAAAATTGAAATTTGAAAGTAGTCATTGGAAATAAGAAGTCAATTACTAACTTTTCTATCACAACACATACTCCTTTTTCTCCTGTTTTTTCTTGATAGATGAGCTCAAAAAACAAAACAAACAAAAGCACACACACACACACACAAACACATGTTTTATATACCAAACCTAATGGTCCTTGATTACGTATGGCTTGGCAATATTTTGGAAGCTTAAATTCATGGGCTACCTCAGACTTATCCAGGTGGTAAATGTGACCAGCATTAAGAGGTACAGCCTTAAAGTACAACACTTCACACAGGAACACGAGGCTAAGTGGGAAGGTTCTTCTGAGTAGCAAAGAGAGGAACATTCTACATAGGTTTAAAATCTGACTCCAGGCAGCACCCAAACCATGGAGTGTGTGATGCAAGGCTGTCAATTAGAATACATATGGGAGTTAGGAATACAGGCAAAATGGTGTTGGGACAACAGAGCCCACCACAACTATAATTAGAGAGGAACATTTACTCCTGGGGGAATGATATGTCCTCGTGCCATTGAGGATAATGAAAAGTCATGGAGAGTGGTCCCCTGCATCAGCAGAGGAAAAACGGTATGGCTGAAGATTTGAAGTGGCAGAGAAGAGTAGGGTAAGATGCTGGATTAGAAAGGACTTTGGATAAACCTACTAAGACTTCCCTGTGGAGGCAAAGATTTTTAGCAGGAGATTAGTATTCCCAAATCTCACAATCTGACAACTCTAAAACCACAAAAATAGCAAAATAAATGGATGCTGGGCAGTTCCTTCAGAGATTAATTGCCAAAAAATATGTCTTCACTGTAATAAATTACATAGGACATTAATGCATAAAGAAAGTAGCTAATATTCACTATCATGTTCTAGCTGTGCCTCTTGGATAACCAACATCAAGAATTCATTATTTTTCTACTTTTATTTATAATCAAGCTATGTGAAAATGTGCACAGAAACATTTAGTTTATGAAATTTGAATTATACGATAGGTATTTCTCTAAAACTTGCTGTATAATTTAAAAAATAGTCATTATAAGTACTGATAATAGCACCTGACATTTTAGAGATTGTATTATATTCCTGATACTATTTTAAAGATCTTATTGGCATTATCCTATTTAATCTTCACTGCAATCTTACATGACACAAACTGTTATTTCCATTTACAGATAAGGTAACTGGGACTGAGAGGTTAAATCATATTCCTAGGGTCAGGTTACCCTGGCTGTTAGCTGATATAACCACCTCTGAATCCATGTAATTTGATGAATGGCTCATACTCTACAAACTATTATGCCAGAGTAACTGATTCAGCCGGAAGGGAAGGACTGAGACTGGAAGTGATTTTGCAGCAGTGGAGTTACAGGAGAGGGACACGGAGAAAAATTCAGGGGTAAAAATCTCCCCAGCCCAGTTATTCATTGATGTGTAGACTGAGGGAGAGGAGCAGGTGGAGTTGAACTTTCAGCTTCCTAGCACTGAGGTCTGGTGGTGATATCAACCAAGAGGAGAAATATGTGGATTGGGACCAGTCTGGGGCAGGTTCAGCTCACCATTGGGCTATAGAAGAGCCGTTTCCCTGTACTGCTGCCAGCTGATAAAATAGAAACTCAGTGATGTGTGGGGAAGTTCTTTTCCCCCCTCCCAGTATTTTCTCCCTTCAAAAAGAAAATTATCTTATCTCTTATTGAGATACAAGAGAAAAAAGAAACCCAGCAAATACTTGTGTTCTTGATTTGTTCAGATCTGCCCATAACACCTGCCCCTCCAAACACACACATGCCTGTTGTCAGCACGAAACTCTGCCTGTGGCAGGCTCAGGTCTGACTTCAACCCAAGCACATTAGAGCTGTTGAAGCAGCCTGCAATGTTTGTACAACTTGGCATGTGAGTAGGTAGTTAAATATAATTTTGGATGTGTGAGGGGGTTATAAATCCCAATTTGGAAACAGCCCCAGGACTCTTTCTCTCTTCTGATTTTACCAGGAATATGCTAATATTTTGGGTCTCATCTTCATTCTGTGTTTTCTCTCCATTTTAGAACTTGATGGCAGTAGGGAGATGATCATTATTATACTCAAAACCAAACAGTGGCATACTGAATTGGATGTTCTTATGGGGCAGTTACAGGGAAAGGATGTCCAATGCTCCTTTTGTTAATATAAGTGCTAAGTGTTGGCTCACGTAGAGTTAGAAATATAGTTTTAAAAGCCAAATGAGATACAGGAACAGAGAAAGAGAGACTGTGTAAGGAAGGATAAAGGATCTAAAATTCATGAACAAGATGTTTTGAATATGTTCTGTGGGCTGTGAGAAGACAAGGAAGCTCTAAGTCAATCTATATTTTGAAATGTACATACATTTATTGATTTACATTGAACTAACACCTACTAAAACTTGTAGGTAACACAGCAATGGTTAATTGTCTTTTTTACCAGGAGACAGTCTCAGGGGTCATATAAACATTCTCACTGTGGCATTTAGGGATGTGGGAAGAGAAGACATTGGTGCAGGTATCTGAAAATAAATTGTTGTAATACTGCAGCTGTATTAAACTGTCATGAGCAGTATTCCCACTGGGCCCATGGATAAAATACTGGTTTTCGACAGTGCCTCATGTCTAGGTCCAGGGCTCTAAATTATGTCTGAGAATAGCCAGTTGTTACAAAGGTAAGATGGATGTCTGGGAATTAACCATGCCAACGGAAGACATTCAGAATGCTGACAGAGATGAAACATGAGGAGGGAGGGAGGGAGGGCTACACTTCAGACTGGTGTATTAAAAATGGATTAGCTGGAGAAACAGCGATTCCTAGGAGGACCTGGCCTAAGCTGATTCCTCTGTTGTCCTTAAAAATAAGGGAGAATCCCCAAGCTTTCCCAGAGGCACATAAAGAAGATGGTGGTGGAGGGAGCTAGAGGAGAGGAACATCTCTTCTAGGACGAGCTGTGGCATTCAGTTGCTTGTGATATTTGTGTGATATTCCCACCAAGAAAGAGAGTTTTAAAATTACATGATTTCCGTGGAAACTTAGAGCTCTACTATGAAATGTGTCGCATTATCAAAAAAGTAGGGATTTAAAACAAAAGGAACAATCTTCAGACTATGGTCTGTGGTTCACGTCGGTGATCCCAGTACTACTTATAGTCATAGCACCTAGGAAGGTTGAAGTGGGAGAATCACTTGAGCCTGGGAGTTCGACATTATAGGGAGCTCTGGTCATCCTCCTGCCTGAGCAACAGAGCAAGATCCTATTTCTTATTTAAAAAAAAAAATCCCCCCAAATTAAAAAAAATTGTTATATATGAGGCTATCTTTTCTGTAAAGCTCACTGTTACTTAGTGACATGAAATTTTATTATAAAACTTTGCAGATGTCTTTTTTTTATTTTGTTAAACATGATCATGATGCTGTGGCTACTTAGGAGAACATCTTTTTATTTAAAAGCTGTGCTCTTGAGAACTTAGGAGTGAAAAGTTAAGGCTGCTACAGCTTTTCAATGTTCTAGTCTGTAAAGGTTTCCTTTATTTTTAATGTAAGGTATGTTATATCTGCTATGGCTTTACAGCTTACAAAGTAAAACTATCACTTTCACGGAGATTATCTTGTTGAACCTTGGCTTTCTAATGTATGTAGGATTAGTCTAAAATTCTTAAAGGCTTTATGTGATCTGGCCTCATTATTCCGTTTCTTCCAGGGATGCTCTCTTCTTTGATCAGGAAACTTCAGCCTTTTGGGGTCTCCAACACATCATACTCTTTTACCTCCATTTTTAGCCACACTCCTTTTCTGTCCATTGTCACAACTTTTCTATAACTGACTCTTACTTATGGTATTAATCCACTTTTGCTTGGTTACACCAGAGTAAAAACAACCCCCAAAGCCAGTGGCCAACAATAATGATGTTAAGTTTCTCCAACTTGTTTTGGCTTTTACAACAGCCTTCTAAGGACCTTGGGAAATTTATTCCTTTTGCAGACCTTTTCCCTTCATCTGTAAAATGGGTTAATGATACTTACCCTTCGTATGTCCCTACTGCATTAGATTATAATCCAGACTCCTTAAGCACAGCCTGTGTGACCTGACGCCAGTCCAGAGCTCTGGCCTTCTAGAGAGTCCCTCTCTCTCTTTTCACTTTGCTTCTTTGAATGCTACTCTCTGCATCATATGATATTCCTTGATCCTTGGATGTTTCTACCCCCACATCTCCAGAACTTACTATTTCCTACTCTCCGGGTCACAGCTTAAAACATCCTCTCTGAGAGAAGCCATTTAAGTTTTCTGATGTAAAAGCAAGAACTTCACTCCTAGGAACTAATTATTTTTCTCATAGGAGGGAGTAATAAGCAAACTTTAGCAGTTGATAGTGAAGGCTCTGGAGTCAGACTGCCTAGGTTTGAATCCCAGTTCCAACCCCTACCCTTGGGAAATACATTCCAAAATCTTCACTAGATGACCAACACCACAGAGAGTACCAAACCATTTTTATCAATTAGAACATGTTTCTGTTCTCACCCGCAAATTTAATGGCTTTTCCATCTTAACTAACACCTTCTGTACTATGGCCATAACTTGTATAGTTTAAGGTATGACAGCCAAACTAGCACACATTTCTTCCTTCTTTACAATTTCACAGATAGAAGATTCATTTTTACCATAGCTCTTAGCAACTTTACCATATGATTTTTTTTGGTCTTCCCTTACAGAGAACTTTCACCTTTTCACTTAGAGAAAACACCTTATGGCTTCTCTTTGGCATATCCAAATCTCCAATAACCCTCTCCTTGTGCTTTGTGGCCATTATTAAATAAAATAAGGATCACTTGAACACAAGTGCTGTGATACCGCAGCAGACAATCTGGTAACCAAGTTGACTACTGAGTGACAATGGGCAGGTGAGGTCAAAAGTGTGGATCTGGAGGACAAAGAGATGATTCATGTCCTAGGCAGGGTGGAAGAGAGCAGTGTAAGACGGCTAGGTACCTCATCACAGCACTCAGACCAGTGTACCATTTAAAACCTATGAATTGCTTTTTTCCTGGAATTTTCCAACCATGTTTTACTGTTGGTAACTGAAACCACAAATAGCAAAAGCATGGCTAAGAGGGGACTCCTGCACTTATAAACTCAATAGGAAGAGGAAGAAAAGGTAAAGAAAAAAAAAGCTGTAATTTGGGGGCTAACACTTTCAGATGTTCCTGACGCCTACACTGTGGTCAGGGTGGTAATAGGTATGGCATGGTGGGTCCGGGTTTGGCACAACCCTCAGAGCTACAGACTATAGAAACCTAGAACTAGTAGGAACATTTTAGCAATGCTCTTGTCCATTCCCCATTTCCAGCCTTCAAGAAGATGAAAGTCTGGAACTGAGGAAGGTGTAGTGTCTTAAAGGAGATCTCTGGGGACATACGCAACATCTACTGTTCCTGACCTAAAAACTATGTCCTTTCTTCCTCACTGTAGTTTCTCCTGCTTTCCTTAACCCTATTTTGTCTGCCAACCATATGGATAATCTGGTCAACACACTGCTCCCCCAATGATGATCCCATGCCTGCTGCAACGTAATAGTCAGCTCAGCTAGAGAGGCCGCTTCAGTGGCAAATGGCATTAAGCTGTTTGGCTTTTTTATTAACACTAGTATATAAAGGTTGCCAGTAAAAAGCTCTTCTAATAACAGCCAACTTCTGCTAAACACTGAGTCCTTAATGAAACCCTAACCTCTTCCCCAGAGGGAGGGGAAGAATTGTTCATTTTCTGTCTCAATTATTTTTCCAGCCTATTAAATTGTCACAACCCCTGTGTCTCTGTGAGAGGTGGGAGTCATCATAGCTTATCTCCTAGAGATGGGGAACAAGGGTGCCAGAGGAGATGTCTTCTGAGTCTGTTTCACCCTAACAGGAAAAAAGAAAATGATGATGGAAAAGCTCTAGAAGCAGCAGCAGGAGACGTCCCGGAGAGATTTATGAGACACGCAACAAGCGGAACGAGAATGTTTGTGCCATTGGGTTATATAAAATATGCAATTTTAATCCACTAAGCAGTTTATCTTTTCACGCAGCTTAGTTTGCTGGGATAATTACCTTCCTGAGCAGTCCATGTCATGTACGAGGCAAAGTGTGTGCAAAATACACAAATCTGTGTGTGCTGTTGGAAAATATGGCAGAGGAAGGATTAACTCAAATTTGGGAAAACACTCTGCAGACAATGAATGCAGGAGGTGTGCTGAAAGTTTCTCTTCTGTCCTCAGCAAAAGTGTTAGGCTTTATCTTCCTGTAGAATAACAATAGCTAAACCTTTACCACCCTTTAGGTACGGTGCTAAGTCCTTTTCTGGCACCACAGAGGTTCAGAGAGATTATTTAACTTCCCCAAAGGTATGCTGGGAGAGAATGTGGGTTTAGATTTGAGCCCAGGCAGTCTTCCCCAGAGCTGGGCTCCCCTTTCCTGACGTGAGTCACCTGCACAGCTATGGAAAACCAACACTTTCATCAGTGTGTTAGACCATTCCTCTCTTGCCTAATAAGGATACTGATCCAGCAGGTCTCTCCACTCCTTTCTGAGACACTGATTAAATTAGATCTTTCCCATCAACACACAGAAGGCTGTAGCTTCTTCTATCCTCAAGAACCTCAGTTGACCTCATTCTTGCCACCCCATTACCTCCTTATTTCTCTGCCCACCCCTCCTTCCTAGCAAAACCACTTCAGAGACTTATTTATTCTTACTGTCTCCAATCTCTCTCTTCTAAATCTCTCCTGATCCCGCTCCACTTTGGCTTTTATCCCATTTCAAACACTTTTCCTCCAACAGGCGCTGGCACATTGCAGCGTATGGCACCGATCGCTCCCTCTTTCTTGAAACACTCTCTACCTTTGGCTGAGAGACACACAGTCCTGGGTTTCTTCCTTCCTCACTGTTCATACCTTCATCTTATCCCTTGCTTGTTTCTCTTCTTGTCCCTGACACCTTCAAGGAAAAGTATTAAGGCTATTAATTATGAAATACCCAATTTCCTTAAGTATTAAGTGTGACAACTGACATGTCCAACATTTCACTTTGACGCGTCTTGGTTTATTTTTATTGGGAAGGTACATCCTCAGTCTTTCAAATGCACGTTTTGGCTTGTGATTATCTTGCAAAAAAATGTTTGGAGGAATTTTTGTGAAACCATGGATAAATTAAAACTCAATGTTATTTCTGAGTATGTGTTCCATCATGGAAGGAATTCAGCGCATACAGTTTGAAATGTCAACCCAGTGTTTGGGAAGGATGTGGCTAATGAACCCACAGCATGTGGTTGCTTTGAGAAGTTTTGTTGTGGTGTGGACTCATTTTAATTTGGAAAATGAGGCCCACAGGGGACCTGAAACCAAGGTGAATAATGAGCTGAAAGCTGTAGTGGAAGCATAAGCCGTGTCAATCTACCTGTGAATTAGCCACAAGAGCTGACATTACCATTCCAACAATTTGGACCTTTTAAAACAATTTGGCAAAGTGAAGAAGCCAGACAGATGATTTCTCTGGTGATATTCGCTTAGTTCACGCGGGACGCATCTCAAAGCTTGCCTTTCTTAGCTGTCACAACGCAAAGGCAAATCATTTGTACACCATATTGTTATGTGTGATAAAAAACGTATTCTTTTCAATTGCAAGAGTTCAACACAATTGGTGGATAAAGATAAACACAGTCCAAAACTAAATATTCAGCAAGAAAAGCTAACAGTGTCTGTATGGTGTTTCAGTGCTAGTATTATCCACTAGAGCTTCGGGAAACCTGGTCAATCCATTACTGCAGATGTCTACTGCAACCAATTGGATGAGATAATAAGGATGCTTGTGATGAAGCGGCTGAGATGGGTAATAGAGACAGGCCAATGCTCTTGCAAGACAATGCTGCAGTGCATGTTACATAATCAGCACTGCTCAAACTCAGAAGCTGGACTTGGAAACTCTCTGCCATCCCCTGTTTCCACCAGACCTTGGACCAACCGAATACTGCTTTTTCCAGGCTTTGAACAACTTCTTGCAAGAAAAAATATTCAATTCTTAATAGGCTTTGGAAAATACCTTTTATGATTTCATCACCCCTTGCTCTCCAGGCTTTTTTGCTCCTGGCATAAACGAGCTACAACTAAGATGGCAAAACTATGCCCACAGGTTAGGCATATATTTTGATTAATTGTAGTGCTTCTTGTTTAAGGTATAGTAAACTAAACTTTAATTTGAAACCAGACATTTCATATTTAATCACCTAAGTAATTCACAGGGTATTTCTAGGACTTCTTTTTTTCATTTTTCACATTCAATCCCTTGTGCCAATGACCCCATAATTTCTATCATCAGTATGAAACCCTCCCTGATATCACCATCTTCTTATTTAATATCTTCACATGGATGGCTAATAGCCATCTCAACAAATCTCAAACTGGTCTAGTGACCTCCCCTCTTCTCAGCCAAATCTAACCCATCTATAACTACTCATATCTTAGTTATTGACAACTCCAACCATAAAGTCATCTTTGATTCCTCTATTTCATACTTTACATCTTATATTTCTGGAAATCTTATTGGTTCCATCTTTGCTGTATATATATTTTTTTATTATTTAGAGACAGAGTCTTACTTTGTCACCTTTGGTAGAGTGGTGTGGCATCACAGCTGACAGCAACCTCCAACTCTTGGGTTTAGGCAATTCTCTTGCCTCAGCCTCCCAATTAGCTAGGACTACAGGTGCCCACCACAATGCCCGGCTATTATTTTGTTGTCTTTTGGCTGGGGCTGGGTTCAAACTTGCCACCCTCAGTATATGGAGCCGGCACCCTATTCATTGAGCACAGGTGCCACCCTTCACGGTATATCCAGACTGTGACTGCTACTTTACCCTCACTTGATACTACCTTTATCCATGTCAACATCATATTCTATCTGGATTACTTTGATTGCCACCTAGATGACTGTCTCCATTCTCTTACATTATAATCTCAATACATAAGCAGTAATGATACTTTAAATGTGCTGGCCAGACTGTGTCATTCCTTTGTTTAAACACTGTAGTGGTCTCCATCTATCTCAGGAAATAGAGAGTCCTTTCAACAGTCTATAAAGCTCTGCATCATGTGTTCCATCCCTCCTCCAAATCTCTGACCTTATGTACAAATCACTCTGATTTATATCCTCCTTGCTGGGTCCCTTCTATTTTCTCTGCTTGGACCCTCTTTCTCCAAATACCCATATGGTTTGCTCTCATTTTCTCTCTTAGGCCTTTGTTCAAATGGCTCTTTCTTGATGATGCTTTCTCTAACTACTATATTTTAATTGCCCTGCCCCATATGCATATTGTCCTTCCCTGCATTATTATGCTCTACCACTTATTGTCCTTTGATATACTATATAATTTATTTATATGTTTTACTTACGATCTGTTTCCCTTACTAGGATACAAATTCCATGAAAGCAGTTTTGCCTATTTCCTCCACTGCTACATCCTGAAACTTAGAACAGGGCTGGAAACATTGCTAAGTAACCATTTGGTGAAGAAGGAATAAGCAAGTAAATGAATAAGTCTTAATAGTCATTACCTAGACAGTAGTAGAAATGACATCACAGTCATAGCATCATCTTCAAATGGGTTGAAGTGTGGCTCTGCATTAGTATCAGAAGCTGTTGCTGCAACCCCATAAATTGTAATGTTTACATTTACTTAGGAGATGGTATAGGGGTTCTATGTCTACTCCTGAAGCCAGATGACTTGGGTCTGCATTCCACTACTGGCACTTTGAATAAGTTTCTAAAACTTTCCATACCGCATTTTTTTTCTCATTACCAAAATGGTAATAGTAATCTTACTGAATCTTTACAACAACCTTCTCAGGTAAGTCAGAATATACAAGCACATAGATCAGTCCCAGCCACAGGGCTAAAACAAGCACTATATAAATGGCATTATAAAGATAAAACCCTTCCTAATTATCAAGAAAACTCAAAGAGACATTATGGAAGACTCTAAAAACACTTCCATTTTGAAATCAAGCAATGTAGCAGATCTGTCAATCTCTGTAAGAGGAGCGTTAAAGTACCCGGCTATTATGGTGTTATATTACTCAAGTATCCAATGTACTCAATTCTAATATGAAGGCAGCAGATGAGCTATTACAAAGAGTGGGAGAGAATAATGAGAGATCAGGGAGAAGGATGGGGGTGTCACGGTGTATGGCACACCTCTTGGGGGCAAGACACAATTACAAGAAGGACTTTACCTAACAATTGCAATCAGTGTAAACTAATTGTTTGTGCCCTCAATGAATCCAGAACAATAAAAAATAAATAAAAAGGATATAAGTAGAAAAATAAAAGCACTTTAAAATGTATGCTATACCCTATGAAATGCATTTTAGTGACATTATAGGGAGACTAAGAGTGTGATAATTTTATAAGAGCAATTAAAATTCATTAAGCATTTGCCAAATGCTAGGACTATTCTAATCACTTTATATGTATTTAAAGATATAGAAACTGAGGACAGAGAAATTAATTTTCCCAGTATCATGAAGCTATTAAATTATGAAGCCAGAATACAAACCTGATGACTTCCATATCTATCGTAATACAGAAGCAAAAGTCTTTTCACTGGAAGATTCCTGATGTATAAAGCTATATATTTAATCCACTGCCTAAAGAATTTGTTTTACTGAAAACAAGAGGAAGGTTGTTTTCAGTAACTCAATATGAGATTCAAGTGGGATTTTAGATAGACAAAGAAGAGTCTAGAAGTAGCAATAGAGAGCAAGGAGGATACTTTCTCTACTTCAGGGCCCTGGTGAAAGAGACATAGGGGAGAGAAAGCTTACAGTGAGAGGGCTTCAGGAGCAGCCGTGGGCTCTAGGAAGATCCAGGAAGGGTTATAAGTGCAACCCATCTATAGGTACTCAGATATACCCTCTAAGCTTTTTAAGTGCAGTAGTTCTCAAATAATAGTAAGATAGGTTTTAAACAATTTTTCCTCTCCTAGTAAAGTACTGTAATTTGAAAATGATTGAGTGAATGAAAGGTTATCACTTAAATTATGCCATTCTTCTTCTGATGTGCTTTCTGAGCAGGGAGGGAAAGGTCAAAGTTACAACTAGGGTGCTGAGAATTACACTTAATAGCGTCTACGTTACAACCATTCTTAGCATGGAATGTAATTAATAGTTGTGATTATTATAGCACTGACTAGACATGGTTATATATTTAATAGTTATATCCATTTTCATGGTTTCATTCAGATCTGGGTGTATTCACAGGGAACTGACACTCACTGGAGCAGCTTGTGTTATATAAGTTATAGCAAAAGATAAGGTGGACACCTCTTGAACTAGATGATGAGGTTCAAATATGTGTACAAAACTTGTTAAGTCTGCTTTCTGCACTAAAATTTTAATATTTAGTTGAAGAACCATAAAAAGATACTAAGTGTAATACCAGTTCAGAGAAAGAAAATAGCTGTGTGGTGGCCAGTGCAGAGTTTCATTAGGGCTTCTGCTAAACCCAGTCACAGTAAAAAGAAATGATGGGCAAAGGAAGCCCAGGGGCCTCCCTAATCACAGGGTAAGACTGAGTTACTAGAAGGTATCTCAGCTAGACTCACTCATGCCTTCAGTAAGAGTGAAGTCTGAGCCTATGCTCCTGGGACGCCCCCATAACTCTCCCTTTTCCTCATGTCCCACCTGCATTAACTGTGGTAACTCACCATGAGAAACCTTGGACTCCTCGGAAATCCGTCGTCTTCGGGCTACCATTACCCCACATGACTCTGTGCATCACTGATGCTGATGTCAGCCCCTATGCTTTCCTCACATCCTGCAACCATCTCAGTGCATCCTGTGGGTTTCCCCGGTATCCCTATACCTTCAAGACACACTCGTCACCTTCTTCCTGGAGCTTCTTAGAGTCCACGGCTGCACCTGAAGCCCTCTCACTGTAGACCTTCTCTCTCTCTCTATTTCAGGGCCCTGGTAAAAGAGAGACAGGGGAAAGTATCCTCCTTGCTCTCTAGTGCTAATTCTAGACACTTGTCTGTCTAAAATCCCACTTGAATCTCATATTGAGTTCAAATACATCTCACCACCACCTTAACCACCACCACCTTAACAGGCATCTGTCAACACCACTGTCAACAGGCATCTGCTTTACTACCCTTCATTCCTCAAAGATTTTGGTTCACTTTCTTTTCCCATTTAACCATTTTTCTGGAATGATTTCTAATGAATACAAAATTCACCACAGGGGATCTTTCAACACACAGGCCCATGAATTCTCAACCCATCTCCAGTCTTTTTCTCCAAACTATTCCCTACCTTATCATTAGCAATAACCCAAATCCCCCCATAATCTCATTTTCAAACCTTTCACTCGCAAACCACCATATCCCATCTCTCCAGCTCATCTCATTTACTAACCGGATTCCAACATTCTGTTGAGCTCACAGTGATGTAAAATCTTTGCTCTTAGTAAAGTCATTCTATTTTGAGTTATCATTGTGTGACTACCTAGTTTCACTGGTACCATAAAAGAAGTAAAAGTTAAAGACTAAGGACATTAACAAAAGTGACAGAATAAGGATGTCTAAATATCTTCTCCTCTGGATACACAATGAGAATGCTAGAATAGATTGTCAGAATCATCTTTTTTCAGAACTGTAGAAATTAAATAAAGACTCTAGAAACCCTAGAGATTTTTATTTAAGAAGAAATATCCAAATGTAGATCTGATCTGTAGGCATCATGGCATTTTAACTTTTCACATTTGCATGTCTTCCTCTCCCTAGCACTGCTATAGCCTGAAAACCAATAGCCTGTACTCAGTAAAGACCAGAACCCTGGTGACCACTGGAGGGAGCAGAATGGGATGGAGCTCTTTCAAAGATCCATTATCAAAGAACTGTCTTTATTTGACCTATTTGGTGATTGCCCAGAAGACGTCACCAGTAGACTTGGTTTATTTTAACCTAACATGGAGTTCAGTAACCGAGGCAGTGGATAACAGGGCAAATGTCAGGCTAATGCAAAGCTGAAGGAAATCTTAGGAGTGAGATATCCTAAAAGGGATTTGAAAAGCTCTGAGATATTTCAGAGACTCTAGAAGGTCATACACATGCACACAGGTCTGTGAGAACACTCTGCAAACACCTCAGAAGGCTCTCTGACCTCTGGCTGACTTGGAGGGGCTGCAGCAGCAGGAGGTGGAGGTTAAGTCAGAGTTGTTGGCTACCTGGCAGAGTATTGAAGATGTACCCCCAATATTTATGCAAAGCTCCTCAGTGAAGGCCTGGAGACTGACTGCTTGCAGGCATTAAAGGAATCTCTATCCGTTCATATCTGAAAACTAATCTAACCAAGCAGTGATTTCAGTAACCATACAACAAAGTTAGCTCAGAAAAGTCACGAAGAAACAATAACAAACTCTGGGTAAAGGGGAGAATCTGATTTCTAGACTTGCTATATTATTTTAAATTTTCAGTTTTCAGCAACAACAACAAAAAAAACCAAGATATTCAACAATTCAAAAACTATGGCCCATACATAGAATAAAAAGTATTCAACAAAAGTACCTGAAGAAGTCCAGTCATTGGACTTACTAGACAAATATTTTAAAGCTACTACTTATGTTCAATAAAGTAAACAAAAGCATGTCTGAAGAAATAAAGTATGTTTCCCTCAATAAAGAATATCATGTGTACACCCATATACACACATACACAAATAAAAATGGAAAAGTACAATAACTAAAACATTTTTTAAAAATCACTAAGTGGCCAGGTGGCCTCCATAGCAGATTTGAATTGGCAAGAATAGACTCAGTGAATCTGAAGATAGGTCAGTTACGATCATCTTATCTGAGAAACAGAAAAGAATGAGAAAAACTCCTCAGAGACCTGTGCAATCCTTCAAGTATACTACCTTATACATAATGGAAATCACAAAAGGATAGAGAAAGAGAACAAAAATTTGAAAAAAGGGCTAAAAACATATCTGAGAAGTTCAAAGAACTCTGAATGAGTTACATTCAGAGACATGCTCAGACATGAAATGATTGGACTGTTAAAAGCCAAAAAGAAAATCAACATCCAAAGAAAAGAAACGAATCCTGTAAGAGGGGCGCTCAATAAGTATAACAGTGGGTTTGCCATCAGATATTGTGGACACCAGAAGACAGAGGATGGCGACTGTCAACCAGAAATCCTACAGCTAACCTGACCATCCTTCCAAAATAAAAAGAAATGTGGACACTCTCAGATGAACAAAAACAGAATTCAACACTAATTTAATCTGTCCTATAAAAAGCACTAAAGGAGTTCTTCAGGCTGAAGTAAAGAAACACTAGAAAGTAACTCTAACCTACATGAATGAAGACAACTGGTAAAAGGAACAGAAAGGACAGTGTATGCTTTTGCTTGTACTATTTTTATTCTGATTTAAAAGAAAATTGCAGGGGCTGGCTGCGGTGGCTCACGCTTGTGATTCTAACACTCTGGGGGGCCGAGGCGGGTGGATTGCCTGAGCTCGTGAGTTAGAGACCAGCCTAAGGAAGAGTGAAACCCCATCTCTAAAAATAGCCTGGTGTGGCAGCTTGTGCCTGTAGTCTCAGCTACCTGTGAGTCTGAAGCAAGAGAATTGCTTGAGCCCAACAGTTTGAGGTTGCTGTGAGCTATGATGCCATAGCACTCTACTGAGGGTGACAAAGTGAACCTCCGTCTCAAAAAAAGAAAGTTGCATGAGAACATATGATATATTAAGTTACTTGAACAACAATAGCGGCACAAGGGAGGGGGATGAAATGAAGCTATCCAGGAGCAACTTTTTGTACACCATTGAAATTAAATTTGGTTAATATAAACTAGACTGCTTCAGATTAAGGTAACTATAATCTCCAAGGTAACCACTCAGGACAGAACTCAAATATATAGTGAAAGAAACAAGGAGGTTAAAATGATAAACAAGAAAATATCCATTTAACACAAAGAAGGGGAATATGAAATACATAATACATGTAGAAAATAAATATTAAAATGTCAGATAAGGTAAATATCTTACTTTTTAATCCTCTCTTATCAATAAGCCATTGAATATAAATGTATTATGTTCATATTAAGAAATAGAGATATCAAAATAGATTAAAAGAAACTGATGCCACTACATGTTGAAAAGGTACATACTTTAATCAAATATACAAATACTTTACAAATAAAAGTATGTAAAGACAAACACCATGCAAACGGCAGCCACAAGAGAGCAGGAGTGGCTATACTCCCGTACTTTTCAGCTGTCACACAAAATAGATTTTAAGACAGCCAGTTACTCTAGATAAAGAACAATATTTTTTAATGAAGAGTATCAATTTATTAGGAATATATGACAATTACAAATATATAGTCACCTAACAGGCCCTGAAATACATGAAATATTAAAGTCTTGAACTATTTTTGTTGCATTTTCTTAGTTCCTTTGATTCTCTGTTTTTGTTTCAATTTATTAATTGAAGCTATGGGTAGAACTAGAGAGTATCAACAAAGAGACAGAAGACTTCAGTAGCAATCTAAGCCAGATAACCTTAAAATCTCTATCAAACACTTCCCTCAACAAGAGTAAATATTCTTCTCAACTGCCCCTGGAATATTTTCCAGTATAGACCCTATAGTAGGCCACATAGTAAGTTTCAATAAATTTGGAATGATTGAAATCACAAAAGGTATGTCTCTAACTACAATGGAATCAGTAACAGAATGAAATTTGGAAAATTCCTAAGTGTGTATAAATTAATATACTCCCACAGAGTAAATGAGTCAAGGAAGAAATCATGAGGGAAATTAGAAAAGATTACTTCAAGATGAATGTAAACAAAATAACATACCACAATTTATAGGATGCAACTAAAGTAATGCTTAGAAATTGATAGCTGTTAATGATTCATTTTTTCAAAGACATATTCTTCTGAAGAAGATCTACAAATGGCCAATAAGACATGAATAGATGCTCCTCCTTCTCATTCGAGAAATGCACATCAAAGGTACAATATGATAGCACTTCATACACACTAGATCAATTTTTTAAAAAAAAAGACAATAGGTGTTGGAGAAGACGTGGAAAAATTGGAAAGCTGCTACATTGTTTGTCCAAATGTAAACTGATGCTGCCAGTTTGGAGAGCAGTTTGGCAGTTCCTCAATGGTCTAAACATAGCATTACTGGAATGACCCAGATATTTCACTCCTAGCTCTCTACCTTAGAGACATGAAAACGGTGTCCACATGAAGCCTTATACATCCATGTTCACAGCAACGTTATTCATAATGGTCAAAAAGTGGAAAGAGACCAATGCCCATCAACTAATAAATGGCTAACCAAACTAGTTATTGATACCATAGAAGTTTAGCCATATAAAAGGATAAAGTACTAGTTCATGCATGACATGGATGAATCTTGAAGACATTATCCAAAGTGAATGAAACCAGACACACAAGACTACTCATTTTATGATTCGATTTTTATGAAATCTACTCATCAAGCAAATTTATAGGAACAAAAATTAGATTAATGGCTCCCACGGACTAACGAGTAGGTAAAATGGAGAGTGACTGTTAATGGATATGAGATTTCTTTGGGAGGTTAATGAAAATACTCTGAAATTAGTGATGTTAATCACACAACTTTGGGAATATTCTAATAGCCATGGCCCTATATACTTTAAAAGGGTAAAGCTTCTGATATATGCATATCAGCTATACGTCAAAAGTTCAATGTCAGGTCAGAAATGAAGATATTAATCCTGATGAGGGAAACTATGAAAGACTTTATCACTAGGGTATAGTCACCACGGAAGTAGATCATGAGTGCTCTGCAAACAGGAGATGTTGTCATAGGCTTAGAAGAGGGAACAAAGGCAGGAAAGCATGAAGCATGAATCAGAAATGAATGCTGCCCTCTTTAGCTGTAAGGCGATATTGGGGAGTGAGATTAGAGTGATTATTTGTGGCCAAGTGGAAGAGAAGCATCATTGGACACCTAAACCTGCTGTAAGCCAACTGGCTCGTAGGACTCTGGCTTTAGAATAAAATAAGCCCAATGACCACCTTGAATTTTGCTTTCATTACTCTTCACTCTGGACATGTAGTATTGTCTCATTGTGAGTTTTCCAAGCCAGAGAGGAAAGGACGCAAAGTGCAGACTGCTCTCAAGTCATGAAATATAGACAGCATCCTGGTTCAACACAATTATGAAGTTAGCTCTATACTTCAAATTCCAAGATAGCTTTCCAGGAGACAACTTGGGCATCTCCCCCACACTGAAGGAAGCCTATAGTTGATAGAAAGCACATTTCCCCAGAGGGAATGTGAGTGAAATTACTGATGATCCTGTTTTCTTTTCTATAACAAAAGTTCATAGCTCTGTTAGCTGCCTATATCCATGAGAAGAGAGAGATAAAGGGAAGAGAAGCTTTAAATTGTTTTTCTGTCTGCAAAAGATCTGCATTTGAGATATCCCTTACTGTTCAGTTCTGTTTGGCAGTTATACCTGTAAAATAGCTATTTTTCACTGAAAGAAATTCTGAGTTCATTTAGCCTATTCTGCTTTTAAGCAAAGTGACAGGTATGTAAACTTGTCAGTCTAACTTTATCTATCTTCTTTTATCCCCCTACATCTGTCTCTCTCTACCACCCCATCTTCAGAAAATAGCTCTATGTTTTTTTCACCAACTCATTCTATTATCTCTTAATACATGTATGGCCTCTAAAAGACTGGTGGGATTCATGGTGCTCATATTTAGAGGGAGTAATATGGGGTTCACTTGAGTCTCATTCCTCTTTTGGGGAGTGATAAAGGGCATTAGGAGTCACTCCTTCCTCCATTTTTCACACTCTTTCTCACCTCCTTTGTGGGGCTCTCAGAACACACAGTAGACATGGCGTCTTCTGCTATGCTTATTTGTGACTGGCAGATCTGGGATAATCCATGCCAAGGAATCCATGTGCTTTTCAACTCACTCACTAAGCTTTTGAAATTATGGTGAAGGTATAATGTTGAAAATTCCTTTTTACTTTTAAAATTTTTCCTTCATCCCTCTTCTAAGATGACTCACTCTCAAAATTCATTCATTTCTCCAGCTCCATTTCTTATTCTGTCCATCTTAAACTACCATCTGGAAAAAAATACCATATGACAGATTGCAGAAATAACTCAGTGGTCTGAAGGCTGTGCCGATGGTTTGTGAGGATAACCCTGTCCAACTAAAAACCTGTGCATGGTGGTGACGCTCTTCCTGGCATATGTGTCTGCTTTGGTTTCATTGATTAAGGTTCTAATGAGCCTTTTCTCAGGTCTCTGATTGGTGCTTTAACCTGTGGCTGCTACCTTGGGAAGAGAGAGTAGGAGATGACTGATTCACACAGCACTTCATATTATATTGGCTCATTTATCAGCTTTCCACTAATGACTTAATACTTTAACTCCACTGAAAATGCAACTTGGAATTACTTATTTTTTTATTTTCTCCTCTAAGTACTAATTGTGTATCATCTGAACTTCTCCTACAGGTATTTACAACTATAACAAAGGAAGAATGTAATATGTGGGCATCTATTACATTTCTAAGTTCCTTGAGGACAATATTGATATCTAAGTGAGTCTCTATCCCCATGATTAATATGGCATTTTGCATATCATAGGTAATAAAGCCATTTGTAGCTGGATACATGTATAAGCTAAAGAAAAGAAAGAAGGGACAGGAATCAGTTTACTGACAACTGATTCTATAGTAAAGGAATAATAAATGTAAGTACCAAGGATAGAAAGAATTTGGAGAAAGAAAGGTCTTGAGTGCTGAAGTCAAACTTTCAGACCTAGAGGTCCTTGGGTAGAGACTTGTGAGACTGATGATTTAACTGAAGATAAGAGAAAGAAAACGTTAGCCAATCACCTGGAGAAGCCAAGAGCTTGACTAGCCAGGCTTAGTTTTGAATCTGCAGGTTACAGTTACTAAGGCACAGAAAAAAAAATTTTATCAAGCATTTACATCTACCAAACACCCATGATTCATTAATGTCTCATCTCGTTCACTTGCTTTCATTCTCTTATTTTCCTTCAATAGAAAGAGAGTCATATTCTTAGTCTAATAAATTAATATTGGGAGTTTTTCTCATTATAGGAAAACTTTTTAAATATAAAAAGCTAGTAATGCAAGAGGTTTATTAAGGTGGTAGGGTTAATACCTGTGAATGATAAAAACTAGAAAAAATAGGATTAGATAGATCTGATAAATCTTTACCAATCCAACAGGGAGCCATAGAGCAAAGAAGTGACTGTCACTGGACTGAAATCCTGAGAATATGATAGCCCCATCATGCTCAGTCATTGGCTGGAGATGCTGGGAAGAAATTTGGCCTCAGCTAGAAAGATGAAGCAGAGCCTGATGGCACTCAGGCCTGGAGAATATCACTAACTGCACTTGTTGGAGTTGAACAGAAACTTATTTAAGAGTGATTCAGGGGGCCAGTGTGGTGGTTCACGCCTGTAATCCCAGCACTCTGGGAGGCTGAGGCAGGTGGATTGTTTGAGTTCATGAGTTCAAGTCCATCCTGAGCAACAGTGAGATGCCATCTCTAAAAAAAAAAAAATTGCCAGGTGTTGTAGCGGGTGCCTGTAGTCTTCACTATTTGGGAGGTTAAGGCAAGATCACTTGAGCCCAAGAGTTTGAGGTTACTGTGAGCTATGACACCACAGCACTCTACCCAGGGAGAAAAAGTGAGACTCTGTTTCAAAAAAAAAAAAAAAAAAAACAGAAAAGAAAAATATAGTGATTCAAGTGGCCTACCTCCATAGCTGCCATACCTTACATGTCATTTTTTAAAATTGCTGCAAACTTTATTATTTCAAATTAATATGAGGATACAAATTTTTAGGTTACATTGCTCTCACTTCCAAGGTAAAGTTCAAATTGTAGTTGAGCTCCTCATCCAGGGGGCATGCTGAACACCCTCACATTGTGCACTTTAGGTGAGATTCCGCCAATCAATCACTCTCCCCTCTCGCTTGTTAGATTATATTTGTGTTTTATCATTTGTGTGGGCATGTAATTGTTTATGTATTGGTTTCATATTAGTATTGAGTACATTGTTTTTTTCCCCATTCTTGAGATACTTTACTAAGAAGAATGTGTTTCAACTCCATCCAGGTAAACATAAAGGATTTAATCTCTATCTTTTCTTATAGCTAAATAGTGCCCCGTGGTATAAATATGTCACACTTTGGTAATCCATTCATGGGTTGATGGGCATTAGGGTTGCTTCTAGGACTTGGCAATTATTAACTGAGCTGCAATAAACATTCTGATGTAAATGCCCTTGTGGTAAAATGATTTTTGTTCTTCTGGGTAGATACCTAGTAATGGCGTTGTTGGATCAAATGGAAGGTTGACTTTTAGATCTTTGAGAATTCTCCATACTTCTTTCCATAAGGTTGTATTAGTTTTCAGTCCCACTAGCATCTGTGCCAGCATCTGCAGATTTAGGACTTTGTGATGTGGGCTAATCTTTCTGGAGTTAGGCAATATCTCAGGCCAGCTTACATATGATCTTAATTGATGTAGATGTTTCTGAGGCATCATGCTTGGCTGATCCTAGTTTAGTGCCTCAGAGCATCATACCTAGAAGTGACCCTGGAAACCATCCAGTCCAATCACATAAAAGTCACATTCCAGGTAGCCCCAGGTTTCCCGCAAATACACCTACTTTCTGGATCACAGTAGGAATCAGAAAAGAGGAGACAGTAGCCAGAACTCAGACTTCTGTAAGCCTCCTTCAAAGCATAGTGGCTTACCTCTTGGGCTAGGGATATGGGCTTCCATTCAATATTTCATTTAAAAGGTAGCTTCTGCTACTAAAAAAAAATTATATATATGTAAAGATAAATGCTATACTATGTCACTTATATGTAGAATCTAAAAAAGAAGTCGATTTTATAGAAGCAAAGAGTAGAAAGGTAGTTACCAGAATCTGGTGGTAGAGAAAGAAGGATGGGAAAATGCTCAAAGCTAGACTGGAGGTATAAGTTTTAGTGACCTCTTGCACTGCATTCTGAGTAAAATTAATAATGTATCATATATTTCAAAATTTCTCACAATTGTCGCATTCTCACCCCCCTGTAGACACACACGCAAAGAGAAACTTAGGTTGAGTACCTCTTTCTACAGTGTATATATAGACCAAAACATCACATTCTTCCCTATTTATATGATTATTATTTGTCAATTAAAAATTAGTTGATACTATCACTTGAAATTTACCTAACAAAGGCAAACAATGTAAACTAATGGTTTGTACACTCATGTTAATATGAAATAAACTTTAAAAAAATGATTAAGGGCAGTGCCCATAGCTCAGTGGGTAGGGCACCAGCCACATACACTGAGGCTAGTGGCTTCAAACTGAGCCTGGGCCAGCTAAAACAACAACGATAACAAGAACAACAAAGATAGCCAGGCGTTGCAGTGGGCGCCTTGAGTCGCAGCTACTTGGGAGGGTGAGGCAAGAGAATTGCTTAAGCCCAAGAGTGAAGTTGCTATGAGCTGTGACACCACGGCACTCTACCATGGGCAACAACCTGAGATTGTCTCAAAAAAAAAAAAAAGATTAAAAAAAGTTCTCACCCATACCCATGGAGTAGAATTCTTTTTTTTTTTTTAACACAAAACTTGGTGAGGAGTAATAATACCATGAACAAATAAAAGCTGAGCTGCTCTAATGATAATTGGGGGTTGGAGTCAGAGGAGAGAAGTGACTTTCTCTCACTTTTTTTTTCCCACACTATGGGCATCCCTGAAATTCTAAGTGACATGACTTAATAAAAAGCAATGTACCAAGATTCAGAAAAGCACAGTCACTTGCAGTGTTATAAGTGGATTAGTCATAAAATAAGCTGACTCATCACTCCAGCTCACTCTGATAAGACACTGCCTTTGAAGGCAACTCTATACTTTAAACCAGAAATTTTAGAAACTGAAAGTTTGGGGCTTGGAATATATTCTGCCCTGTGCTGTAAGTTTGAACCTGACAGAAGTCACTGATTTGAAAGTATCCGTGGAGTTCAGATCAAGCTCAGGAAATTTATTTCCACACATAAACTAGTATGGAGGAAAACCTGCTATCACTCTGGAGCAGTGGATGCCGCAAATCAACCAACTGACAAAAGCAATTTACATCCTCCAACTGCCTGCCTTCTTCCTGGAGCAGGTAATGGTCTCTGGGCTCACTAAGGTGGCAAGAAGTGCCACATTTCGGAATGAATTCAATTACCTGCTGAAATGTATATTAAATTTTGACGCCCTCGGATCTACTATGTGGAAAGAATTTAAATTCTCTCTCTCTCTCTCTTATTAACAGGGTGGATTGTTGATCATTCCTCAGAAGGGGCCCCTTTTCAGAGGGTAGTATTACACAGCCCTGGAAATTCTAAAAGTAGTCAGCTGGCCACAAGGTCCATCCCCCAGGCTTCCCACAGGCTGTTGTCTGCTCTGCCCACCTGACCTCTCCCCTTTGTTCTGGACACTGAGCTGACTGAATCTCACCCCTCTCACTGCTGCCATTGGTTATTCCAGAGACATGCTCAGGAAAATTTTATTTGGAGCTACTCAATCTCTTGTGTCAAAGATTCTGATCATATTTCTATACCTTCCTGATACAGTACTACATGTGGTCAGGCAAGCAAGTCCCTGGGCACTTTTAACCTGTCATTTCACAAGGAAGTTCCAGGGCCCTGGGCCAATGGCAGCCTTTCGGGAAAGCTCTTGAAAAACAGCTGCAGCTGTATGGGCCCGGGCTGAGCTGCATGGGTGGTTGAGGGCAAAGCAAAGACAATTTCGGGGTACTTTACAAAGCACCTTCACGTTCATGATTTCATTTGGGCTTCTAAAGAAATCTATAAGGTAAGACTAAAAGAAGGTGTTATTCTGATTTCTATTTTCCAGGTTTTTTAAAAAAAGGTTAGTTCACAAAGATAAGGACTGGTCTAGTTTTAGGCAGTAATGGGTCATGTATTTAGCATTTTCCTCCACAATGCTAGTTGCTCACACTTAACATTTCATGGACTGTGTTCTGGGGCTGTGCACGACCCTTTTCCTGTGTTATCTTCACAGACACCTTGTTGATAAGCACAGTGGAGCTCAGAACAATTGTATTAACTTGTCCAAGGTTACCTGTCTTTGAGCTGCAGCACACTTACTAGGATGCTACCTGTCTTTGTATAGGCCACTAAAACTTCCTTAAGCTCAGGGCAATGGGCATGACCCACACATGTAATTTCTCAGTTCTGTCCTTAAACATCACATAACTTTAGGCGGGTCTCATACTCTCAGTGGCCCTTGCTGGGCTACTTCCTTACAAGGCTGGGGAGGTGTTAAAAGGTGACCATGGAAAGGATATAATTTCACTTCAGTTAAACAGTAAACCAATGTTAATAAGACAGCAATCTTTCTACTTTAAAAAATACTATTCCTATCCTCTGATCCTTTATTTCCCCTCACTTTAACAAGCATTTAACAAGGTGATATTGTCACAGACTCTGAGGGGTAGTTATAAGCTTAGGAAGAAAGTGACAGCACAAGGATTATTGCATTTCGTGTGTCCCTTTGATGAATGTGATGCACAGTTGAGCCCTTATATTGCTGGAGAAAACCCCTTGGGTTCTAAAATGTTGTAGGATAAGTCAGGAAAAGGCTGAGAAAGAGAAGCAATTTTGGAAGAGGCTAAGAGGAAAGGTGAATGTGTTTTTTGGCATTTTGAGGGAGGTGGGGGTTACCAGGATGTGGAAGGAAAAGGCACTTCACAATTTTGGTGGATTGAACTGAGCAAGTCATGAGAACTGGAACCATCCAGCTCATCCTGTTTCTTTTTATTCCAGAAAGCAGAGCAGGAAGTAAACTGGGAAAATGACTGTCATGATTCAGAACTCTTTTGTAATGAGACGTTTCTTTAAAGAGCGTTCAAATATAAACTTGAGGATGAGACTTCCTGTCTTTGGGTGCCTTCCTTGTTCTCTGTCCAAGTTGCATGCCTTCTTGAAGGCTTCCCAATGCCAAGAAAAGCTTCCTTACTCTTCTATCCATTCAGAAAACACTACAGCATTTATTTTTAGAACTCAACAAGTATGGTTATATACTTACACTGTTTTCTAATTTTTTATTTGTCTTATAGTCTCAACTAAACCTCAGAATACTTGATAGCAATGATCACAGTGTCTTCCTCCCTAATGCCATTGTGCCATTTACAACATAGTGGGGCCTAGGCACATAGCAGGGGATAAATGAGCCTGAATGAATGTCTGTTAATTTTGATATACATGTAAACCTTTGTCTCTCAGTCATACAACTCTTGTAGTACTTAAGTACAGAGCCTGTGCACACAAGGTCAAATATGGACTAATGACTAGTGAAGAGAATTTGCAAGTCCACTATTGACAAACAAATAATGCTTAACTTTCTATTCCCAAAGCTAATGTTGTCAGAAATAATTTCTTTCTAAACTATAAGACTTCTGAATCCTTGTCTTTCGATGATACATGAAGATCACGTTTTATTTCCTATAATGCATACATCAGGGATATTGGGTTTTGTTTCCAGACTATTGTCATCAACTGAGTCACATACATTTTTTGGTTTCACAGTACATATAAAAGTTATATTTGCATGATACTATAATCTATTAAGTATGCAATAGCATAGCTTAAAAATGATGTAATATATCTTATAATTTTATTGCTGAGAAGTGATAATAAAAGTCATTAATAGTAATGGTTTTGCTTGTAGAGGGTCTTGCCTCAATATTGCAGACTGCTGATAGAAGGGGGTGGTTCCTGAAGGTTGGCATGGCTATATCAATTTCTTAAAATGAGACAACAATGACATTTACCACATTTATGAACTCTTTGTTTCACAAAAGATTTCTTTGTAGTATGCAATGCTGTTTGATAGAACTTTACCCATAGTAGAACTTCCTTCAGAATTAAATTTAATCCCCTTAAATTCTGCCACTGCTTTATTCACTCTGTTTATAGAATATTCTAAGTCTTTAGTTGCCATCATGACAGTGTTTCATGGCATCTTCACCGGGGTAGATATCATCTCAAGAAACCACTTTCTTTGCTTATCAATAAGAAGCAACTCCTCATCTGTTCAAGTTTTATCACAAGACTGCAGACCTCAGTCATATCATCAAGCTCTACTTCTAGTTCTCTTGTTCTTTCCACCCTGTCTGCAGTTACTTTCACCCCCAATGTTTGTGAAGTCTTGAATCCACCCAAGTTATCCATGAGAGAGTTCAGAAGTCTTTTCTCAGCTTTTTCAGAACTCCTGTTTAATGATGACATTTTGAACTCTTTCCATGAATCATTCTATTTGTAATGGCATCTAGACTGGTGAATCTTTTCAAGAAGGGTTTCAGTTTACTTTGCCCAAATTCATCACAGGAATCAGAATCCAGGGCAGGTATAGCCTTAAGAAATGTATTTTGTGGGCTCGGCGCCTATAGCTCAACCGGCTAAGGCGCCAGCCACGTACACCTAAGGTGGCGGGTTCGAATCCCCAGCCCGGACCCGCCAAACAACAATGATGGCTGCAACCAAAAAATAGCCAGGCGTTGTGGCGGGCGCCTGTGGTCCCAGCTACTTGGGAGGTGGAGGCAGGAGACTCGCTTGAGCCCAGGAGTTGGAGGTTGCTGTGAGCTGTAATGCCATGGCACTCTACCCAGGGGGACAGCTTGAGGCTCTGTCTCAAAAAAAAAAAAAAAAGAAATGTATTTTGTGAATAATAAAATAATAATACTTGAAAGTCAAAATTGCTCCTTGATTCATGACTGCAGAATGGATGCTGTGTTAGCAGGCATGACAACAATGTTAATCTTATGAGCAGTAGGTCTCAACAGTGGGCTTAAAATAATGATTAAACCAAGCTATAAACAGATGTGCTGTCTTCAAGGCTTTGTTCCATTTCTAGAGCATAGGCCAAAGCAGAATTAGTATCATTTTTGATGGCCCTAGGATTTTCAGAATGGGAAATGAGTATTGATTTCAATTTAAAAAATCACCAGCTACATTAAGCCCTGACTAGAGAAGTCAGCTTGTCCTTGGTAGTTTCAAAGCTAAGCGTTAAGTTCTTCTAACTATGAAAATCCTAGACAGCATCTTCTTCCAATATAAGGCTTTTTTTTTCATTGAAAAATCTGTTGTTTAGTGTAGCCACTTTCATCAACTATCTTAGCTAGATCTTCTGGATAACTTGATGTGACTGCTCCATCAGCACTCGCTATTTCATCTTTTGTTTTTACGTTATAGAGATGCTTCTTTCCTTAAGCCTCATAAACCAACCTCTGCTAGTTCTAAACCAGTGGTTCTCAACTTCCTAATGCCACAATACTTTAATACAGTCTACAGGGGTCATGACCCACAGGTTGAGACTTTTATTCTGTAGCTTCCTCACCTCTTTCAGCCTATATAGAATTCAGCTTAAGGGAACATTGTGGCTGATTTAACTTATCCAGAACATTCAAACTTTCTCAGCAATAAGGCTGTTTCACTTTTGTATCCTCTGTGTGTTCATTGTAGTAGCATTTTTAATTTCCTTCAAGAACTTTTTCTTTGCATTCACACCTTGGCTAATTGTTTGGTGTGATAGGCGTAGCTTTCAGCCCATTTCAGCATTTGATATGCCTTCCTCAATGAACTTACTCATTTCTAGCTTTTGACGTAAAGTGAGAGATGTGCAACTCTTCCTTTCCTGTGAACACTTAGAGGTCATTGTATGGTTATCAATTGGCCTAATGTCAATATTGTTGTGTTTTAAGGAATAGAGAGATGATTGGGGGAAGACCAAGCAATAGGGTAGTCAGAATATACAAGACATTTATCAACTAAATTTGCCATCTTCCATGTGCACAATTTATGGTGCCTCAAAACAATCACAATGTTATCATCCAAGATTATTGATAATAGATCACCATCACCAGATACAATCATAGTTTAGAAGTTTTAAATGTGAGAAATAGCAAAAGGAGACACAGAAAAGACACATGCTGTGGAAAAAATAAATGGCACTGATACAGTTGCTCAATGCAGAATTGCCACAAACCTTTAATTTGTAAAAAAAGGCAATACATGCAAAGTGCAATAAAATAAGGTATACCTGTACTTATTAGGAGGTCTGCCTGAGCAAACGCTATGTGCTAGGCTAAGTAGCTCTAACTAAAGCATAAGTCCTTAATTAAACTGATAACACAAGCTCCAAGTACATGTTCTTGGGTGTTAAATTAACCAAAAGCAAAGTATTATGGGTTCATTTGTGTCTACCACTGGAGGAGAAGGGTTCTTGTTAGATATAACAAGTATTTTAAATCTCTAAATTGCAGGGAACATTAAGAGAAATAGGATGGTACATGAAGCATTGGTTTTAAAAAAATAACACAAGGAAGAAATTAAGGTGGCTAAACTTTAATCTGTTACTGTC
Organism: Otolemur garnettii; assembly: GCF_000181295.1. NCBI lineage: Eukaryota > Metazoa > Chordata > Mammalia > Primates > Galagidae > Otolemur > Otolemur garnettii. Next base: position 23,503,257 of record NW_003852398.1, on the reverse strand, counting down.
ATTCAGAATAAAGTGTTGGTGGCATAGCATGGATGATCTGTTATAGAACTTGGAGATGAGCTTACCTACTCACTTTATGTAACAGGCAAGAAAACTGAAGCTTGGAAACGTTAAATGATGCACCAGTGTCACCCAGTTGAGTGGTTAGGATACTCGGTTCTAGTTTCAATTCTACCTTCAATAGGATATATGCATTTTAGAAATATAAGATGACAAGTATTAATGTAAAATGGAATAGTTGAGCTAATTATACAAAATTCTTTATTTATATTCACTCACTGTGTGTGTTCAAGGTAGGTAGGAGGATTTGTCTTTTTAATTTTGGAAATTCTACTGCCCAGAATATTAAAACACTAGAGTAAATTGTCTGAGCACTGGAAAGCCAAAGGCCTCATCCTTATTCATCAAATGTAAATGTAATGATTTGCCTATCGCTGTCATTAACTGGCTAATAACTATTTATGACCCCAGGATGCAGTTTCTGCTCAGTTAATGTGCTCCATAGTAAAGCTATGATTTTATCTCAGCTGTTATGGCTCTTGGTTTCAGCTGCTTGCATTAAGGGATGAGCAGGTTCTGCTGATTATCCATATAATAAGAGATCATGTTCCAAGGGCCTTCAGAAAAACTCTCATCAAACAAAATTGGAGTTGTGCCTGAAAAGGAAACCTTGCAGAATAACATGTTGATTGCCCCCAAATAACCCTCACAAATCACACTTAAGGGAAATTGATCATACGTTTTCTGAGCCACATTTTTAAGCAACTGTGAATCACTAAGTGCTGGGGAATTGTATCTGCTGACACTTCTCAGCCAAGATTTTTTTCAACCCGCTTTCACTTAGCCTTGGAAATTGTACCTGCCCTTTGCAAGCACAGCTTTTTGGAAAATATAGTCAAGTCTGAATCAGAGTGCAGGAGCTGGTTCTGGATGCTTAGCCAGATGGGCTCAAAAGCAGAATAAGGCCACATAGTGCCTCATTTGGTATCTTGACCATCCTCCAAACCAAGCTCCACTTTTTCTTCCTCCTAGTTTTTTCCCTGACTGCATTCCTTTATTCAGTCTGTGTGTAGTGAGCATGGATGGCGTACTAGGACTAGGGAAGATATGAAGGAAGTTTAAGATATATTACCTGTTCGCTCTGACCTTGCAATTTCATTTATAAGAAGAAACATGCACAGAAGCAATTATTCTGGAATCCGTGCTCTTCCTACTGTCTCTACCACATCACTCCTGTTGAAATTATCATTTCTGCTTTTACCTGGACTAACTATTTCCATTGCAGTCATCCTAACTCACGTCTCTTTGGGCATTTTTGTCAAAACATTAATCAGATCATTGCAGTTCTTTCCTGAAAATCCTCGAATGGATTTGTATCTCACTCACAGTACAAACCAATACCCTTCTCATGGCTTATAGGCCCTTTGAGGGGCCTGACCCCATTTTTTGTCTGTCATGGTTTCTTGCCTCCCTGTCTTCTCTCCTTACTCTGATCTGGCTCTGCTACCCTTTTGCTGTTCCTCAAACACAATGATGATTCCAGCTCCTTACAGCTCCTGCCCTTGCTATCTCCCCAGCCTGGCACGTTTTCCCTAGCATTCACATGGTATTTGCCTTCATTTTACTTAGGTTTATTTTCATATATGCCCTTGCCAGTGAGGACTCTCCTGACCAGCCTATAAATACACTGTCACCATCTTCCCACCCTGCCTTCTCTCTCTTCTTAGCATTCAGAAGCACCCAGTTGATTTATTTATGTCTCTCTAAATCGTATAAGTCTGAGGAGAGCAGAGACTTTGCTTAGTTCCCTGGTGTATCCATACAAGCGTGAGCCATGACTGGAACTGCAAAACCTAAAGGCCTCAATCACAAAAGGCAGATGATGCAGTGAATGAATAAATGCATGAATATTGTGGCCAGAGGAGCTTCCCACTGTCCAGCAAATGAAGTCGTGTTCATCCTGGTCTTCCAAAGTCACTCCATTAGGTATATTTCCAAATTCAACTAAGAAAATACCTAGTAGTTTAAACACACTCACTTAGACCTACAACAAGATGCCTAGAGAAAAGCAATCTTGACCCAAGAAGTGCTTAAGGATGTATCAAAACCAGAATCTTTTTCTACGGGTGCTCTGAATGATCACCAAAGAATCAATTAAACAAAACAGGCAGATTAATTGGAGAAAAGGGGTACACATATACTAAAGGTACATACATGGAAACCTTCAGAAAGAAGTCCCCCCAACCCCATCAGTTGAGTGGAGAAGCTTATATACTATTTTCAGGTTATAGGAAGAATGGGCGATTGGGTTTTGGGAAGTAGAGGGAAGAGCAATTCTGCTGAAGGGCAATCGACAATTACTAGGGAGAAATCAGAGGGCTTGGAGGGCATGCTGTGGTCTGGGGCAAAGTCTGTTGGGCCTGTAGAGTGGACATCAGTTTGCGACAGAAGTCTGTTCAGGTGGTTTGTTGACAGACATTAGTTTTCCTTTCTTCAGTTTGGGCCTGGTTAGTGAAGGTTCAGGGAAAGGACCAAAAGTACCTTTTTCTTCTTTGGTAGGACTAAACTTGAGGCAGATAAGGAGACTTCAGAGAATCCTATGCTTGGGGAGAAACTTCAATGTGTGTGGTAGGTCAGTGGGTCCTTAAGGCTTCTTCAGTTCAGCCTGTCACAACGTCATGATATCTTAGGATATCAGTTTCTGAGCCCTAACAACTTGCACTGTCCTTAGCACAGTGGCCAGACAACTAGGCACCATATAAATATTCAAGGCATGGAAAGTAGGAGTGGTAATTATAGTGACATTTAACCCATTTTTCAGAAAAAAAAAGAACTTTCCCAGATGGCTTTTCTTATGACACTTTTCATTATAAAAGTGCAACTTACTCATTCTTCAAGGAATGTGGAATTTTTTATTTTCTCAGCCACTAGGGAGAAGATGGACAAAGAAGTAGGTTATGAATGGGTTTTTGTATAGCCAGCCTCTTCTTTCTGTCCCTAATCCGTTCTGTCCTATGGCCCCACCTGATTTACAACCACTCTACTACACACCGTTTCTGTTCCAGTCAAACTCACTGTATACTCTTCCCCAGACAATTCAGGTCCTCTTTTTTACAGTTTTTTAAAAATATTTTTTAACAGAAAAATAGAGAAGATAGTACAGTGAGGTCCCATATACACAACAGATAGTTTTCTTATTACTAAACATTTTATGTTAGTATGATACATTTCTTACAACTACTGGGCTAATATTATATTGATATGTTCTTTTTTTTTTTTTTTGCAGTATTGGCTGGGGTCAGGTTTGAACCCGCCACCCCTGGTATATGGGGCCAGCACCCTACTTCTTGAGCCACAGGCTTTGCCCTATATTGATACATTCTTAAAGTTCACCCTGTATCCTGATTCTCTGTATTCCAATGACTTTAATTTTGGGGATTGATGCTATATTTTGATGCAGGTACACAATGTGTAATGATCGAATCAGGGTAAATGAGATAGGTGTCACCTCAAATATTTATCTTTGTGTTAAGAACATTACGATTCTTCTCTTCTAGCTATTTTGAGATACACAATAAGACAGTATTATTACACACAGTAATTCCTCTATAGTACTATTGAAGACTAGAACTTATTCCAAGTGTGCTTTTGTTTCCTTAACCAACTTCTCTTCATTCCCTTTCTCTGGTTCTAGCCTCTGATAGCCATCATAACTCTGAATGACCTTTATGAGATCCACATTTCTTAGCTCCTACATGTAAGTGAAAATATGTGATATTTGTTTTTCTGTACTTGACTGATTTAACATAATGACTCCTAGTTCAACCCATATTGCTGCAAATGACAGGATTTTATTCTTCTTTCCATGGCTGAGTAATATCCTATTATGTATATACCACATTTTCTTTATCTACTCATCCATGGATGGATACTTTGGTTAATTCTGTATTTTGGTTATTGTGAATGGTGATGTGATACACAAGGGACTGCAGATATCTCTTTGGTAATTTGGGGTATACACCTAGCAGTGGGATTGCAGATATCTCTTTGGTAATTTGGGGTATACACCTAGCAGTGGGATTGCTGGATCATAGGGTGGTTTTATTTTTAGGGTCCCATCCAGTATAGCACCCTACCTTTACACATCATGTCTCCTTAGGCTCCTCTTAACTGTGACAGTTTCTCAGAGGAGTATAGGTGAGAATGCTCCCATGGTAGAATGCTTCTCCACTGAAATTTGGTTGCTATGCTTCTCACTGTTGGACTGGGCTTATGGGATTTGGCAGAGGATGACCACAGAGGTCAAGTATCCCTTGAATTATATATCTAAAGTATATACTGTCAACATGAGGTGTTGGTCTCTACTGTGAAGCTGTGCATTTTCACCCTTTTCTTTCTGTGTTCGTGGGACAGCACTCACTATGTGCAGCCCACACGTAAGAAGTAGTGCGTTATGTGCTCACTCTTGAAGGTAGGATTGTTACATACCTATTTAGAATTCTTCTAAAGGGGAGATTTTCCTTTTTCTTCATTTATTCAACCATTTACTTATGTCAGTATGGACCCACTAGTTTTAACTTTATACTTCTAAACTACTGATTATAATCCATTACTATACCGATGTTCTAGTTTATCCACCTATCGATAAATCCTTCCATTTATTGGCAATTATGAATAAAGCTTCTCTAAACATCCACAAGCAGCTTTTTGTCTGGACATAATTTTTCTAATCAGGTAGAAAAATCTCAGGATTGTGACTATTATTTAGCTTTGGAAGAAAATGATAAAATGTCTTCCAAGATGACTGTACCATTATGCATTCCTACCAGTAATGAACAAGAGTTCCTGCTATTTCAAATTCTTCTAAGCATTTGATATTGCCATTTTTGTTTTGCATTTTAATCATTCTAATGGGTAGGGAATGTTTTATCATTATTGTTTGAATCTTCAAATTTTTGCCTTTCCTCACAATAGAAAAATTCTACATTGTTATATATGGATACCCTTAAAGGCCAATTTCAATGCCATTTCTTCCATCAAATATCTCTCAGAACCTCCCCTTATTAACAAAATTAACTTTTCCCACCCATCCTTCCACCATCTGTAAATTTATGACATCTTCTATTACTAAAATAAACTTTTAATATTTGAAAGTGATTATAAGATTTTCGAGATACCACAATATTAGTTTTCACTCAAATTTCAATATTCTAGAATTAAAATATTTATCAGCATGTAGATGCCAGTAAATAGGAGGCAACAAAGCCACCTTGAGGTAGAGGTGTTGGGGAGGCAGCTGGGTTCATTTACTAAGGATGCAGTTCATTCCCACATACGAGTCTTAGAGAGGATTTAATCATCTTCTGAAAGCCTATTCTGCCATCCGCTGTTGCAGTAACTCTGAATTCTTGGAATCATAAATGCAAAGCATTTACAGAGCATTTCCTGGGGAATACTTTTTTTTTATTATAGTGATTTTTGTTCTTGTCTTATTTACTTTCTAGACTGTAAGCAGGTAAGAATAGGACATGTGTCAAGTAAATTTTACATTTAACAAATGTTTCCAAATATATGAATATAAGACATTCTGCATGGTTTTAAAAGCAAGAGATTATTTTTCCTTACAATAGAATTGTCTACAGTTCAATTGATTTCAAAGAAATCTGAGAGATTACAAAACTCTAGAACATACCATAAATTTAGGCACCTTGTAGAGAAGGCAGCCTCTGCATTAATATCAAAACCCTTGGGAGAGACAAGTTGCCTTTGTCCCCTTAAAGGCCTTGGCATAGGTGAGGGTGCTGAAGTGATCAGCTTGCTCATTGCCATGGCAATGTAGCCACTCTTGCTGCAATCAGCAGGTCTCCAGCTTTGCCCCTGCAGACTAAATCCACCCACCTATGTTTTTTCTCTGTTTCTTACCTGGCATGAAACCTTTTATTGAGTACAAGGCACAGGGTTGGGAAATTTTGTTTCTACCAGTGGGCTTATCATACATCAGAGTATAGGTAAGCATAAAAGGATGGCTGTTGGGGAAGGGAGGTTGATAACCTCATAGAAATGGGGGAGGTTATCTCCGACACTCAGAAATCCCATTAGAGCCTATTTCCCCTTTCTTAAAAGAGGAAGGTATTTTCAAGGAGGCACTTTTTAAGAAAACCCTCCTTAGTTCCAAATAGATGGTTCTATGTTCTGAGTGTTTCCAGAGATAAATCCAGAACACAGATGACGTCACAAGCCTGGGGCCATGGTAATCAGGCTAATGCAGCTCAGTGAAGAAGGGCCTTCAGTCAGTACAGTGCTCCTGGAGGTCCTTGATGCTTTGATACCTTCAGAACTGATATGGTGAAGTGAACAAACCTCAGGAGGCTTTTGAGGGAATGGGGAGTTATTTCCCACCTATCAAAGAGATGGCATTTTATTTTTCTATTCAGTAGTATTTTTGAGAGTCAACTCCATTGAGTGATACATCATACATTAAGTAGGTAACTAAAATCTAATTGTTAACTATTTCTCTGGGTTGTATTATTATATTTAGAAGGTACCCATGATAATTTATATGTTTTCTGAAAATCATTGTTAACACTTATCAACAGTTCTAGTAATGAAATCTCTACATGTTTATACATGGGTAACTACAAGAGTTTTAAGACTCACTGAGTTGTGGTCCATTATCTCAGGAACACACAGTCCTTTCTGATTCATCCATGCAAGTTTCAACTTGCTCAGTTTATCAGTGTTGCTTATCTGCATAGATTTTACATTTTCTGATTTTTGTGTATCTCAAAACTTTTGTAATGAGCCACGTAGTACTTTATAGCTGTCACAATACTGATAAGTTCTCAAAACAACTCTGTAAAGTAGGACAGGCTGGATTTATGAGCTCTGTTTTGCTTTTGAGGAAATTGATGCTCAGAGAGAGCACCTGACTCACTCAAGTCCAAATACAAGTGTCTCAATGTGTGGTCTGAGGATTACTTGCAGTAGACTTATCTAGAGAGGTGCTTGTTAAAAATAGAATTTTATGGGGAAACTCAACTTCTATTGGATCACAATCTTCAGGAACTTTTGCTTTTCAGTGGTTCTAACTTCATTAACTAACCGCTGCTATAGAGCTTGGTTCACTTAGGATTTTAACTTAGGTCTTTCTAACACACTGTGATGACAGCATGACCTGAGAGAATTGCTGCCTCTTGGAAACCTGAGGCAGGTTTGAGACTTGATGTATCTTTCTCAGCGTTTTCTTAGCTAAATACTTCTGTGGAAGGGAAGCCTTCAGGATGCTGATTCAATTTCCTTATCACCTACACTTAGAGTCTGATAGCTGATCCTGTAGAACACAGAGCTGCCACGAAAAGCTTGGTTCACCAGGAGCCTCTTGTCTTTTCGCCAGTGGTAGTATTTTGTCCCTAGTGTTTTCTATTTTGACAGCTCATCAGCAAAGCTCCTGGAAGGGAGCAGGAACCTCGCTGTGCAATTAAGGCTTAAGTGTCAAGGGCGTATATGGAAGAGGAAAAGGAAGAGACCTTTATGGAGGCAACTAAAATAAATGAGCCTTAATAAGCAGATTAACAACTCTCCAAAAGTCAGAAGTTGCCCAAGTTTTTAAGCATGGTGCCCAAATGCAGTGGGATATATTATTGTCAACCTGGTTTATGTGTACAGAGTGTCCCTGGGGCCCCGCCATAGGATGATTTGAATTAGGATTTTTCAAATTTACAATAGGTTTACTGGGGGGTATAAGATACCTTTTTGACTTATGATATTTACTTATGACAGGTTTATCAGGATGTAACTTATCATAAATTATTAAGTAGTCTACAGAAGGAATCATTATTAATTTAACAAATATTTATTAAACATCTGCTGTTATGGGCACGAAGATTATAGGTGCCAACAAAACAGACAAAATCTCTGTATATAATAAAGCACAGAAAATCGGCAGGGGAGTTTTTAAAGACCTAGCTGCTCATTTTCACACAGCACCCTGCAATAAAAATCCCTCTTTCTGCTGTGGCAACTCTTGGCTCCAGTGTCTGGCTTTACTCTACCAGATTATCTGCATGGAGTTTCATTCAGAGTTTCAGTTTCATTAGAAAATCTGCCAGTGAGAGAGAGGAGATCAGAGAAGATGGTGGACTAGAAGCAACTAACTCCTATGCACTATTGTGAAGGAGAGCATCAGAAGTTACAGGTGGGTATTTACCTATGGATGGCGCTTCTTGGAAAGAACAGTATAAAACTGCAGAGAAGTGATGGAGAACATTCAGAGTGAAGAAGAGGTGATGTGGTGATTCATTCAGCAGGACTGAAGAAAACTTTGGGAAGGCATCCTGATGGGGAAGGTCAGAGAAAGCCCTGGGGCCCAAGGTATATGTGTGCCCTCCCCCCACCATTGTAAAGCTACTTGGAGTCTTTGCAGAGACATTGCACCAGAGAATGGGCACAGCAGGGATTTGATGGGTACCAATCCCAGGTTTATGCAACTGATATCATTCTGAACTCTGTTACAGGAAACAGTTCTGTATGGGGCTTAGCTTTACAATAGCAGACTTTGCATAGCTCCCATCAGGCTGAGGAGGGAATTGGCCAAGCAGACAGTCCCCCATATCATGTGCTGTGACTGGGTGCTGAGTGCCTTCCCCCCTTCAAGTGCAGGATCTGAGCAGTGGAGGCATCACAAACACTACCTGAGAAGCCTAAGGCTTGACATCTACAGTCTCAGTGCCACTAGATTAGCTACTTGCCTGTACTGCTCCAGCTCCATAGTCACTGTGCCATCAGAGCCACCTACCACTTGTGCTGATCAACCTCTACAGTTCGTATCCTCTAGTCTGACCCTACTCAGCTCTTGCTCTGCCTCCAGGCTGTAGTTCTAGCTCTGAGGCAATGGGCTGAAGATTCAATGCTCCACCAGGGAACCCCTCAGCCTCAACCAACATTCTACCCAGATATGGTTTGACCAAACGCCCAATGCCCACTCATGACTACTGCCTAGATAGGCTCATCAGGCTGCCACTGTCACCTTCACAGGGAGACCCTGGGTTGAGCAATCCCCTCAACACCAGCCTCCATGGAGAGGGTCTTACCTATCCCCTAAACTGAGCTCCCAGCAATGATCTGGAGAAGAACTCACCACCCTGCATGAAGACCATCCATCACTGCCTTGAACTGTGATGGTCACAGGGTAAAGAAAAAAAAAAACTGAACAGGGACACTATAGGTTCTCATTGCTTATGCCTCTTTCCTGCTGGGTCAGCATTTCCAAGTAGAGCACAAAGGCACCATCAGAGAACCTTTCCTCTTCCCACTAAGTAGGAGAGTTTCCAGCAAAGGAGAATAGGTTTCCTGTTCACCTATAAGCCCTGAGTCAAAAGAATAGGATTCAGATGAGAGGAAACCAGCAAAATAACTCTGGCAACATGAAAAAACAAAACAGTCTACCTTGCCCATGGGATCACAATGGAACTATAGTAGTAGATCCCAACCAAAAAGAAATTGTCAGAAAGTGGCATTCAGAATATATATGGCAAATAAGATGAATGAAATTGAAGAGAAAGTTGAAAACCAAAAAAAAAAAGCCAAAAATTTATTCATTTTTTCCATAAATTTCCTGAAATAAGTCATTAAAGAGCTAGACAACATATAAAAATCTATAATAGAACTTAAACAATCAATTTAGGGAATTTCAAAATATAGCAGAAGGCTTCAACAACAGGCTAAGCCAAGTAGAATAAAGAATCGAGAAAACCCAGTCATTCAAGTAGGAAGATAAAAAAGAATGATCATTCAAAGAAATATGGGACTATGTGAAACCAACTAGCATACGAATTATAGGTATCCCCGAGGGAGAAGAATGAAGAGCAAAAAGCATAGAAAATCCATTTGAGGGAATTATTGAGAGATACTTCTGTGATATCACCTGAGACTCAGATATCCAGATATAAGATGGTTATTGAACTGTAGAAATATTCATAGCAAAGAGGACATCTCCAAGACACAGAGTAATCAACCTGGCCAAAGTTAAAGGAGAAAACTCGACAAGCAGAAAGCAGAAAGTAACAACTAACCCACAAAGGAAAATTCATCAGGCTAACTGCAGACTTCTCCATGAAAACCTTACAAGCCAGAAGGGATTGGGGCTCCATCTTCAACCTTAAACAGAATATCTGCCAGCCTAGAATTGTATATCCTACAAAATTAGGTTTCATAAATGATTGAGAAATAGACTTTTCCAGACAAGCAAACACTGAGGGAGTTTGTCATGCTGAGTCCTGTCCTATCGGAAATACTCAGGACTGCAGGACATGGATCAGCCCAATAGACAACCACTAGTATAAAGTCACCCTAAAGTTAAAGTGCCAAGCTTGTATAGTCAACAGCACAAGAGGGAAACCAAAGCAACAAGGTACTACTTAACATAATAAACAAAACAACATCCCATATATCAATCTGATGACTCAACATAAATGCTCTGAATGTTCCACTCCAAAAACACAGACTAGTGAGTGGATTAAAAAGAAAAACCTTCCCATGTATTTTCTGTCTTGAGGAAGCACATTTAACCCACAAGGACGCACACTGACTCAGGGTAAAGAGACAGGAAAAAATATTCCATGCAAATGGAAACCAAAATTGAACAAATGTAGAAATTCTCGTATCAGATAAAATTAACTTTAAATCAATAATGGTAAAGAAGACAAACATAGTCATTATAGAATGGTTAAGGGAGCAATTCAACAAGAGTACAGAACTATACTAAATATATATGCACTTAACACAGGAGCTCCCAGATTCATAAATTCTACTAAATTCATAAATTCCATAACATTAAGAAGGGAGAATCCTCCCCAACTCATTTTATGAAACTAGTATCACTCTGATACCAAAACTAGCAAAGGATACAACAAAAAAAGAAAACTATGGACAACATCCATTGTGAATGCAGATGCAAAACTCAAGAAAATCCTAGAAAACCAAATTGAACAATACATCAAAAGGTAATTCACCATGATTAAGTGGGTTGTATCCCAGGGATGCAAGTATGGCTCAACATATACAAATAGTACATATGATCATCTAAATCAGGGGCATCCAATCTTTTGTTTTTCTTTGTTCCTCACTGGAAGAATAGGAGTTGTCTTCCAGACACACATTAAATATACAAACACTAAGCTGAGCATGGTGGCTTACACACTTTGGGAGGCTGAGGCAGGTGGATTGCTTGAATTCAGGAGTTCAAGACCAGCCTGAGCAAGCGGGGGACCTTGTCTTAAATAAATAAATAAATAAATACACAAATACTAATGAAAGCTGACGAGCCAAAAAAGTGTGTGTGTGTGGGGGGGTCATCCACACATAGTTTTAGTGATATCCAACACCACAGACAAGCGAAAATATTCATCACCAAATCAGCACATGGCCCCTAGATCTAGATAGATGGAGATTAAAGCTTTCACTAATACCTAGAACAATTTCATGATGAAAGAACTCAACAACCTAGGCACAGAAGGAATATATATGAAAATTATGAAAACCATATATGACAAATACACAGTCAACATCATACTGAATGAGAAAAAAAAACGAAAGCATTCCTTCTAAGAACTGAAATGAGGCAACTGTCAACATTTCTATTCAAAATACTACTAGGAGTCCTAGACAAAGCAATCAAGCAAGAGAAAGAAATAAAGGGTATCCAAATTGGGAGTGGTCAAACAGTTGCTTCTCACTGAGGATATGATATTATATCTAGAAAATCCCAGAGACTCATCAAAAGGCTCCTGAAATTGACAAATAACATTACGCAAAGTCTCAGATTACAAAATGGAGGTACACAATTTGGTTGCATTTCTACATATTAATGACATTCAAGTAGATAGCTAAATCAAAGACTCAATACCATTCACAATAGCTACAAAGAAAATAAAATATGTTGGAATATACTTAACCAAGGAGATAAAAGATCCCTACAAGGAGAATGAAACACTGATGAAAGAAGTCACAGACGACATAAACAGATGGAAAAACATTTCATGCTCATGGATTGGTAGAATCAACATTGTTAAAGTGTCCATACTGCCCAAAGTGATTTACAAATTCAACCCAATTCACGTAAAAATAGAGAAATATTATTTCACAGATCTAGAAATAATAATTTTATGCTTTCTTTGGAACCAAAAAAGAGTTCAAATAGCCAAAGCAATCTTAAGCAAAAAGAAATCTGGAGGCATTGCACTACCAGACTTCAATTATACTAAAGGCTATAGTAACCAAAACAACATGGCATTTGGGATAAAAATAGAGACAGAACAGAGGAACTAGACGTAAAATGAACTACCTATAAGCAACTGATCTTTGACAAAGCAGACAATGAAATATAATAGGAAAAAGAAGCCTTATTTAATAAATGGTTCTGGGAAAACTGTATAGACACATGCAGAAGAATGAAACAGAATCTCACTGTCTTACCATATACAAAAATTAACTAAGATGGATAAAAGCTTTAAGTGTAAGGTATAAAACCATAAAAATTTTAGAATGTAACATAGGAAAAGCTTTTCTAGATGTCAGCCTAGAAAAAGAATTTATAATTTAAAAACCCAGACATAGTAAATAAATTAAACTTAATTTAGAAAGCTTCTGGAGAGAGAGAGAGAGAGAGAGAGAGAGAAAACCCAACAAAGTAGAGAACCTAAAGGCTGATATCCATAATCTAAAAATAAATAGTTAAGAAAAAAAGTACCATTAAAAAATGGGCAAAGACATGAACAAAAGAAAATAGACAAATGGCCAAGAAATGCTCAATGTCACTAATCATCAAAGAATTGCAAATTCAAACCACAATGTGATATCACCCTACCTTGTCAGAATGGCTATCATTAAAAAGTAAAAACAAAAACATAATAGATACTGGCATGGTTGCAGAGAGAAAGGAATATTTATACACCCCTGGTGGGATTACAAATTAGTACAACCTCTATGGAAAACAGGGTGACGATTCCTCAAAGAAATGAATATAGTCTTACCATTTGACCAAGAAGTCCAACTACTGGCTATCTACCCAAAGAAAAAGCAGTTATTTTATCAATAGGACACCTGTGCTTGAATGTTTATCACAGCACGGTTCCCAAAATCAAGGACTTGGAATCAACCTGAGTGCTCATCAGTTCATGAGTGGATCAACAAAATGTGGTATATACATATAACATTTAGTACTACTCAGCCATAAAAAGAATAAATTAATGCCTTTTCACAACAATCTGGAACGGGAGACCATTATGCTAAGTAAAATAACTCAAGAATATAAAAACAAACACCACATGTACTCTAATAATTTGGAACTTATTGATGGGCACACATCAGCACAGAGAGGAAGTAAAAGTCATTAGAAATCAAGAAGGGGTTGAGGGCAGAAGAGGAGGGATAGAAACCTGTCTGACAGGGACAGTGAACACTATTTGGGTGAAGGGAACACTCATAGCCATGACTTAAGCATTGTAAAACCTATCTATAGAACAAAAACATTTGTATCCCCTTAATATTTTGAAATTTAAGGAAGAATTATTTCAATACATTTCAGATATTTAAAAATTCTTTTTTAATAAGGCTCAGCACCCATAGCTCAGTGAGTAGGATGCCAGTCACACTAAGGCTGGTGGGTTGGAGCTGGGCCTGAGCCTGCTAAACAATAATGACAACCGCAACAAAAAAATAGCTGAGCGTTGTGGTGGGCACCTGGAGTCCCAGCTACTAGGGAGTCTGAGGGAAGAGAATCACTTAAGTCCAAGAGTTTGAGATTGCTATGAGCTGTGACGCCACAGCACTCTACCGAGGGCAACAAAGTGAGATTCTGTCTCAAAAAAAAAAAATTTTTTTTAATATAAATATGAGCCAGGCATGGTGGTGCTGGCCTATAGTACCAGTTACTTAGGAGGCTAAGGCAAAAAGATCCTTTGAGCCCAGGTGTACAAGTCCAGCCTGGACAATGTTGCAAGACCCCATTTCTTAATTAATAAAACATAAGTCTTATTGTCCAAAAAAGGAAAAAATATATCAAGGACTATGGACTTTAAGTAATTTAAAAGCGCTGTGGGTTTCTATGCAGAAGTTAACAAAGGTACTTTGGCACCATGTAGCAAGAGAAGTGAACTCAAGGCTTCTCAACGTGTGATCTGAGAGCCACCTGATCGGAAGCCCCTGCAGACATTGTTAATAAAAATGTAGAATACCTCGTACTTTATGGATGATTCTTGGGAAGTTACTTTTTTTTTTTTTCCAGTTTTTGGCTGTGGCTGGGTTTGAACCGGCCACCTCTGGCATATGGGGCTGGTGCCTTACTCCTTTGAGCCATAGGCACTGCCCCCGGGAAGTTACATTTTTAATAAACAAATGTAACTCCTTAGGTCACTGTTTTGTTCACAGAAGCTGAGAATCACTGGGGGAGGAGCGGGAGTCAGGGTGCCATGAATTTGTCAAGGAAAGCCTTTGTGAAGAAACAGTATGTGTGCAAGATGAGACTTGAAGATTAAGGTTAAAGGAATGGGATTTGTCCAAGAGCTTCCCAGGTAGAATAGCATGTGTCAAGGTCCAAAGTGAGTAGACAAAAGGCAGAAAGTCCTCTGTGGCTGGAGAAGAGCGAGAAAGGTAGAGAGAGCAGGAGCTGAGGCCAAGATGCCAGAGATGGGCCAGGTCAGTATTATTGAGGCTATGGGATTTTATCTTAAACCACTGAAGAATTTAGGTAAAGAAGCACAGACAATTTTTCATTGAGAAACAAACCATGAAGAACTTTAGGGGTCTCTAGAGAGCATTATTGGGCTGTGAGGAGGAGGCTGTGGCAGTATTTGGTGGGAAATAACGCTACCTGGGATTAGATCAGAGGTAATAAGATTAGAGAGAAATGAAAGGATCCCACAGATATTTAGAATGGAAAACCCAAAGCACTGAGTGATCCTGTACACGTAATGCTGCTAGGACCCATGTTGACTCACCCTCTACCTTCTAGGATCACAACTGACTTGGCCTCTGCGGCAGTGATGAGAACCTGCTCTTTCTAGACATCTCCTGCCAATAGTTTCCCTTCTGGCCAAGTCTCCATGCTTTGGTCTGGATAAGAAAAGGCTGTCTTGACTGCAGGAGCAAACCAGTCAAGAGCAAAGGTGACAGCAATAGTTTTTTGAGGTCGTGGGGGCTACTCAGAGGCATTTTACTTATTTTCTGGAGGACCAAAGAATGACAAAGTCTGCTTATTATGAGAGAATTTTGAGAGTGTTAACCAAGCTTTAGCAGGAATACACCCAGAAAAGCTTCACCAGAGAGTCCTTCACCACCACACAAGGTTCTTGCACATTCTTCTCACCAACAAAGGACAATTTTGCAAGAGTTTAAATGACAAACCACCTTACAGTTCTGATTTAGCTCTTTTTGACTATGTCTGTGTCTCAATTTTTAAAAAATCTTCAAAGGGCCCCCAAATAAGTTTTCAGTTAATAATGTAAAAAAGACTGCATTGACATGGGTAAATTCCCAAGACTCTCAGCTCTCTAGGGATGGACTAAATAGCTAGTATCATTACTTAAAATAAGTGTCTTGAACTTGATGGAGGTTACTTTAAGAAATAAAGTTTTTTTGTGTTTTTTTTTTTAAATTTAAAGAACAAAAGAAAAGGCTGCCTTGGGTAAAAATCTCTGATTCTAGGGGTCAGAAGAACTTCAACTGGTTGCAGACTCTGCCACTAAATCCCTGAGGCACCCAGCAGGGCTTTAGGTTTCCCACATGAAGGTCACACCCTTTGTATATATTCTTATCCATTCTGTAGGTTCCTTCCTCCATAGTGCTGATCACAACTCCACTTATGTGAAAGATTCCTCCAAGAACTTGTTACATATCTACCTCAGCCATTAAACTGACGGCCAGAAGCGTGGCTGGATCACTGTTAGTATTGAGCTCTGTGGGTATACACGAGCTTTGCCCTCCTAGGACGCAGTCTTCAGAATATGGGCAGGTGAAGGAAAGGTAACACATAGGAGGTTAAAAGTGACAGAATCCCAACGTGAAGGGGAGGGCAAGGAGAAAGGAAATGTCTACAGGGGTTCCCAGAACCTAGCTTGGGTACCTGGATGGAAAGAGTTAGTATTAATTTTGAGGTAGAGAAATCTGTAAAAGAGACACATCTCTTAAATGTCAGATAAGTTCAGTTTGGGGCATCTGAACTATAATGCAAGCCATGGAAATGTCTAGTGGGCAGAAGGCTATAGAATTTCAGGGTTTTACACAAAGGTCCGAGTCAGAGGTATTATAGGTTGTTTTGAAAACTACCTTAAAACATTTTTAAACAAATAAGATGGCATATGAATAAGTAAAATCCAACTAACAATGGCTATTATTAATAGCTGAGTGGCAGACTCAGTTCTAGGGCTTTGATTTATTTCTTCTTTATACCAATTCTATTGCTTAGATACTCTTATGGCTCCCATTTCAAAGATGAGGACAGTGAGGCACAGAAAGTTTGAACACCCCACCCGAGGTTCCAGAGGCAGTACATGGTGGAGACGGCACTTCAACCCTCAGTTTTTGGATCTTCTGCCTTTGGTTTCCAGATGCTGTTCATCTGCTTGACACACTCACTGCCATAGCTGCCTGGCATCCACCATCAGATCCCCTCATATATCTGTTCACTCTCTATCTCACTCCTGAGCTTGTAAATGTCTTGATTAGAGGTCTATTTTTATTGGTCTTGTATTCCTTATCTGCAGGCAAAGATATTGGGGCACAGGTAAAATAACTTCTGTAGTCACATAATTGGGTAGTGGGTGAGCTATTATGTGAACTCATCTCGATCTATTTCCACAATTCCTAACTTTAATTGCTATATATGCCCATAACACAAAACCATAGTTTTGGATGCAACTTTTTGATTGATAGAGAGGTACAAGGATGAGTGTTGGTCTGGAAAGCAGGAAAAGTGAATTCTATTCCAAGGATGCGATTATGTGATGTCTGAAAAATGTCACTTACTCCTTGTGATCTGTAAATGAAAGCATTTAGATCAGACAGCCCATCACGCTGTAGGAATCTTTTTATAGAAAGAGGAAAGAAATGATTTGACTCCTATAGAAAGCACGAAAAACTAGCTTTAAAATTCCAAATTATTATTATTTTTGAATAGAGACTGTCTTAAATGGATCATTCCATTTGACCCTCTCCTGAAGTGTTTGAGGTGGAACGATTATTAACCAGACCTCCCCTAATTATTATTAATCAGATCTCCCCTAATGATTAAATTAAACCTCCCCTTATGGCTCAGTGCCCGTTCTCAGTGGGTAGGGCAACGGCTACATATACCGAGGCTGGCGGGTTCGAACTGGCCCTGGGCCTGCTAAACAACAATGACAACTGCAACTAAAAATTAGCCAGGCATTGTGGTGGGTGCCTGCAGTCCCAGCTGCGTGGGAGGCTGAAGCAAGAGAATCGTTTTTCATGGCCTTAAAAGAATCGCTTAAGCCCAAGAGTTGGAGATTGCTGTGAGCTGTGACACCATAGCACTCTACTAAAGGCAATATAGTGAGACTCTCTGTCTCAAAGAAAAAAAATCATACATCCCTGACTCCATCTTTTTTGCAATAGAGGGAATTTAACTTTAAACAAACTAACTTCTCAAGGCCACACACAACTAGTCGCACAACTAGTAAAAGACAGAGCCATTTGACATCTAGCTTTGTCTCATGCCCAAACTTAAATACTGTTATTTCCCCTTGATTTACTATAGAAATGATTCTATCAATTAAATTTTGATGAACAGAAAATTGGAGTAGGTCATTTACCCTAGCAAACTGTGGAAGACCAGTGAATGAAGTATTTACCCCAATAAAAGCACATCTTTCTTCGTGAAGAGAACAGGGTTGTTCACGCTTGTCATCTGCTCAAAGTCCCCAGCTTGCCCCAGATGATGCTGAAAAATACTACAGTAGATTCTACTATACTGACCATGCAATAGGGAGAAGTACAGTCCACTATCTCTGCCGCCATTTAGGCATGGGGCCGAAAACAGGTGCTGGGAAATAAGTTACACTGCGACGGTGGAGATATTTAATTTGATACAAATATATCTCTTAATTTGGACTCACAGAAAGGTCCTCTCCTTGCTCTTTTCACTAGACATTTTAGCTTTGGCAGTTTGAATTTTTACATTTTAAAATTTTAGCATATATCTACTAAAATCTTTAGTTGAACAATAAACAGAAAAAAACACATGAAAAATAAAGCCTGGAAAGAGAAAGCAAGCTAGGACTGACACCATAGGTGAAAGCAGTGAGAGCATAACTCCTGATCGCCTATCGAAAGTCTTTTCACTTGATTCTACAGCTTTACTTGCTTCAATTAGTGAGTCATTTGGTCCTGTGGGCACTTTCCTCTTTAAAAATGCAAATAACCATTAAAGTACAGAGATGGCCATTCACAGGTTAAGATAAAATGGTCTATGCAGTTTTCTAACTTTTAGACCAGTTCCTGAATTAGAAGTCTGAAAAAATCACCACATGCAATCTCTCTTTTTTAATTTTTTTTTTTTTTAAGACAGAGTCTTATTCTGTCACCCTTGGTAGAGTGCCCAGGCTTCATAACTCACAGCAACCTCAAACTCTTGGGCTTAAGTGATCCTTTTCCCTCAGCCTTCCAAGTAGCTGGGACTATAAGTATCCACCACCACATTTGGCTAGTTTTTCCGTTTTTAGTAGAGACAGGGTCTCACTCTCACTCAGGCTGGTCTCGAACTTCCGAACACAGGCAATTCACCAGCCTCAGCCTTCCAGAGGGCTAGGATTATGCACGTGCGCCACTGTGCCTGAACAGATGTAATCTCTTCACCATACAGTTAAGTCATGGAGGTTAGAAAGAACGTGATTTGCTCAGAAATTCACAGGTTGTTTTTAATGATAACCCTTTTAACCCAAATATGAGAACTCCCTGTGCAGTGCTCTTTTCATCAATACTGTGTATTGCCCCCTGATGTTAAAATACATGATAATTGTGTTATGAAATAATGTTATTGGCACAGTGTAACGTGCCATTAAGAGTAAGGTGGAGACAAAAACAGTGAGCTCCTCTAAGCATTAGTTTTGGGAACCTGGAAATGATTATCTTCTCTAAGTCCCAGTTTATTATTAGGTAAAACAGAGATAAATGTTATCTCTGTTGTGAAAATTAAATACATTTATGAATTTAATGCACTTAGCAAGCTGCCTGGTGCCTTGTAATTAGTAAGTTCTAACTTCTAAAAATTTTCTATTTTAGAATTAAGTGATGTCACTCTTGGAATGGTTTATTATAATGTAGGTAGATAATGATCTCGGGTGGGGATTTTGGTCAAAATGAGGTCAACATCCTTTATGGTTCATGATTAACCTTCTGATAAACTTAGTTGTCAAAAGCCATTGTTAGATGCACAGCTAGTAGACAGAGAACGATACACATGCCTGAAAATTTCCTTTTCCAGCATCTCCCTAAGTAAAGCAGACACAAAACATCCTGTGCCAGTGGTAATTCCTTGAGCTCCATGTTTGAGTTTATCACAGAAAGGTTGATTAATCCCTGTGAATTTCCAGTTATATGAAGCAGCTCTGGTCTTATTAATTAAATCTCAGGATTATCAGGGTTTCTTTCAAGATCTTGAAATTAGAGCTCCTTAAAAAAATTTGAAAAGAGAATTAAATTTGAATATCTTTAAAAATGTTGGAAGGGCATTATGATCAGAGAAAAGGAAAAATACCACCTGTGAAAACTCAGTTCCCCCAAGAGATTTGGAACTCTGGTATTTGTCAAAGTTCTTAACATTTGATAGGCAAAAGATACAATGATAGAAATGTTAGTGAAAATTAAAAGGAAATTACTTGCTTTTAGAGTCCTTAGTAATCAGAAATATGCAAAATAAAAAAAAATCATCTAGTTGTTTCATTTGTGAAGACTGACCCAGTTGCCACAGAGAAGCTATAATCACATAAAATTTGTTGTATAATAATATTTCAGATTAAGATTATAATACTAATAAAAACCCTAAGCCTATGTTTAAGAAGTTAAAGTGGACAGACCTCTCTGGCTTCCACTTAGGACGTCAACCGCTAGAAAGAGTATCCCTTGCACTTTTAACAATAAGAAAAAGTGGCATAATTTGTGAAATCATCCCTTTTTGTATATCCATCAGAGAGCTGAGATCACAGAGCAAACAACTAGCCTCAAGTCTAAAAAAAGACAGGTATCTCAGAAATGCAGACACTGGTTTTCTTGGGTAGGGCATAAGAAAAAGTCAACACCACCACATAAGTGTGAAAGATTTTGACTATAATTGCTAAGACTACATAGACTGTCACAAACTCAGACCTACTTGGAAATGCAGACACAGAGGAATTTGCACCCAATCACAGGCTTTGTTTTGTGGACTTCCATAGGATGCTCAGAGGAAGATTGGAAGCCAGGAATAGATTGAAAAAATCCTTACAAGGATGGCAGGCCTTAAGGAACAGACTGGTCTTTCTGGATAGGCATGGAACCTTGCTAGAGTTCTCCTCCCTCTGGAAAAATAGCCTTCATTTTAGCAAGATAATAGCAAAACCTATTATCACCAGGATATAAATGAATACCCATTGTAGTTGGAGAAAAGGAGCAGGAAAAAATGCAAAAAATTCTGCTTTCAAAATCCAGGAAGAAAAATAATCCTGGACCTTTTACTGCAAAGGGAGTAGCAGGTTCATTGAGAATAGACACCATGCCAAAATTCAGGAACACAATGCCTGGCTTGAAATAATAGAGAATATTCTCTGACTCCTACCATCATGCTATAAAACAGTTTACTAAAACTTATAATAGTGTTCCTCTAGCACAGCAGTTCTCAACCTGTGGGTCACAACCCATAGGAATTGCATTAAAGGGCCATGGCATTAGGAAGGTTGAGAACCACTGCTTTAGCAGAAGGGCAGAACCCTAGAAAGATGCTTCTCCAAAGTATAAATTCAAAGAGAAAGTCTAAAGTTAAGGGTGGAACAAGAATATTTAGAAAATCTTGTGACCATTCAACCCCTACCATAAACACAAGGCAAGGCTAGAAGAATTTCAAACAGGTGATATATATTGAGAGTAACAATAGCAACATCAAAACTCAAATGCAGTTCAACTCCTGACAAGAATGACTGAACATAATTGATCCAACAGAAAGACAAGCCGGTTTCCAGGCATACACAGTTTTTACCTCACTTCCTTCTGTTCTACAAGTGATTTCCAAGACTCAAGAAAAGGAAAGGAAGAAATCCATTGTCAAGAGACAAAGTAATCAATAGAACCAGGCTCAGATAAAAATCAAATACTGGAACTTAAAATAACTCTGGTTAATGGGTTAAATATTTCAGTGAGAAAATTGGACACAACCAAGAACACATGGAGAATGTCAGCAAAGAGATGGAAACCATAAGAGAGAATTGACTGTAAATGCTAGAAATAATAGATATGGTAGCAGAGATAAAGAATTCCTTCATGCTCAAAAGATGACTCCACACAGCTGAGGACAGAGGTGGTGAACTTAAATAAGTCAATAAAAAATACCCAGACTGAATAAAAAGAGAAATAAAGAGTGGAAGAGAAGTGCAAAGTTCACAGTAGCTGTAGAATAATGTAAAATTGTCTACCATACATGTATTGAAATCCTAGGAGAAAAAAAATGGGATAAACAAATATTTAGAAATATAATGGTCAAGAATTAAATCAAATAATGGACGAGCGAGCTCAGATAACATCATACAGAACACTAAATACCCAGACACATAATATTCTAATTGCTGTAAGCTAAAGAGAAAATTTTGAAGGCAGACAGAACAAAATAAAAGACATCCTATGCAGAAGAACAAAAACAAGAATTAGAACACACCTCTTATGAGAAGCTATGCAAATCAGAAATCAAAGGAGTAATATCTTCAGAGTGTTGAAATAAGGTGAAGTGAAAGAGCACCGATTAGGTTGATGAACCATGAATGGTAGATTGATAGATTTGTCAGTTCCAGGATTAGGGGAATTTTCAGTGTTTTTAGGAACCACATCTGATTTTGAAAAATGAAATAGCAATGTAACATGTAATAGTAATTTCCAACATATTCCCACAATTACTGTGTCCTAGGATAACATTTTTAATATTCATAATCTCATATGGTTAAATGTACTGTAACTGACAATGCCATTAATAGAATTTAGAAGAATGGTTCTTTAGTGGTAAACAGGAAATCCAGAAAGCTCCTTGTAGGTTATGACATATAATCTGATTTTTGTGTGGGGCCCTACTCCAGAAACTAGAGGAAGTATGTGCCTAGGTCAACAATAACTTGCACCAGTCTCCCTGATAACAGAATTTCATCTTCAGTCCTCAGTGATTCAAAGAATAAATCCATGGACACAGATCAGTGGTAAGACAGGACTTATTTTACAGAAAAGAATACAAAAACACCAAAGCTCCTGGCAGAGAGAAACGGGGGTGGGGGGTGGGGTGGGGTGGGGGGGCTTTCTCTGGGCTCTTTGTCCAGGGTATATATATGGTAGCACCTGGTCCTCTGTAGTTACATTTAATGTGTGTGTTCTCTATAGCATGGGTTCTCTGTAGTTACATTTGGCCAGGACTCCCAACAAAGTAACAAATGAATGGATATAATCCCTTCAATTCCCAGGCCTAAGAAACCTACATGAAATTGACTAGGCCTGGGAAATGGGGGTTCCCTGTTCAGCTGCAAGTGCAAGGGGAGGAATACCCTAAGGTGCTGGTGTCTCCCTAGCAGTTGTCTGACCTCTCTGGCTACTGGAGCCTCCCCCAGCCCCTGCCACCCCACACCAGTTCCTCTGTCAGCTGCTGCTGCACCAATACTGCCAAGGCACAGTGGCAGGTCCTCCCCTCAGCTCCACTGAGATGGCTGGGGCATCGCCCATCCAGAGAGGTATATTCATATTGAAATGCAACATAGGTCCTCCCACTTCTTGTCATTGTTGCTACTTTTTAACCTCTCTCAAATTCTTAAAAATAAGTTTTTAAGACTCTTATGTATGTGTAGGCATAGTTGCTAGGCGAGACAATCATGATTTCTCATGATTTTTAAGGCAGCATTATTAAGTACACAACGACCTAGACTTGAAGTTTTCAAGTCTCCGCTTACAAAAGAGCCCTGTTCCTCAGTGTATCATTGCCTTCCTCTTGACAATGAAGTCGATCCATTGTGAAGACTATAAAGGTAAGCCCTCTTATTCATTTAAGTGACTGTAACATTTAAGAACGTGCATTAACTACTTTATAAACATTCTCTCATCTATCATGCATTGTTATAAAGTAGGCATTGGTGTTTCTATTGAAGCGATAAGGAAACTGAGGCTAAAGTAAATGAATTTCTCAAAGGTACAGATAGTCCATAGTATTACAATAGGGATTGCAAAAACCTGAGTCTGCGGTCCCTGCACTTAACTGAAATATTCTATTGTCCTAACCAACCCCAACCTGCCAACTACTGAGCCTACAGCAGTGGGCGTGTGACATGAGTACTCACCTGCTTTCCTGAGATAGTAGCCCACAGCCAGAGGCCTGTCATCTAGTTAAAATAAAACCAATTTGTGTATTGAAATCCCGTTGGAGGGCTATTAATCATCAACAGTTATTTTGTACCTGAGAGTCCTTAGCTTTATTATTACACCTCTGTTGTTATTCATGCAGCTCTAGAGTTTCTAGCCATGGATCTTGGCAGGTTTTATTTCATCTTGGTGTTTCAAATTGTAGGCCATGGAACACTTGTGTCAAAAACCACCAGGGTGCTTAGTAAAACTGCAGATTGTCAGACTCCATCCAGATGTCTTAAATCAGATTTACCAGGAAAGAGGTTTAGAAATCTGCATTTTTAAGAAGCTCCCTGAATAAATCTTGCCTGCACTCAAGTTGGGGAGCCACTGTGATAAACGATAATTATAAGAAGATAAGCCACTTGAAAAAAATCTCTTGGAGTTTTTTTATAAAAGGGGAGAGAAATAGTTGAGAAGCCTGTCATAAAATTTTAGTATTTTTTTCTCCAACCAAAATGCTTCTTAGAACATCTTCCTTCTAAACTCCTAAGGTTTTCTGTCACATTATCATGACGTTAATTTTTTTTTTTTTTTTTGAACGGAGTGCCATAAATTACACATCTTGCCCCTGGTAAAACTCCTATCTGACCCATTTTTTGAAGGAAATCAGATTTGTTTTTGCATTTCTTTAAGAACTCCTGAACTTCTACAACTTGCTGTACAACACCACCACCATTTCAAGTCTGAGTTGCCGTGTGGTTCTACCTTAAAGCAAAATAATAAAAGTGCCTGCCCCTCCCCTGTTTCAGACACATCTGTCTTCATTAATTTTTTATGGCTTGCTTCCTTTCCAAGTCTTAACCTGAGAAGATTTACTGATCCCAACTAGCTGTAGCTGCCAGTCCGTTTTCCTCTGTGAATGGGGAATTGCATCTCAGCAGGTAACTGGTTTGTGTTTCACAAAAGAAGGAAACATAAAATAATTAAGAAGATAGGAAGCTGCAGGAATCTGTTATTTCTGTAATTAGCAATGTTCTGTGCTCTGAATTCTGAAGTTTTGAGAGAGCCACATTCCTTATGTTCCAGTTAATAAAGGCACATTGTGGAGCCTTCCAGAAAGGAGACCAGAAATAACCAGCAGGGTCTACAATCCAAGCAGCTTCTTTTACCTGTCAGGTAGATTCACAAAGCACTTGAGTGCAACCAGCACATTCTATTTAGAGGTCACTTTGTTCTAGAGGAACTTGTAACCATCTCTGGTATTAGTTATGGGTAACTTCAGAGCAATTTATAGGCACGCAAATAAAAATGTTCTGTGTTTTAAAACCTAAAACAGAGGCTGACATGATGACTACATCTCACTTTTCCTTCTCTGCTTAGAATCACATCTCTTCCTCAGACTGGAAAGAGACTTCTGTCTAGTAACAGTAGGGAGCTTTTTATTAATTTATTTTCATTTTTAGATCATGAAGCATAAAATGAGAGAAACTGCCTCCAGATTTTTCTACCTCAAAACCACTTTTTCCTTTCTGCACTTATTGAAAGTTGAGCTGTTTTCTCTCTCCATTGTGAATAACTTGCCTGATTTTTTTTAACCGA
>NW_003852398.1:23477052-23477796 GCF_000181295.1 Otolemur garnettii | reverse complement strand
ATTTGTTACTTTGGGATCTTGTGATGTGGGCCATTCTCATGGGGATTAGGTGACATCTCAAAGTGGTTTTGATTTGCATTATTATTCAGCCGTAGAAAAGATGGAGATTTTGTATCCTTGATTGTAAGTTGGATGCATTGGAAAATACTCTCCTAAGTGAAGTATGGCATGAATGGAAGGACAAGCATACCAATACCGAATTGAAACGTGATGGACATTAACCACGGGTGTTCACATGAGACGCAAAGTCAAGCATGGGCAGGAGGGGAAGGAGTTCAGCAGGTTCCTACCCAACAGGAGCAACGGAGGGTGTTTGACACACTGTGGGGATGGAGAACACAACTACAACTGGGATTCTACCTTACTAGTACAAACAATGTAGCCTAATTGTTTGTTACCCTTGTATTAATCTGGAAAAACAAAAAAGGAACAGTCATAGCCAATGCAGGCTCCAATCCTATTAAGTGTTTATACTTGGTGTGTTTCTAGAGTTATTTATTAAATTTTTGGCACCAAGAGTCACTTATTTATTGAGAAATTGTGCAATTAATGTTATTAATTACCTCTTTGGAAACAGCATCAAAAAATAGAAGAATGGGTTGGGTGCTGTGGCTCATGCCTTAATTCTAGCACTCTGAGAGGCCAAGGTGGGAGGATTGCTTAAACTAAGGAGAGCGAGATCCTGTCTCTACTAAAAGTAGGAAAATTAGCCTGGCGTTGTGGTAAGTGCCTGTAGTCCCAGCT
>NW_003852398.1:23468248-23476820 GCF_000181295.1 Otolemur garnettii | reverse complement strand
AAAAAATATATATATATAAATATATATATTAGGATGGTTTCCTTTTTATAGTAAAATTCTGTTTTATTTCTTTGTATTTTTTTGGCTTCATGTTTTAAACTAAGCCAATGTATTAAAAATATTAGAAATATTAAAGGACAATTGAAATGGAAAAAATAAAATGGGCATGAGTTCTACACCTAGGGACCATAGAACCTAGTGGGGTTGACAGAAAAACCGATTATCACATTAATTAGTATATGTGTGATGAGCTCTGGAAAACAGAAATAGTTGACATCACAGGAGCCTAAGCAGGAAGATCTGACCAAATCGTAGAACTCAGAGATGTGCTTGAGGAAATAAAAGACGTGCCGAAGTCTAAAGCAGGGATTAAGAAGGCACAGCCTGGAGAGAAGCGTGCCCCACTCAGAGGCCACAGCAAGGACAAGCTCTGGGCAGGGAAGGCACTTGGAGAGGATGCCTAAGGTGAGGGCGGGGAGGGCAGCTCCAGCAGGTGGAAGAGAGATACAAATGAAAGACTAAAAGGTTGAGTAATATCAGAATAAAAGTGCCAATTTGCCTCCCAAAAATAAGATTAGTTAAAACCATTTTAAGTCTTATTGCAGCTCGTTTGTCCACAGGGTAGGTGCTGCTGGGAATACCCTGTCAAATCACTGTGTTCTTAACATCACTCGCTTGACTCTGTTAGTTAAGCCTCCAATTTTATACATGGGTTCACCTGTTTAATCTTATTTCACCATTGTTTTGAACTTTTATTCTGTAATTATGGGTTTACAAGGTCAAATACACAAAACCACCCTACCCTTTCTTCTCTTCCTCTAACGTCTGTTTACTCGATGACAAATACAAACTTGCTGGTATTTTAACAAATGCAAAATTTATGTCTCTCTCTTCCCGTGGATAAACGGTGGCATACTTTACATTCTTTTCTCCACTGTGTCTTTTACTCCTACTATATCCTGGAGATCGTGCTAGAGTAGTTTACAAAAATATGCTTCATTTCTTCTTATAGTAAATGTATCCTGTTTATTCAGCAGTCCCCATCTGGTGGAAACGCAGGTGGTTTCCAGTCTTGTGATTGCAGAGTTCTTCAATTCATAGTATGCTGTGTATATCCTGTCATATTTTTCACTAGATTGCTGTAGGTGGAATGCTGGGTAAAAATAAACATGTAAAAGAAATGCTGGTAGGTACTGCCCAGGCCCTGTCCATAGGGTATGTAACAGCCTGCATTCCCACTAACAATATGTGAGGGACATTTGGTTTTTCTTACAGCCACACCAGTAGAGTATGTTGTCAAATTTACGAATATTTGCTAATTGGAAATTTCATTAATGGTGTCTGTATAGATTGGAGAGAAGCAAGAGACCAATCAAAAGATAGCGGCATGGGCCAAGTGACAGCTGGAATGAAATTGGAGTCACAGTATATCAGGAGGGCAAAAAATGGCATGGCTTGATATAGAATCAAATTCAGAGACAGAAGGAAGGGAATACCAGACTGACTCTTTAAAAAGCAACAACAAAATAAGAAATGATACTTTTCTTTTTTTACTTGTTTCCTTTCCCCTCTCCACCTTTTGAAAAGCAACTATTTATATTTCCTTCTCTATGAAACAGTTTTGAATGAAAAGTTTAAAATACATGAAAGTATGTTTACGAAAGCAAATTGTGGTGAAGATATTGGAATGGGTCAAGATGAACATCTGCATTAAAATGTACTTAGGAAGTGGTATACACCAGACAAATTCCCCAGGGTTGTTTGGTCCAACGCTGAGTCTACATATTTTAGAGGTTTCTCTGTACATAGGGAACTGTAACCCAACCTGACATATAAACAGACTATAAGTTCCTCTTGTAACGAGTAGCAGGGTCTCAGCCAATTACAGCAGCCAGCTGTTCAAACCAGGTTCATATTGGTCAAATGCTCAGTTGTAACCAATCTGTTTCTGTATCTCACTTTCATTTTTCGTATGTCACTTTCCTTTTTTTTTTTTTTTTTTTGTCTATAAATATTAGTTGACCCTGTGGCAGCCCTGGACTCCCTGGGAACCTATTCTGGTTTGGGGGAGCTGCTCCATTTGTGAAGTATTCTTTGCTCAGTGAAGCTCTGTTAAATTTAATAACTAAGGTTTTTGTTCGTAAATAAAATATCTTCTCATCTAGGGAGTTCTACCTTCTCCCCCAATTCTACCTGAGCCGAACGAGAAACAAAAACATGCTTTCTAGCTCCAAACAGACTCCTGAAGAGTTTCATTAATAAATACTGATCTACTTATTAGAAATAGTGTCCCCTCCTTACCCATGCTTTTGCTTTGCGAAGTTTCGGTTACCAATAGTCAACCATAGTTCAAAATATTATGGTAGTTTGACATGTGGTTCATGTCCCGTCTATGAAAATCAGGTCAAATTACGGAGGTGGTCAATGGAGGTGGTCAACTATGAATGTTCTGTGTGTATGTGCATATGCATGTGTATATGCATACACATGTGTACACGTATGTAGAAAGCGGATCTGTGTAGAAAACATTGTCATATTTGCAAGAACTAAAAACAGAAAACCAATAAAACAATACAATTTATTCAAAATTTTTTTTTTTTAATACTGATTACTGGTACTTGAAGAAAAGTGGATATAATTATAGGAAGCACAAAACGTAGAAACCTTTTACAGAGATTCTGACAGATTTATGAACACTTAAAAGCATTTTAGAAATTTACAGCACACATAATTATATATTTGATTCTAGAACTTTCTTGATGCGGGAAAATAATCATTAAGACTAGTTTTTCTCATGCTTTCTTAAAAGTAGAATAGCAAAGATAGGAGAGGGAGGTTGAAAAGTAGTGGAAGAAGACAGGAATGTTTAAAAAGATAATATAATAGCTACCCCATTGTTACTCAGGCCTTTGGACACAGACAATTACACCACTAGCTGCTCTGGTTCTCTACCTTGCAGGTATCATATGATGGGATTCTTTAGCCCCTATATTTGTGTGAGTACATTTCTATAACAAATCCATTCATATATTTATATATTATTTATTCTGTTTCTCTCGAGATCCCTAATACAAGCCTGAATAAAGACTTTTTTCTAAGAAGACATACAGGTAGCCAACAGGTATATGACAAGGCACTCAAGATCTCTAATAATCATGGAGATACAAATTAAAACCTCACATATGATAAAGACAAAGAACAGGCTCAGCGCCTGTGGCTCAAGTGGCTAAGGCGCCAGCCACATACACTTGAGCTGGAGGTTAGAATCAGACCTGGGCCCGCCAAACAACAATGACAGCTGCAACCAAAAACTAGCCAGGTGTTGTGGCGGGTGCCTGTAGTCCCAGCTACTTAGGAGGCCAAGGCAGGAGAATTGCTTGAGGCCAGGAGTTGGAGATTGCTGTGAGTTGTGATGCCATAGCACTCTACCCAGGGTGACAGCTGGAGGCTTTGTCTCAAAACAAACAAACAAAAAACAAGTGTTGGCCAGGATATGGAAAAAAGGAAATCCTTGCACACAGGAATATTAATTGGTATAGCCATCCAGGAAAACCTTATGGGGCTTCCTCAAAAACTTAAAAATAGAACTAACATCTGATCCAGCAACCCCACTTAAGGGTGTATTTTGTTGTTCCTTAACTTATAATGGGGTTATATCTGAGAAATATTTTATCAGGATGTAAAGTTGAAAATGCTATCAAGTCAAAGATACATTTAATCTTACTTTAATGTAACCTACTGAACATTCTATTTGAGCCTGGCCTGCGTTAAACCGTCTCAGAACACTTACATTAGCCTGTGGTTGGGCAAAATGATCTAATGCAAAATATCTTTTGTTCTAAAGTGATAAATAGCTCATGTACATTATTGGATACTGTACTGAAAGTAAAAAAACAGAGTGGATGTATAGTACTTGAGGTAAAGTTTCTAATGCATGGGTATTGATTTTACATCAACACAAAGTCAGAAAAGCTAAGTCAGAACATTGCAACTTGGGGACTCTGCATATACCCAAAAGAAAAATCAGTATCTTGAAGAGGTATCTGCAGTCACACATCCACTGCAGCACTGCTCACGATAGTCAAGATATGAAAATAACTTACACATCAATCCCTGGATGAATGGAGATAAGAAGTGTCTTAGATGTGCACACACACATCCATGGAGACACACACAATGGAATATTAGGCATAACAAAGAAGGAAATTTTGTCATTTGCGATAATATGGATGAAACTGTAGGACGTATTATTAAATGAAATAAGCTGAGCACAAAAAGACAAATACTGCATGATCTCATGTAGAACTTTAAAAAGTCAGTCTCATGGAAACAGAGTAAAATGCGGGCTGCCAGGGGGACTGGACTTGACTGAATGTGACTTTGTGACTTTCATTGAGATTAATTTTCAGTTATAATTTGAATTTCCCTGATGATCAATAACAGAGCAATTTTTCATGTGATTTTTGGACATTTGTCTATTTTTTTTGAAAAAAATTTCTTCTTTTTTTCTTCTTGATGATTTGAGTTCTTTGTAGATTTTGGACATAAGGCCTTTATCAGATGTATAGTTTGAAAATATTTTCTCCCATTCTGTAGGTTGTCTATTTTCTCTGTTGTTTTCTTTGATATCCAGATTTTTGAAATTTAATCAAGCTCCCTTTATTTATTTTGGTTGTTTCTGTCATTACTTTTGTGGTCTTAGCCATAAATTCTTTGCCTAGGCCAATACTCGGTAGAGTTTTTCCTACATTTCTTCCAGAAATTTTACTGTTTCATGCCTTACGTTTAAATCTTTTATCATTCTTGCATTTCTTTTTTTTGTATATGGAAAGAGATAGGAATCTTGTTTCATTCTTTCTTCATGTGGCTAACCAGTTCCTCCAGCATCATTTATTGAATAAAGCTTCTTCTTCCTAGTGTATGTTTTCTGATTTATTGAAGATCAAGATCAGTTGATTGTAGGTAGATGGTTGTATGTTGGGCTTCTCTGTTCTGTTCTCTTGGTCTATGTCTCTACTTTTATACCACTGCCATGTAGTTTTGGTTACTATGTCCTGGTAGTATAATTTAAAGTCTGGTAATGCAATGCCTTCAGATTTGTTCTTTTTGCTTAAAATTGCTCTGGCTGTTCAGGTTCTTTCTTGGCTTGAAATAAAACCATTTTTCCCCCTAGATCTAGCAAAATATGATGTTGGTAGTTTGGGGATTGTGTCTAATCTCTAAATTACTTTGAGCAGTATGAACATTTTAACAATGTGGATTTTACCAATGTATGAGATGTTCTTCCATCTATTGGTGTCATCGGTGACTCAATGTTTCCTAGTTCTCCATATACAGAACTTTTACCTCCTTGTTAGGTATATTCCTAAGTATTTTATTTTCTTTGTAGCTATTATTAATTGTATTGAGTCTTTGATTCAACTTTGAGCTTCACCATTATTAGTATATGGAAATACAACTGATTTTTGTACCTTAATTTTTGTAACCTGAGTCTTTAGCAAACATAGTCAGCAATTCTAGGAGTCTTTTGGTGGAGGCATTGGGATTTTTAGGTACAAGATGATATCATCAATGAAAACAATTGTTTGATCTTCTATTTCCTGATTTGGATGCCCTTTATTTCTTTCTCTTGCCTGATTGTTCTGGGTATAACTTCCAGTACTATAAATATTTGAATACAAGTGGGGACAGTGGGCACTTTGTCTTGTTCTAGTTCTTAGAGGAAATGTTTTCAACTTTTCCCCATTTAGTATGATGTTGGCTGTGGGATTGTCACATACGGTTTTTATAATTTTGAGATATATTCCTTCTATGCCTAGTTTGTTGAGGGTTTTCATATTAAAATGGTGTTAGACACTCTCAAATGTTTTTTTCTGCATCCATTTAGCTCATCACATGGTCTTTGTCAGTGAAGCATATTTATCGATTTGTGTATTTTGAATTATTTGCATCCCTAGGATGAAACCTACTTGATCATAGTGGATTCACTTTTTGATGTATCATTCAATTTGGTTTGCTAGTATTGTACTGAGGATTTTTACATCTGTATTCATAGGGGATAGCAGTCTATTGTTTTCTTTTCTTGTTGTGTCCTTCCCTGGCTTTGGTGTCAAGATGATACTGGCTTCATAGAATGAGTTGAGGAGGATTCCCTCCCTCTTGATGTTATGGAATAATTTCTGTAGGATAGGTAGGATAGGCTCTTCTTTCATATTTAACTTTTTAGTGGTTGCTGTAGATATGCTAGTATGTATTATTGACTTACTAATATTTTTGATAAATTAATGCTTTTTTCACATCCCAGACAATAAAATTACCTTAGAACGATCTAGGAGATTTCTCTCCATGCCTGTTGTGCTGTTGCTATCATATATTTAAGTTTTATATGGAGCTAACATTCCTCGGTACATTATCATTGTTGTTTTGTTTAGTTAATAGTGATTTAACTTGGCCTATATATTTACTCTTTCATCTGTTCTTCAATCCTTTTCTCATTTCCACATTTCTGAAGGTTTATTAATTTCAGAATATTAGGGGGTACACATTTTGTTTATATATCTTATAAACAATACCTACAGATTGAGTCAAAATTAAAAGTGTGTTCTTCACTCAGATAGTGTGCACCATACCTAATAGGTGTGTATTTACCCATCTCCACCTTCCCACCCCAGTTCAATTTTTTTCATTTTTTAAAATTTTTTTTTATTAAATCATAACTTTGTGCATTAATGCATTTATGGGGTTCAGGGTAACACTTCAATATACAATGTGAAATGTTTACTTTTTTCCCATGATTGCTTTTGGGGTCTTCTATCATGAATTCTTTGCCAAGGCCAATATCTATAAGAGTTTTTCCAACATTTTCTTCTAGAATTTTTACTGCTGTAGGTTTATGTCTATTATTCATCATGACTTAATTTTTGTGAGTGATGAGAGTCCTATTTCAGTCTTTTACATGTGGCTATCCAGTTTTCCCAGCACCATTTATTGAACAGAAATACTTTCCTCCAGTGTATGTTTTTATCTGCGTGGTCAAAAATCATATGGGAAAATGAGGATGAGTTCATCTCTGGGTTCTCTGTTCTGATTCATAAATCTCTGTTTTTATACCAATATCAAGCTGTTTTGGTTACAGTAGCCTTACAGTATAGCTTGAAGTGTGGTAATGTGATACCTCCTGCTTTGCTTTTATTACATAAGGTCGTATTAGCTGTTTGAGGTCTTTTCTAATTCTATCTGAAGCAAAGACCTATTTATTTCTAGATCTGCAAAAAAAAAAAAAAAAAAAAAGTTTTGAATTTACTTTTGTTTGTGCTTTAAAATGTCCCTTTATCTCATTGTGTGCTTTTTAACTTTTTATTGAAGTTATCAGACATTCCACTTTAACTATTTAAGAGATTAAGGATGATGATCTTTTTCCAGAGGTCATTTAGAAATCTTATAAACAGGCAATTAAAATAAGGACAGAGGTTGAACATCTGGATTGAATTAGGAATGCCTTTAAAAAAAAAAAAAAGACAGAGAGAGAGAAACCACTCCCTCAGGTTGAACAGTAATTTGCAATTTCTCATGCTTGAGTTTTAGTCTTTGTAAATCCTGGCCTATTTTAGTTTGCCTAGTTTTATGGCTTAATTCTTCAAGGTAGAAAGGCAGGGTAATTACAGGATCCTCCTGTGGGATAGCTATACATGTACCTGTACTCAAATTTCCCCTTATCTTCCTCTTGCTTTTTGAGTTCATGAAGATGTAAATTCATGGTGCTAAAAAGCCATGTACAGTATCAGACAAACAGCTTTACAATTCTACTTTCTCTGAGAACTTTCTCTAACTAACTTGTTGTTCTTCAGTGCCTCCAAATGCTAATTTTATTATTTTATTCAATTTGTATAATTGTTCTCAGCAGGAAGGCAAAGCTTTTAAGCTGCTTCATCATAACCAAAAGGGAAATTCTTTTCATTACTTCTTATAATAATCTATAGCACATTTATTATTACTCTCATTTGACAAGTAAGGAAAAAATGATGTTATTTTTCAAGGTTGCAGATATGAATAGTTGAGCTATCAAAAATTGTAATATTTACAAAGTACATTCTGGAACATGAAAGAAAATGGTGGAGAAACATGATATACATGAATGAAACAGTATGTATTTGAAACCCTGGTTCCAACTTAACTCAGGGCTGAGTAGGCAGGGAAAGATAATTTCTAAGTATTCATAATCAGTCATAATCTAGGTAATGCTTGTATGACTTCTTCAGATGCAATATGGTTTCTTGTAAATATGGGTTACATATGCAATTTGCCAGTATTACTATGAATTAGGTCAAATACAATATTGTGTGCACTTCAAAAAAACTGCTAAAGGGCAAGAAAGTCAGTTGGACTGCAGTGGTATCCTTGCCCTTAGTCTCTCCTCTAAAGACTAAATTTACAATGTGCATCAGCTATTAATATTTCTAATTATATGTCTTATATTGAAATATATCCCTACTACTAGGTACAGAAAAACTCCTAATACATATATTTTATTGAGACAGAGTCTCACTCTGTCACCCTGGGCAGAGTGTCATGG
>NW_003852398.1:23467442-23468138 GCF_000181295.1 Otolemur garnettii | reverse complement strand
AAACTCTTGGGCTCCAGCAATCCTCTTGCCTCACCCTCCCAAGAAGCTGGGACTTACAGGCTCCCACCACAATGCCCAGTTATTTTTAGAGACAGGGTCTCATTCTTGCTCAGGCTGGTCTTGAACTCCTGAGCCAAGGCAATCCACTCACCCTGGCCTCCCAGAGTGCTAGGATTACAGGCATGAGCCACTGCTCCCTAACCCCTAATATATTTTCTTAAGAAAAATTCAAGCAAATATTGTGGACTTTAAACTCTGTGGCAGCAGTTCATCAGTGTCATCTTACTTTACTCACCCACAGTGAACTTAATGACAATTACATCAACTTACTGACAATGAATACTGAACAATTCCAGGTACAGTTGACCCTTGAAGAAGACAGGTCTGAACTCTGTGGGTCTTATTTTCAGAATTTCTTCTGTCTCCTCACCACTGAGAAAGCATGACTAACCCTTCCTCTTCCTCCTCCTCCTCAGCCTACTCAGTGAGAAGATGACAAAGCTGAAGACCTTTGTGATGATCTTAATGAATAGAAAATATATTTCTCTACCTTACTCTTTCTTGATAACATTCTCTTTTAGCTTACTTTATTGTATGAATGTAGTATGTAACACATATAACAGACAAAATATGTGTTAATTGACTATGTTATTGCTAAGGCTTCCAGTCCATAGGAGCCTGTCAGTAGTTAAGTTG
>NW_003852398.1:23425166-23467332 GCF_000181295.1 Otolemur garnettii | reverse complement strand
CATTTAATAAATATTCATCGAAGGAGGCAGAACTTCCTCCTCTTAAAAATTTGCCAGTGCTCCTTAGAAAGTTAGTATCTTATTGATTAATTGCATTTTCAGAAATAAGTGTGCATCTGCTGCCTTAATGTGCTTATTAATAATGTGTATTTATTTAGTACTTGCACCTTACAGTTAGTATGTAGCTTATAAAGCGAGTACAGTAGAGCTTCTGCCTTCATAAAACTCACAGCTCATGATAAGGTACAATAAAAATAGCAGCAGCACGGCATCATAAAAAGAGTTTTAGCTTTCACCACAAAATGACTTGGAGCACAATTCTAGTTTCACTCCTTAGTAGCCGCTGAAATTTAGATAATTCAATCAACATCTCAAAACTGAAATGTCTTCCTTTACTAATTAAGGATTATTAGGTCACCTGGGTTACTGGAAGATTTTATTGAGATAAACTGTTTAAAGTACTTAGCATTGTACTTGACAGCAGACACCATATAAATGATTCATGTAAAAATATTACCAGAATTAAAACTTAAATAATTAAATTTGCTATGTTATGTAAAGCGGAATTTCAGTGCTCTTGGTGCTATGAGACATCTGGTAATTTAAATTCTCATCACTAAGAGAGGACATAAAATAAAACATTTAGATACAAGGAAATAGATGTCGTTGAAAGGAGAGCGCCCAACTGAGAGGAAATGTCACATGTCCAACACAGTAAGGATTTGTTTTGAGGACATCAATAAATACTACAAATGGATGGGAAAAGGCAAATAATCCAACAGACAGAAGTAGGCAAAGGCTATAAACCAGCAAATCACTGGGGACCTATGCAAAGAGACACATTAAGTCATTCTCAGTATCACTGAGAAAAAAAATTGACAACAGTAAGATATGTTGGTATCAGTTATCTGTGATGGCTAATGGTGTGAAAATTGTCCCTTTGGAAGACAATTGATGTACTATGCATTATTTTATATTTAAAACATTGTCTAGTTTATTTTTTATTATGCAAAACAATTCAAGAATATATAAGTTATCAGTGTTATAAAAGCATCCAGGCTTACTTTAAAATACAATAAAAAAACCATGTTATATAAAATCCTAATTATTTAAACAATATTATTTTTTAGTTAGCAAGCCTACAGTAAAAAGTCCAAATCTACAATGCACCATAGTTTCTAAAACAAGCAAAGTAACCACTAAGAGTAGGATACTAAGTTGAAAACCAAATACAACATTGAACCGAAGACAGGGAATTTGATATAATAATATTTGGCAAGACTAAAGAGATGATAGGTTGAGAACAACAGTGGTTTTTGTTTGTTTTTGTTATTTATAATAATCCAATGCTTTTCTTTTTCATCGTGGCATAACTTTACTTTTCAAATCTTTTTCAGTCTATCTTTATGGAATTTCTCCTGCTAAGTGGTAAATCACTTTCCTTGTAAGAAGTTTACGGGGATTTTTTTACTATGTGAAATAGACTCTGACATTTATTTACAATCTGTCTGTTATACTGTGAATCACTCTGTGTGTCATTTGATAATTGAGACTTGAGACAATATTGCCCAATTATATGCAAACTAATGAATTATTCTTCAATTATTACAGTGACTGTTTTCTTTTATTGTGGAAAAGAACAAATGTTTACTAAAGTGGGAAGAATACTTGTAGTAAACCTCCGTGTCATCTAACCTCAGCAATTATCAACTCATAGTTGACTTTGTTTAATCTGTTACGTGCTCACCACCCCAATGAGGTTATTTAAAATCAGTTTGTAAACACATATGATTTTATATACATAAATATCTGAGAACATGTATACTGAAAAGAGATGAGATTAAGATAATAATGATCTTTGTTCTGCCTAAAAATAGAAAGCTCTTAATACCATCACAGATAGTGTTCAAATTTTCTCACTTGCCATATGAATTTTACTGTTTATTTTTCAACTAGGCTCAAGGTATAGCCACTGTATTAGGATGATATAAATAAATTTTAACTCTTTTTAAAATGATATTTGCCTCTTATCTCTTTTGTTTCCTTGCAATGGTTACTAAAGAAATGGGGACCAAAGTCCTGTAGAGTTTCCTATAGTTCGGACTTTACTGGTTACAGTTTTATGGTGTGTTTGGTACATTTCCCTAATGCCTATACTATGCATTTCTAGCAAAACTGATGGTAAGGTACAGAGGCTTGAGGCTTGCTGTGATTCTGCTTGTATCTCCTTTGCCAAAACAACATTGGTGGCATAGTGTGTTTCAATTAGGAAGCACATATCTAGTTGACTCTCCTTCTGTGATGTCAGCAGCCTTTAGAGACCATTGTCTAAATTAGTGCTTCTCAGCGCATATTCTGTGGGTCAAGATCAGCACTACCTGAAAGCTTATTAGAAATGTAAATTACTGACTACACCCCAGACATGTAAATTAAAATCTCTGGGAATGGGGACAAGAGTCTTCGTTTTGTCAAATTTCCCAAGTGATTATTATGTATATTAAGTTTTAAAAATGGCTAACTTAGGTTTATTAATTTATTATAGGTGGCAAAATGGTTACATCTATTAATTTGCAAAAAGGTTAGTTATAATTATACATATAGTATATATACTTTTCTGGGTTTGTGATCACCCTTATTAAAATTTATTATACCCCTCTTTCATTATTTTTAATTGACACATCATTGTATATATTTATGGTACAATATAATATTTCACTAGATGTCTGTAATGTATACTGATGAAATCAGGGTAACTAGCGTATTTACCACCTCAAACATTTATCCTTTGTGTTGAGAGCATTCAAATCTGGTATTCTACGTATTTGAAAATATACAATAAATTGTCCATTGTCATTCTACAGTGCTAGACTATTAGAAATTATTCCTCCTCTTCAGCTTTACCATTGTTTATAGTAACTAACCAAGGCTATTCCCTGGGACTCTATATTAATCCTTATACTGGATGTCTAAAATTTGTTCTCCAATAGACTCTCACGAAGTGACTATTAGAAAAAAAATATTCCACCTGCTCTTGCATATTCATAATGATTTGTCTTTACCTCTATACGTTAAGCTCCATCTTGCTGAAAATTGAATCTAAAGGTCACATTTTCTTTCCTTGAATATATTTTATAAAGTTCAGCTCTACAGAAAAGTTGAAAAAAATGTATAATGAACCTTAGTACACTTGCCACTTAAATTCTATCATTACTACTTCCTGTGTTTGTTTTCTCACATTACCCGTATCTTTATCCATCAAACCATCTTACATTTGATGCGCTACTAATTGGTGACAATGCCACACATTATCCTCAGTACTCAGCACATACATCATTTACTAAAGTCCACTATTTTTCAGTTTCTATAGAATGTATATACCTACAAATGGTATGAACAAAATAGACATATACATTTGTTGAATTCTGACAGACTTAAATCTGTATAACTCAGTTATCAAGATATAGAACATTCTCATCACTGAAACAGTTCCCTCATATCTATTTCCAGTCTCCACCGGTCCCCCTAGATTAGTTTTCACTATCCTAGAATATCATTTATTAGAGTTGGACTATAGATATTCTTTTACCTAAGGCTTCTTTCAATCACTCTAGTGCCTTCAAGATTCATGTTGTTTTATGTAGATGCCTTTGTTCCTATTCATTGCTTAATTATATTTGATTATATGAATATATCAAAATTTGTTTATTCTTTTCTTGATGGGGTGGTTGTGTCTTTTTGGTTATGATGAATGCAGTTGCTATGAAAAAATGAATATAGTTTTTCTGCTGACATAATTTTCATTTTTATAGAAAGTCAAATTGTTTGGTTCTAGTGTAAATGGTTAGTTGCATAAGAACGAATCAGGCTTTTTCTTAAGTGGTTGTACAACTTCATTCTTTTACTAGTTCTAGCATCTTGTTGGTTCACATATTTTTGCCCTTTAGGTTGTCTTTATGTTACTTATTTTATTAAGAATTCTTTATATATTCTGAATGCTAATCCTTTATAAAGTATATTTTGTAAATATTTTTCTGAATCTGTGGTATACCAAGTCATTTTATTTTTATTTTTATTTATTTACTTATTTTTGAGACAGAGTCTCACTATGTTGCCCTCAGTAGAGTGCCATGGTCTCATAGCTCATAACAACCTCAAACTCTTGGGCTTAAGCAATTCTTTTGCCTCAGCCTCCCAAGTAGCTGGAACTACAGGCACCTGCCATAATGCTGGGCTATTTTTTTTATTGTAGTTGTCATAGTTCTTTAGCAAGCCGGGGCCGGGTTTGAACCGCCAAGCCCAGTGTAGGGGCCGGTGCCTTAACCACTGAGCTCCTGAGGCACACTGAGCCTCCAAGTCATTTTCTTGATGTCTTTTAAGAAGTATATAACATTTTGAAGCTATCCATTATATTTTTACTTTTATAGTTATTTCTATGTCCTGTTTATGAAACTTTAGCTTATTCCCAAGCAACACAAATATTTTTCTATTCATTTGCTTTTTTGAAAAGCCCTATGATACATCTCACATTAAAATGCATGCATGCTGTGAGGTGGGGTCAAAGTTTATTGTTTTGCTATATACAGGTATCTACTTTGACCAGAAAAATATGTTGAAAAGACATTTCTTTCTCCATTAGAATACTTCGTTATATTTGTCAAAACTCAATCGACTACCTAAGGCCAACTTGATTTCTGGATTATTTTCCCATTGATCTAGTTGTCAATATTTATTTCGGTACCAGCCTACCTTAGTAAATGTTAAAATGTTGCAACAAGGTAGGCTAAGTCTTCCATCCTGTTTTTCAAGAGTGCTTTAGAGGGTCTAGGTCCTTTGGATATCCATATAAATTTTAGAATTATGTCGTAAGTTTCTAGAAAGAGTCTCCTGGCATTATGAATGAGAAATTGCATTGATTTATAGATAAGTTTGGTAGCACTTAGTTGAGGTGATTTTCTCCTCAGGAGACATTTGGCAGTATCTGAGGACAGCTTTTGTTGTCACAACTCGGGTGGCCTGGAATACACCTAAATATTATGT
Source organism: Otolemur garnettii (assembly GCF_000181295.1). NCBI lineage: Eukaryota > Metazoa > Chordata > Mammalia > Primates > Galagidae > Otolemur > Otolemur garnettii. The sequence goes on along the minus strand of NW_003852398.1, from coordinate 23,462,295 downwards.
AATGCATAAGACACCCACCCAAACCCACTCCTGGTATCAGAAATTTATCTAACCCAATCTCATTCTCAGATTTCTCTTTTTTGGTTATGAAAATTTGTTTACTTCTTTTTTCTCTTCAGAAGAATCTGTTTGTGTTTCCTAGGAAATTGGACACTTTACGTAGGTTTTAAATATGTTTAGTCCACAATTTTATAATGGCACTAGTCACTTTGTGAGGATGATAGGTAAAAATTTGCTATCTTAAAATCTGAATGTATAAAAGAAACAGCATTTATATTTCCTTTCCTATTTGGGCTCTGTCATTGGTAACCAACCAGTAGATGAGGGGAAACATCTCATCCTAAAATTATTTTCAAAAATAGATTTTCAAAACATACCATTTTTCAATCTCTAATGAATTAATGTATTCAGTTATTAAGCAATAGTGGGTGTGAACATCAAAAAGAACAAAACCTAGACATTGTGTACCTCCTGGTGAAAGAATAATAATCATTCTATCCTTAGGTAGTCGATTGAGTTTTGACAGACAGTAGGCCAACCCTGACTCTAATTAAGCCTCTGGGTCCACCTCCCAATTTGTAGAAATTCTAAAAGACAATAGAGTACATTTGCTACCTTAAGAGTGTACAATCAATAACATCCAAATGATTAAAAACGTCTACAGATCAAAGGGCCCAAGTTCTTCAAGAGATAAGTTGTATGAGAAAAGAAAAGTGAAAGTATAGGAGTACAGTAAAAGAAATAAGACATATCAAGTTAAAAATGGACATGACTAAAGTGTCTAGAGATGCATAATTAGGTGACAAAGAAAAACAAAAGAGTGATTACTGTAAAATTCAGGTCAGTGGATGTCTTAGGTGGAAGAAAGAAATTATGACTGAACACAATATATGGGAAAGACTTCAGGGATGAACAGAAAGGTCTATTTAATGACTACTAGCTTGGGAGATGGTTACAATTAAATTTGATAATTCCTATACTTGTTTTTTGGTGGTTTTGGTTTATTTTACATTAAAAACGCTATGAATAATAAAAGGGAAATATCTTCAACTTCTTGTCAGGCAAGGAACTTATCTTCATACTATATGAAGAACTCTTACAAATTGAGAACAAAAAGATAATAAAATAATAAGTATGGTACCTGACAGATCACAGAAAACAAAACAAATGCCTTAAAATATGTTTTGTTTATGATGGGAGAGTTTAAAATTATATTGATTACCATTTACAGCTATTCCTAGATTAGTAAAATTTCAAATTTTGGAAGTTCATTCTGAGGAAGTACATACTCTCACCCATGGCTGGTAGGAATACAAAATGGGATAAATACTGTAGGGGTCAAGTAGCCACACTGGTCAGCATCACACAGGCAGTGCTCCTTTAACCAATAGTCCTATTTCTGGGAATGCAGATGTACACAAAGACAATTTCCATGGCTATAGATTATAGCATTTGTGATAGTAAATGGCACAATACACATGACCCTCTAAGGGGATTCATTAAATAAACCAACGTATATTCACAAAATGGAACACTATGTAGCTGTAAAAACCAAGGAGAGCCCTTCACACTCATACCAAAATGAAAATAGTTACTGATATACTGACTGCTTCATGAAAGAAAGAAAGCATTTAACTTATCTAACTCACAGGTATGAAAAAGGGAAGAGGAAAAAAATTTTTTTTTTTTTTTTTTTTTTAGAGACAAAGTCTCACTCTGTAGCCCTTAGTAGAGTGCTGTGGCATCACAGCTCACAGCAATCTCCATCTCTTGGGCTTAGGAGATTCTCTTGCCTCAGCCTCCCAAGTAGCTGGGACTACAGGCACCCACCACAACATCCAGATATTTTTAGTTGCAGTTTGGCCAGGGGCCAGGTTGGAACCTACCACCTTCACTATAGGGGGCCAGCGCCCTACTCACTGAGCCATAGGCGCTGCCCAGGGAAGAGGAGAATTTTAAGATTTATGTTTACATTGATAAAAATTTGAAGAATACAAAACAAGAAAAGTGGTATTTGCAGAAAGTATGATGAGAAAATCATGGCAGAAAACTTCTTGATATATTCCTTTTCATACTATTTTGATTTTTTAATGTGGGAATATAATACATTTAATAAATAAAATTTAGATAAAAGACATATTCCTTTAGATTCCTTATGTCTTATAGACAGTACCTCCCTTCTGTGATCATTTTACAAAAAAATTCAGCATCTACTGCCTTATTAGTGAGACTTTTATCCCATTATACCGAAATAGCTCTGATGAGGATTGTCAATAACTTACATATTTCTAATCCCAATGATCAGTTTCCACTTAACCACTGGCAGTTTTTCACACAATGGATCCCTTATCCTCCTCTAGGAAGCATATTTTTCTTTTTTTCTAGGAAAACCCTGGTGCCCCAGGGTTAGTCCTGGATTTCTTAGCTTCTTGATTCTTATAACCCTTGATAATCTCTTCCTGCGATATTGGCTTTAGTACCATCTATATATCAGTAGTTTTCAGCTTTGTATCTTAAGTCCAGACCTATGAGCTGCACTCCAAGTTACCATATCCTTGACCTACTGTCTTCACTTAGAACTGCCAAAGGATCCAGTCATCCCATGACTAAGTATCTATCCCAAGGAAATAAAATCAATTATATCAAAGAGATATCTGTATTCCAAAGTTTACTACAGCTTAATTTACAATAGCCAAGGTGTGGAATTAACGTAAATGTCCAACAAAAAATGCAGAAAATATGAGCTACACACAACAAACACTGGAATACTATTGAGCCATAAAAAAGAATAAAATCCTGCCATTTGTAGCAACATGAATAAACCTAAGGGTCTCATGTTAAGTGAAATAGGCAGGCTACAAAAGGCAAATACCACATAATCCCACCCATCTGCAGAATTTAAAAAAGCTAATCTCATGGAAGCACAGAGGAGCATAGTGGCTATTTGAGGCTGCTGAGTAGGAGGGAGAATGGGAGGAGAAGAGATTGATTGAGGGGTACAAAATTATAGAAAAATGAGAGGAAGAACTTTTGGTGTTCTAGTCTACAAGAAGGTGTTTATAGGTAACAATAGATTGTCTTGTATACTTCAAAATAACTAAAGAGTTTTGAATTTTCTCACCATAAAGAAATAGTAAATATTTGAGGTAATGGATAAGCAAATTATATCCATTTGGTAATTGTACAATATATACATATATTGAAACATCACACTTAAACCCTATCAATATTTGCATGCCAGTTTTTTCAACGTGATAAGACAAATGAAACACTAATGTACAGAAAGAAAACATTTGAAGTATAAAACCTGCTTGTAAAGGTAAATACACAGAAAAATGTATTTCTTGAATACAGAATACTCTTTCTTTCTTCTTTTTTTGAGACTCACTGTTGCCCAGGGTAAGAGTGCCATGGCATCAGCATACCTCACAGCAACCTCAAACTCCTGGGTTCAAGCCATCTTCCTGCCTCAGCCTCCTAAAGTGCTTACCACAACATCTGCTTAATTTTTCTATTTTCAGTAGAGATGGGCTCAGTCTGGTGTCAAATGTCTGAGCTCAAGCAATCCTCCTCTCTTGGTTTCCCAGAGTGCTAGGATTATAGGCATGAACCACCATGCCCAGCTCTAGATTACTCTGAATAATGTAATTAGGTTGTGCAATACATTTATAACTCCAGTATGAAGTCTAAAGACAAATCTATTATGAGATAGACAATATGAAAATATATAAATCACAAAGCAAGAAGTTAAAATAGTGAAGTTAAAGATTAGATTATTTTGCTGTTTATTTGTTTCTATTATTTCTGATCTCAAATAAGTTGTCATCTCTTTAAAATAAATTTATATACTTGTATCTATATTTTTTTGTAAGCCTCCTGGTAACTACAGTGGAAAAAAATATGATGGATTTACTAAAAATAAAAAGCAAGAAATTAAAACATACTACCAGAGAAAATCACTTAACTACAAATGAAAACAGGAAAAAAGGAAGAGAGAATTTCAAAAAAACCAGGAAAAAAAAAGCAGCAAAGTGGCATAGTAAGATCAATACCCATCAAATACAAATAAATGAGATTCTTTAGTTAAAAGGCACAGCACGTCTGAAAGGGCAAAAAGATAATACTTAACTGTGTACCTCCTGCAAGAAACCCATAGCACCTATAAAGACAGACTGAAAGTGGTTTCCATGCAAGTAGAAACCAGAAAACAGCAGGTGAACTTAGACAAAATATACTGTGAGTCAAAGATTATAAAAAATGACAAAGTCACTATATAGTGATAGAGCAGTCAAATCAGCAAGAGGATATAAAAATTATAATTACTATACATCTATATACTCAACACCAGAGCACCCAAGGACATAAAGTAGAAACTAATATATCTAAAGGAAGAAATAGACTATAACACCACGAGAGTAGGGGATTTCCACATTCCACTGTCAGTAATGGAGAGATTATCCAGATTAAACAAACAAACAACAATGACAACAACAAAAACAAGCAAACACCAGAGTTAAATTAAATACTAGACAAAATAGGCCTAACTTGTTAGATTAGTCTGGTTGTTGTCTGGTTCCTGGTTCCCAGTGGCAAGAATTATACTCAGTGATACTGAGTTGAGCTACTGATGGAGTGATCACAGAGATAGAGCAATTCCACAGTTTGTTACAGGAAAAAGAAAGAAGCTATATGAAATACTGGTACCTAGTGGAGCTGATGACATAGTGATAACAGATACAGAGCAATCCCGTGCAGTTTGTTACAGGAAGAAGAAAGAACCCATACAAAGTAAAAATGAAAAAAGACGCTACTACGTTTCAGAGACAGGAATGGGTCAGTCTCCAGGAGTGCAGAAATACCCTCATGTCTGAGCACATGCTGCCCTTCATAATCTCTCTAGTTCGTACTGCCTTTCTCCTGGCAGGATTGGTTGTTGTTTCCCACCTTTGGTTGGAGTTATATAACAGATTACACAACAGCTTTTACATAATAAGTAGATTACATAATGGTTTTCCTTTCTAAACATGTGTCTTCCTCAGAGTCCTTGGAGAAAGCATCAGATATGCTAATTAGATGTTAATGAGCTACAGGTCAGGTAAGGTCACTAGGCGCTCCCACCAAGGAACAGTTCCTAACCACTATTGGCTATAATTTCCCAGCTACCATTTGGCTCCCCCTTTCCACCCTTAGCCACTTCTTTGCCACCTGATTAGCCTCTGCCAAACCTAATAAACTGATATCAACTGAAGATTTTACCCAACTGTTGACAATCAGCACATGGGACATTCTCCACAGCAGATCATAGGCCACAAAACAATTTTCAACAAATTCAAAAAAGAAATCATGTCAAGTATCTTTTCTGACCTCAATGGAATAAAATTAGAAATCAATTATAAGAAGAACCTTGGAAACTACACGAACACATGGATATTTAAATATCATGGACCTAAACAACCAATGGGTCATGGAAGAAATTAAGAAGGAAATTATAAAATTCCTTAAAACAAATGAAAGTGGAAATATAGCATTCCCAAATCTATGGGACAATAGCATTAGCAATTCTAAGAGGAAAATTTATAGCAATAAACATCTACCTCAGAAAAGCAGAAAGATTTCAAATAAACAACTTAAGAATGCACTTCAAGAAATGAGAAAAGCAAGAATAAACCAAACCCAAATAAGTAGGAAAAAAGAAAGGAAAAAAAATAAAGATCAGAGCAGAAACAAATGAAATTGAGACTGAAAGAATACAGATGATCAACAGAATGAAAAGTTGGTTTCTTGAAAACAAACAAAATTGACAAAACCTTTAACTCAACTAAGAAAAAAAGAGAGAAGATCCAAATAAAATCTAAAATTTAAGAGGAAACAGCAGTGGAGACCACAGAAATACAAAGATTCATTAGGGAATATTTTGAAAAAGTATACCCTGCAAATTTGAAAACCTAACAGAAATAGATAAATTCCTGAAAAGATACAATGTACAAAATTAAACATTGAAAAAAAATATAAACAAAAGGAATGAACAATAAGATCTAATGTATAATGAAATTTCCTCAGAGAAAAGCACAGGACCTGATGCCCTCACTGCTAAATTCTACCAAACATATAAGAAACAAAACAAACAGCAACAAAAAACAATTCTACTCAACCTCCTCAATTAAAATCATTTCACAAGGTTAGCAGTCCTCTGATTCTAAAACCAGATAAGGATTAGAAACAGAAAAAGAAAACTATAGACCAGTATTTCTGGTGAACATAGATGCAAAAATCTTCAACAAAATCCTAGCAAACTGAATCCAACAACAACCACCAAAAAATGCATGCTAATTTCAACTTGCTTGGGTTATCAACGTTGGTGAAAGGGCTTTGTGTCCCTCCATGTAGATTTTATGTTTCTTGATTTTTGTGTACCTGAACACTTTTATAATGATCACATATACATGAAACCACAAAAGGGGCAGGTGCTGTGACTCATGCCTATGCTCCTACCACTTTGGGAGGCCAAGGTAGGAGGATCTCTGGAGGACAGGAGTTCAAGGCTGCAGTGGTCTTGCCACTGTATTCCAGTCCTGGGCAACAGAGCATGACGCTATTTTGGAAAAAAAAAAAAAAAGACTCTGAATAGCCAAAGAAATCCTGAGGAAAAATAAACAAAAACAAAGCTGTAAAACATCACAAGCTAATGGACTGCAAAGCCATAGCAACCAAATCAGCATGATAAGTGGCATAAAAACAGACACACAGACAAGTGGAACAGAATAGAAAATCCAGATATAAATTCACACATGTACAGCCAACTAATTTTCTACAAAAATACCAAGAACATACAATGGGGAAGTGACATTCTTTTCAATAAGTGATTTTGAAAAAAACTAGATCTAAGCAAAAGAACGAAACTAGACCCTTATCTCTCACCATATACAAAAATCAACTCAAAAGAGATTAAAAACTTAAGTATAAGATCTCAAACTACTAAAAGAAAGCATTGGGAAAAAGCTGTAGGATATTGGTCTGTGAAAATATTTTTGTAAGACTTCAAAAGCACAGGTAACAAAAGCAAAAAATAGGCAAACGGAATTATATCAAGCTAAAAAGCTTTTACCCAGCAAAGGAAACAATCATCAAATTGAAGGACAACCCATGGAATGGGAGACAATATCTGCAAACTACCATCTGACAAGAGATTAACAACCAGAATATATAAGGAGCTCCAACTGTTCAATAGCAAAAAAAAAAAGAAAACCCAAATAACCTGATTAAAGCACAGGCAACCAGTCTGAATAAATATTTCTCGAAAGAAGATATACATATGGCCAAGAGGCATATAAAAATTGCTACACCTCACTAATCATAAGAATGCAAATCAAAACCACTATATAATCTCACCCGAGCTAGAATGGCTTTTATCAAAAAGGCAGAGAATAGCAGATGCTGGTGAGGGTTTGTAGAAAGGGGACCTCCTGTACGCTGTTGGCGGGAATGTAAATTATTATAGTACAGCTACTATGGAAACGGTATGGAAGTTTCTCAAAAAACTAAAACTAGAACTACCATATGATCCAGCAATTCCACTATTGGGTATGTATCCAAATAAAGTAAGTCAATATATCAAAGAAATTATCTGCACTCCCATGTTTATTGCAGCACTCGTCACAATAGCCAAAATATGGAATCAAGAAGTTTCCATCAACAGATCAATAGGTATAAAAACGTGTTATGTATACACTTTGGAGTACTTTTTAGCCATAACAAAGAATGAAATTCTGTCATTTGTAATAACATAGATGGAACTGGAAGTTAAGTGAAATAAGCCAAGTATAAAAAAGACAAGAATCGCTTTTTCTCTCTTATTGATGAGACTAAAACAGTGAATCTCATGAAGATTAAAAAGTACATTGGTAGTTAACAGAGGTTGTGAATTGTAGGGGGTGGGTAGAAAGAGAGGTTGATTAATGGGTACAATAGATAAAAGAAATAAAACCTAGCATTTGATAGATCAGTAAGGTGACTATAATTAAAAATAAATTATGGTACATTTCAAAATAGCTAGAAAATAATAATTCAGATGTTTATAGCATAAAGAGAACATCAGTCAATATTAAAGGTAATAAACTACTTAATTATAACATATTATAGGATTGTATCAGAATATCACATGCATCTATTAAGTATCAAAAAATGAAACTTAAAGGCTAAAATGGTCATACACAATACAAATACATTTAAAAATAAAAATTCTTAAAATAGAAAATACTCAAAATAAAATACAATTTTTTATGAGAACTTTTACAAAAAAAGAGAAAAAAAAAGAAAAGGCACAAACCAGGAAAAAGGAAAATTAAAAGTCACTGGGATGATAGAATCTTATCATACCATAGAGCTGATTTGAGGCCTATTTCATTATCAATGATTTTGTTTTGGTATCATGAAATCAGCCGCGGTAAAATAGTCATACTATGGAAATTGGTAAATGTTATAAATCAGTGTCATTTGGGGGGTTTTTCAGTGTACTACTGGTAAAGTGTGCCACTTTTAAAGTTCCTAGTGATTTTAAAAATCATTAATGTTCTTCAGTTCCATCCAGATAAATACAAAAGATGTCAAGTCTCCATCTTTTTATGGCTGCATAGTATTCCATGGTATACATGTACCACAGTTTATTAATCCATTCGTGGGTTGATGGGCACTTGGTTGTTTCCACATCTTTGCACTTGTGAATTGAGGTGCTATAGACATTTGAGTGTAAACATCCTTATGTAAAATGATTTTTTTTTTCTTCTGAGTAGATACCTAATAATAGGATTGTAGGATCAAATGGAAGATCTGCTTTGAGCTTTTTGAGGATTCTCCACACTTCACCATCTTTTGTATTTGCCTGGGTAGAGATGAAAAACATTCTCCTTAGTAAAGTATCTCAAGAATAGCAAAGCAAGCATCCCATGTACTCAACACTAATTTGAAACTAGTAGATAAACAAAGGCAGGACCACACACACAAAAAACACAATGAAATTCAAGAAATGGGGAGAGGGCTCAGAAAGCACCTACCTGATACAATGTAGGGTATATGGCACTCTTCCTAGGTGAAGGACTCAAACACAACTTGGACTTTCCCTAACAAATGCAAACAATGTAACCTAGTTGTATGTACCCTTATATTAATCTGAACTTTTGTTTTGAGATAGATACATTTTTTAAAAAAGATTTGAATCGGGAAATAAAAAATAAAAGACACCTACATTGAGAAAAATATCATTAGTGAATAACTTTATGTCAAAAAATTTTGAAAACAAAAGCAATCATTTTCTAGAAACCAATGAATAAACAAAACGTATATGAACAAAGAAATATTAACAAAAGAATGTGTATAAAAATGTCACTTCACAGGTCCCCAGGCCACAATTATTTTTGTCAGCTTTTATAAATGTTTCAGAAGATATAAAAACAGAGCAAGCTACCAAACTTACACTCTGAGAATTCATGACTTTATGAGTTTTGATTTCAAAACAGAAAAAGGACAGTGAAAGAAAGTTATAGACAAATACCTCTTAGGAATACAGATCACACTGCAACCCCATTACGAGGCATCTAACCAGAAGAAAAATAATCATTTTATCATAAGGACATTTGCGCTAGAGTGTTTTATCACAGCTCAATTTGCAATCATCAAAATTTGTGAACAACCTAAATGCCCACCAACCCAGGAATGGCTTAACCAGCTGTGGTATGTGTATACCATGAAATACTATTCAGACATTAAAAAATGATGGAAACTTTACATCTTTTGTATTAATTTGGATACAGGTGGAACACATTCTTCCTAGTAAAGCATCACGAGAATGGAGAAGCAAGAATCCAATGTACTCAATTCTCATATGAAGGCAGTAGATGAGGTATACAAGGTGGGGGGTAGGGGAATGAGGGAGGAGGAAGGGGGGTCACATTTTATGGCACACCTCTTGGTGGCAGGACACAATTACAAGAGGGACTTTACCTAACAAATGTAATCAGTGTAATTCTTTATACCTTCAGTGTATCCCAAACAATAAAAAAAAAAAAGAATACAGATCACGAATACCAAAGTATACTAGACTCTAGCAGCATATTAAAATACATATATCACAAAGAAGTAGGAATTAACTCTGTAGTAGAAAGATTGTTTAAAGTCCATTATGAAATATAATAGATAAAATATATACCATTTAAAGAGTAGGAAAACATGCAATCTTTCCAACAATTGCAAAATAAACATCAAGTAAAGTCCAACATTTCTTTTTTTTTTTTTTCTGAGACAGGGCCTCAAGCTATTCCCCTGGGTAGAGTGCGGTGGCATCACCACTCACAGCAACCTCCAACTCCCGGGCTCAAGCGAGTCTCCTGCCTCTGCCTCCCAAGTAACTGGGGCCTCAGGCTCCCACCACAACACCTGGCTATTTTTTAGTTGCAGCCATCATTGTTGTTTGGCAGGCCCGGGCTGGATTCAAAACAGCCACCTTAGGTGTATGTGGCTGGTGCCTTAGCCACTTGAGCCATGGGCGCCGAGCCCCAACATTTCTTATGAGGGAAACTTATAACATATAAAAACAGAAGACAGTTTACACCTGTGAGAAAATGAGAGCAAATTTACTTAATGACTAAATTTTAGAAGCTTTTCCTAAAAGTTAATAAAAAAAGATTTATCTATGGCTTCTATCACTGCTTCTTTTTAACTGGAACCAGTCAGTAATACAAGGAAGAACAGAAGTGGTACAAGAATTGCACAGGACACTTCAAACTTTCATTACTACATGGACTTCATACCATGTTCTACAGGGATCTGTGTGACCTGACCCTCCCTATTTCTCCCAGATCAGCTCCTAACACCTCCTCCTGCTCTGGCCACATCTACTCCTTATCAGGTGTCATTTTGCATCTTTAAACTAACTGTCCCCTCCCCACCTGTTCCTAGACTATTTCCCCGGACTTTACTCAGGACTGGCTCATTAGGCTGTAGTCCCAGTTAAACACAGCTCCTTGAGTCCTGCTTATTTCCTTCTTGGCACTTGTCACAGTTAATTAATGACTTAGTTGTACATTCATTAATTGTTTGCATTAAGTTGGCAGCTTGGTAAAGGTACAAAAAAGCGTTTTGTCTTCTTTTCTGTATCTTGAGAGCTTGGCACAGTGCACATGGCACAAAATATATCACACTATTTATATTTGCCAAATGAATAGATCAGTAATGAGCAAATACCCTGATGAACTCACTCAATTCTCTTCATGGAGTACAGCATCTCCTCTCCTGAACTTTGTGTAAAGACATCATCAAACTTTACTTTTCTGTTTATAGAAATGTAGATTCATCTTGTGTGGAACAGCTTGTTTGTTTGTAAGACTGTGTATAGTATCATTATTTGGACATGATTTATCTCCATTCGATCATAAGTCATAATACCACTATGTCTCATGAAAGCTAAACCTGGGCCACCTGCACTAGATCTGGGGTGCTCAAAGACAATTTTCTGTCAAGAGAGTGGCTTTCTTTAGCCCAGTGGACAGACAGCATCCTAGTAAGAAGAGTAGAAAAAAAATGTAAGTATGGGTGCGTATGCAGACATGCATATATAATGATCTACACCTGCTTTACGGTTATCTTTAAAAATGGGATATACCTTACTATTTATAAGTTAATAAATCTCTAGTTAAAAAATAGTATATGTTATGTAGAAAAATAATACATAATAAAAATAGCTTTATAATGCCTAAATTATCATGTGTATTATATATTAACCTATGGGTAAAAGAGAACATATATTATCTATCCATTAAATATACTATTCCCTTATCAAGAAAAAAATAGTTTTCTGTGAAAAGCTATTATTCAAGTAATAGTGTCTTAAATTCAAGGAAATAAAGTTTTCATTAAAGAAACTAGCCCCTGGGATCTGTGGACCTTAGATGTCCTCAATAGAATGTCCCTCTCCAGTGACCCTTTGATAAAAGTGGCAAATCATTAATACTTGTAAATCAATCATGCCACTTAGTACTAATGAATGAAGAACCACTTCGTGAAGGTTGTCCAATTCCTGGCTAATCAAGTGACAGCTGACTTGACCTGGCCTGCTGAGGAGGATGGATTTGTCAGACAGTAACTGAATCTTCGGATTTTTCTCCTGTCATTTTTAATAAGAGCCAGCCTCAGTGAATTTAGGGCAGACATAAGGAGAATCTACCTAATGAGAGGCTTTGTTCCATTATGTTTATATTTTCCACCACTCTCTGTGGAATTATAAATAGAAAAAGGTCAAGTGCTTCCTTCTGCTTTCTCAGATTTGAAGAAACAAAGACATCATTGTACAAGGGCCACAGGGGGTATCCAACTGGGAAGCTGAGAGGTCAGTTGTGACATGTCTCAGATGTCCAGAAATGCACGGAGGCAGCTTGGCTGCAACATCTGGCTACTGGGGCCATGAGAAAGAGTTATCATCATTAGACATTCTCCCTTCATCTTGCATGTACTCCGGAGCTAATGTAGAAAATTTTGTGAGAATGACGTACGTTCCAGACATTTGGTCAGAGAGAATAGGATGCACCCAGGTGAGCTCAGGTTTCAGTTCAACTTTGACTATTCATGCCACGTTCTCTACAATTTGCTGTCATCTCAAAGAAAACTACAAGTACATAGGATGCTATTCTGTATTCTGTAAGAATAGCATAGCTAGATTGATAGAGAAACTATTTTAAGCAAACTGCTATAGATAGTTCATTATTATGCAAAATTTCTGAGTTTTTTTTTTATTCTTATATGGAATCTGAGTTGTCCTGTGATTTGGTTGCTGTGGCCAAATTAATGATTATCTCTTGTTGACCTAAGTCTCATACAGTCACAGACTCACATATGTGCACCTAATCCCCTGGTTTGGTTTTATGGTAATAAGTGGAACAATTTGAGGACAGAGATGGATGATACCACTTACTAGGATGGGCCCTTTCCTGGCCCCCTGCTCGGTGGAAGAGCCATTGCAAATATAGATACCCTGGTTTTCCCAATGGGTCTTGTTTCCTCTGCAGCACACAGACCCACCAAAACAAACTCTGAGCAGACAGTCCCAATGCCTTAAGGATGTCAAGGTCAGGCTGCACCATGTACTGCTTTTAATGTCTGTAATTTTGTGTTCAAATCATAGCAGACAAAGCATCAGGTGGAGGGAAGATGGCATCAAAAGGCTCATAAAATTTATTTTAGCCAGGAGATTCCAGGATTATGCAAAGTTCCCTATTCTCATGTAGAGATATCCTCACTGGGCAGTTTGGCTGATGTGTACCCCTGCGCAATCATGGGAATTATCTGATCCTTCATCTCTATAAAATACTTAAGTGATAAAAAGAGAATCTTTCTCTGACCTGGGCAAAAATAGGGAAAATAAAAACTTAATTATGGGAATCTATGGCATGAAATAAAACACATTGATACAAAATGTCTCTAAATACAATATGATGGGCGGCACTTATGGCTCAAAAGTGTAGGGCTCTGGTCCCATATGCCAGAGGTGGTGGGTTCAAACCCAGTCCTGGCCAAAAACTGCAAAAAAAAAAAAAAAAAAAAAAGCTAAATAAACTATGATGGCTTGTGTGTTAGGCCCTGGATTCAGAATAGAAGACAAGAGTTAGGATTTTTATTTCTGAGTCATCTCTGGCAAGCCATTTAATCTTCTCAAGCCTTAATTCTTATTTTCCCTTTTGAAAAATGGGACTAACAAACCTAGTTTGCAAGATAGTTGTAAAATTAAATAAGATAAAGCATGTATTCTGTGTAGTACCTAATATTTAGCAAGTACTCACATAAAGTTAGTAGTTATTATGTAATTAATTAAATTCCGATTATTTATACTTCATCTTTACTTTACTAAGTTTCTCTGGGTTGTATTAATGTGTGAGAGGAAATGTCCTTTCACACAAACAAAAGAGGCTGTGATTCCCTTCCTTTCCATGGAATATGGAGCCTCTGCATCCTTCCACGTGAAGGCAGCATGCGGGAAAACAATTTCCAGTACTATATGTGAGGAAAGATACTCTATGTGTGAGGAAAAAATACTCTATCAGATCATATTCAAATTGAGCATTCTAGTTGCTGGATTTGGGTGTTTGACTCAAGTCAGTAATTGAGATTCCTGAAGCATAGCCAAGCAGATCCGAAGTATGACAGTCTCTGCATTTTCTCCTGATTATAGTCAGTCATCCACTCAACAACTACTTGATTATGTAGTAGAACCAAAGCATTTTGACAATAGGAGGGGGCTGAGAAACGATCTATTACAATGTCTCTCTTTTCAAGAAACAGGTCTGAGGAGGTTAAGTGCTTGTTTTTATTTCCACACTGGGCAAAAAATAAACAAAATAGAGCAAAACATCCTGCAAGGCAGACTGGGAAATGGGATGAGGAGCAGGATCTTCCGCTCAGTCTCTGGGGTCTAAGGTTAGTAGGCAAACGAGATGTGTACACAAGTAGCTGAAACGCAAGATAGGAAGTTGTCAGGTGCTACCGGAATTTTAATAGGATGAGATGTTGCCTCGAGCTACAAGGAAAGGTAATAGAATCTTGCGACTGTGCCGTCTCAGCCTCCCTTCTTTCTCTGTTAGCAGCATCGCTCCTTTCCTTTCTGTAGTAACCTTCATCACTCTCAGTCAATATAATAGAGGTAGAACTAACCCCATCCCCAAGACCAGAGTAGCACATGATCTGGCCTAATGGATCGAGGCTATCACATTCCCCTGCTATGACAGTTATCTCAGAGGTGGACGTGTGACCCAGTGGGGGCCATGAGGGCCCTACTCAGGGATTTTGCTGGTTATATTGATAAAAATAGGTTTTGTCATTTTAAGGACATTTGTAAATTAATGGAACACATTTTTTCGAGCTGTTGGCAGCCATTTTTGCTACTGCAAAAGACTTTGATTTTTATAATACCTATTAAATTCAAAAGCAGTGAGAGCCAAGAGAAAAACACAGATTAGTGATGACATCATTTGAGTACCCAGAGCCAGTTGTAAGTTAAGTGAATGCTAGGCCTGGTATTTCCAATTCTGTAACTACGTGCGTTAAGCCAAGACATTACAACTGAGAGCAACGATATTTTAACTTGGCCTCCATGGGCTGCCAGACATCAGACTTGTGTGTACATGAGGGTGGTAGCAATAAAGATAAGAGGGTGGGGATGAGAAAGTATAGAATTATCTGAGAACCTGCAAAATATACTGTTTGGTTGCAGTTAGAGTGAGGGAAGAGACAACGTGGAAGGATGAGTTTGGAAATACAGGATAAGGATTTGATTTGGTGAAATCTTTAATCTCACATCAAAAGTTCTGAACTTACGGAGGAAACAGGAGACACCAAAGACTTTAAAAGTGAGTCTGGTCCAGGCAGAGCTGTGTTTTTGAAAGAAGAAGCAGGCAATTGCACAGAGGATAGATATATAAGGAAATAATTTCCCCCCTTTTGGTAGAGAAGGCCAAGTGACAGACATGTTATTAATGTTCTTGTAAAGTCCCTTTTCTTTTTTAGAAGGAGCAACATACTTCTATTTCATTCTTGACATAAATTTGTGTTCTGTGAGTTGATTCGTTCTGCTGATGTTTTCAATTGCTTAAATGTCACTCTCGGTTCCTAAGAAATTCTGGGGGTGTTATTTCACATTCATGCACATACATTCACTTCCAGCGATTCCTTACAATGTCTGATCTTTCCTCCCTGAAATCTTGTTCACCTCAAAAATTCTTCAGACCCATCACCATTAACATAGACTGACATGGGAAAAAATTATTTTACTTATCATAAGAATGGCTATATTCGGAAGTAGTTGTTGATAATAATTCTTTGTATGCTTGTGGATTATTTTTAACTTTTTCATGATGCCTTAACAATTCCTTCTTCTGATTATCCAAGTACCCTGGCAAATAACTAGGAAAGTTTTTATCCTGCTTCGACCAATTCAGTGACTATATCCCTAAGATGTTAAACTAGTTGCTTATGGACAGAAGATAGGCCACGTATAGAACCAGGATTTAACCCCAGACACCTATTCTGGAAATCTTTCCATGATTACAGCATAATTATCCTAAGAAATGATGGAGCTGAAAGAGAACTGCTCTATCTACCTGAAGAACACATTCATTAGGAACATTTTTCTATTTGGGGGTGAAATGTGATGATGGATTTTATGACATGCAAACCTTATACCCGATAACTTTGCCAATAACTCTTTAGGACATAGATTGGCATAATGAAATGTTTATATTAAATATACAAAGACAGTTCTTTTAAGGACTAGGGTCACTAGTTTGATCATGACCTAGAAAAGAAGGCCCAACCCCTCTTACTCCAATAGGAAAATCTTCTTCGTACCTCAGAACGTTCCTTTCAAAATAGTGATACTCCAATTTTAGGAGCCCATGAGAATCACCTAAAGTTAAAAATGCAGATTTCCCAGGAATACCATACAAAATTCTGACTTAGTGGTTATGAGTGGAGCTGTATAATTTGTTTGTGGTACATAAGGCACACTTTGGGAACACAGTGGCCCTCTAAGCATGTTCTGAAGGTAAGTCATTGTCGTGAGACTCCTATGGGCGCACCACAATGAGCTCTTACAACCCAGATGGAAAAAACACTCTCTGCTGAAAGTTTAACTATAAAAAGTGGATTAGAGCAGATTATGTAAAGTCACCTAGAGTCCTTATGGACCAACCAGATACGACACTAGGATCTATAAACCTAAAGGAGTAATGTATGAACCAGAAGAAGTCAGCTAGAAATGCACTGAAAAATGGCGTCCCGGCAGCAAAGAGTAGCCATGACCATCCAGGGAAGTTAGTTCTCTGGTTTATTGTCAGGAGCTGGTAGCACACAGGGCAGATCTATTTCTGCCATACCTTAGACTAACCAGCCTTTCCCTAGGACCCTGTTTCTCAATCTTTTCTTCATTATCTTCCTTTTCCAAGGAGTCCTTTAGACTTTCCCCCCTAATTGCTGCCCCATGAAATGAATATCACAAATACACTCATATATCTATTTATAGATTATCTGCATATATGTATTTTACACATAAAAAGATCTCACCTCCCATCAAGAATCAACTTTGGCCCCACTGGTGTCAATATTGCCCCCCATTGAGAATACATTCCCTAGGGATAATTCAAATCTGCTCTCTCTCTCTCTCTCTCTCTCTCTCTCTCGCAATAACCTACACCATTATACGACAAACTTTTTAACATTCCAGCATACATTTTAGGGAATACTTTTAGAGTGATGCTCTAAAAACACAACATTATATTTATTTTCTTTGTGTAGAATAAATTGTTTCCCGTACTGAAAATGCAAGCATACACATACTGGCTTGTAAGTTAGCCAAATCAATTGATCTGATACAAACTTGGCTCGCTCTCTCTTTCATGCTGAATGTTACTGCAGAAAGAGAAGTACCTTATATTCCTGTTGCTAGTCCTCACAGTCACTAAAACTATTCAAAAATCTTTCTGGACTTCTTGACTCTACTTTGATATCAATTCATGTTTATTAAACCTCTCTCCTTATCCATTTTTCTAAGACAAGTGTTTATTGATTTCATCCTTGTCCCCAAATACAAGATAGCTCTTCCTTTCTGCTCCTGTTTTTGCCTGAAATGTCATCCTCCTTTGCATCTACCCATAAAAATTCAGGGCACATTTCGTGCCTAAAGCATCCTCAGCCCATGGTTGTTACTGAAAGCTGAGCACTTGTCCACGAAGCTGCATCAGAAGGAGGACAAGTGGTTGAGAAGGAAAGAACCTTTATTACTTTGCCAGCAAAGGAGGAAACGTAGAGGGCTGCTGCCTCAAGGTCTGAATTTCCTGTGCATAAACAGGAACACAACTTTTAAAAGGAGGGCCCTCAGTTCTAGCCTGTTGTTGATTTAAATTCCAATCATCCCATCTTTCTGAAGACAAAGCCATGACCTGCACCCATGTGGAAGGCCCATTAAGACGTCTGCCTACCAGGAGCCTCCAGACCGTTGAGCTGCCCACCTTCTGCAGCACAAAGAACAAAAGACATTTGCCTGCCCTTCATGACCAACACCTAAGGCAGGGGTGCGGGCCTTAGTTTTCCAAAAGTGTGGGAGAAGTTTTAAAGAGACCAAAAAATGGCAAAAAATGTTTTCTTTTCTTTTTGAGACAGAGCCTCAAGCTGTCCCCCTGGGTAGAGTGCTGTGGCATCACAGCTCACAGCAACGTCCAATTCCTGGGCTCAAGCGAGTCCTGCCTCAGCCTCCCAAGTAGCTGGGACCACAGGTGCCCACCACAACACCAGGCTATTTTGTTTTTGGTTGCAGCCATCACTGTTGTTTAGCGGGCCCAGGCTGGATTCGAACCTACCACCTTAGGTGTACGTGGCTGGCGCCTTAGCCACTTGAGCCACAGGCGCTGAGCCACAAAAAATGTTTTCTATCAGACCATTCTCTTTATTACACAATGAGCATTCTTTTCTCCTCCAGCAGCACTTCCTCTGCATAGTGTTCTTTTAGTATAGGTAGTTATTCACTCCCCAAGTAGCATCCCTCACACCCAGAACCACAGTGAGGAAAGAAGAAGCTCTTTTAAATACTTAAGACAGATCACTCATGCCTAGTGAACAATGAAGAACCTTGAGACGCTTTTGGTGATGTCAAGTTAAAATACAAATGGAAGGTAATTGCCTGCTGAGTTTTTATTGTTATCTCCTATAGACCCAGAGCCACCAGCATAATCTTCTGCACACAGAGTATGTTCAAGTATAACCATTTCTTTGGTGAATGAACAGCTGGATGCATCTATCTAATATCGATGCCTCCCGGAATGCTACAGCATATGTCCCAGAGCCCAGTGGAAACTGAAACAGAAAGGACAGAGATCCAATGAAGATAATAGGAAGGAGGTAAATGTTAGTTCACATCTGGGTGACATGTGCCTGAGGTCTTAACTTCTCTGGATTGCCACTTCAAAAAAATTCTAAATGGTGTTCTAAATGAAATATTTCAGGATGAAAATTCTAAGTTCTCTTATATAGGAATTATTTTTTTTTTAGACTTTTTTTTATTAAATCATAGCTGTGTACATCAATGCAATCACAGGGTACAGTGTGGTGTTTTCATACACATTTTGAGATACTCTCATCAAACTGGCAATTTCCGTAAAGGTCCCTTATAAGTGGAAATGTTTGCCAAGAGAAGAAAAGACACAGGTAGGTCCCCACAGCTGCTTTTATAGAATGTAGAAGAAAATGTCATCGAGTTTTTAGGTCATTGTAAAGAAGAAATTTCTCACAGTAAATTCTCATCCTAGTCAGAACAAACTTCTTTTGGAGATGTGTCCCCTGTCACTAATGATGTTGAAGAATGCAGTGGGCAACTGGACGGCGTGGAAAGGAGTCATTAGAAGGCACTCAGGTGTCAGAAGGGGCCAGGGGGGATGAGACTACCGTAAGTCTTTCTCTAGCCCCAGGAGACTATATATATTCCGGATGGCTCAATCCAGGGCTCACTATAATTCACTATGAGGATCACTCAAAGAACACTGGCCGTTCTCTGAAAGGGCCTGATTCCCTTATCATCAGGAAAACACAAGTTACTCTCTTAAACCTTGCAACTTCCTCTGCACAGTGATAAACAAAGGAATCATCACAGGGGACAAAAGAAACAGAAGGAAAAGGCTTTTTAAAATTACCATTATTGTTGCTGCTGTGGAAAAGAAAAGTGTTTTTTAATTTCCTCCCTTGTCCTACTCACAAAATCACTAAGACACTCTTCCCAGGTGTTGTGTAGCTGTTTTGATTACAGGCTGTTCGAATATTATTACATTTCTTCCCAGACAGCAACTTTCTGCTATGGGCAAATTGAGCTGTTTTCACACAAATACAGCCAATGCTTCAGCAATATGTTAATTACCAATTCTAATGGGTGCTTGAGGTATTTTTTTCCCCCATATCAAATCCTTTGAATGACCTCCCTAATTCAGATAGACCCATAGGAAAATCATTAAACTGAAAGTCAAAACGTTCCTTAGAATCCCCGTATTATAATTTCATGCATATTCCATATCTACATATCCTGTATTAATATCTTTTCCAAATATCCCCATGCCTTTACTTAGTGGAGAGAGCACCATAAAAATAATTAATATCTTCTGAGCACATACTGTGTGTGCTACTTACCTAGTGCTTTGTTTTCATTATTTTTATACTCACAGGGACTGATGAAATAAGTATTATTTCCAGAGATACCAAGGCTCTGACATTGGGTAAATGGCCCAAGGAGATGCATTTAATAAGCAGAGTAGCTAGAATTCAAACCTACGCCCATCTGATTCTAGAGCCTGAATTCTTCAATATAATCTTATGATTTAGGGCAATGATTCTCAAAATGTGGTCCCTGAATCATCAGCAATAACATAACCTGGGACTTGTCAGGAGTGGAAATTCTCAGGCCCCACCACACTTCTTTAATCATAAATGCTGCCCTCCAAAAGATTCTGATGTACATTGAGAACTACTGTTATAAGCGAATAGCGTATTCTGTATTGTGCTAGGTAAAACATGAACTACAAAAGAATGGGAAGTGTCATTTTTGCCTGAAAGAGTTTATGATTTAGCAAAGGTAAAAAATATATATTAAAGATTAAATAATAATACACTAAATATTTAATAAATATTTGTTTGTTAATTAAAATAGATTCAAATTGTAGGTTGAGTGATTTATCTCCTTTGCTCCCTCCTACATATCTATTCAAGGTTGGACAGTATTTTATAAAGTTTAAAAATATTTCTCCTTCAGGCCACACTGCTGTACTGATGGCCAGGGCCCATGCCTCAAAATACACAAAACTTCCAGGACTTTGACTGTCAGAACATGACATAGAAACAACTGATAGTATGGTCCATGTCACCACACAAAGCTTACTGAAGAGAAACAGACCTGTTATACTGACCTAGCATGACCTTGGCTCACCATAAATGCTGTTTCAATACATTCTTTAACTCTGAGGATATGCAAGAGATCACCCATCATGTGGATGTGCCAGGCCAGCAGAAAGGTACATTGCCTTTCCCAGCAGGGTACCAGCATCTAATGATGAGCTGGCTGAAATGCTGCCTCTGGCTCTTACCTACTGAAGTCTGAGAAGCATCCTAGGGATTAGAGTGGGAACTGGAGCTGACATCCTCAGCAGATTTGCACTCCATCATCCAGAGCTTGTGGAAAGCCTTGTGCTTATTAATGTTGACCCTTGTGCTAAAGGCCAGATTGACTGGACAGCTTCCGTACTCAAAGGCTTGACAACCAATGTTGTAGACACTATTTTGGCTCATCAGTTTGGGCAGGAATAGTTGCAGGCCAACCTGGACCTGATTCAAGCCTACAGATTGCATATTACCCAAAGATGTCAACTAAGAAAGCTTGCAGCTCTTAATGAGTTCCTATAGTGGGTACAGAGACCTGGAAATGGAAAGACCCATTCTGGGTCAAAATGATAACAATTTAGAAACATTAAAGCATTTAACTTTGCTGGTGATAGGGGACAATTCATTTGCAGTTGAGGCTGTAGTTGAATGCAGTTCCTGCCTGAGCTCTGTAAATACAACTTTGCTAGAGATGGCAAACAGTGGGGGATTGCCTCACGTAGTGCAGCCTGGGAAGCTCACCAATGCCTTCAAATTCTTTTTACAGGGAATGGACAACATACCATCTGCCAGCATGACCTGGCCCAGTGATGAACCTAATCAACCTCAAGAAGCATCTGCCCTGGAGAAAGTCTCTTCTTGTTAGATGGAACTGAAGGATCCTGTGAGTCCCCTGATGTCCTGGAAAGACCCAGACCATAGAGGTGTCCTATCAAGCAAATGTTCCTCCCCTGGACCATGCAACTCCATCCTCCCTCAACTGCCGCTGTATAATATAACATTTCATCCAGTAAGTTGGCCTCTACTATCTTTAACTTATGCATGGCCACTGAACCTTTCTGTAGCAGCCTGGATTTATCATTCTCTCTGCCTGCCTGTCCCCTTTTTTGTATATACCAAGAATCACTTCCATGCCATTGCTCTATTTCAACATCTTTAGCTTATCCAATCTTCATGTATCTTCTCTTGCCAGCTTTTGCCTGTGCTCTCCCAACTATGTATCAGATAAGAGTCTTTGACCCCCACTCTGTGTTTGTGTGGGTATAGTTTTGTGCTTTTAGACATGCTTTTTTTATAGCACTTCTGCCAAAAACAAAAAAGGGACCTTTTTTTGCATTCTCAATAATGGTTTGGTTTTGAGAACATTAAGCATAAAAGATCTCGAGGTTGGGTAGGCCACTGCATTCTCTTTTGGTTCCAAATTGGTCAACATGCTTTGCAAAGTGACTTTAGGAGATAGCAGCTCTCAGGAATGTGAAAGAACTTGACCGTTGGGACCATCGACAGATTGCACCAATTAGGAAAAAGTAAAAGTGCCTGTTCATAGCCCTCCCCCTCCTCAAAATGAATTCACGTATACTAGTCTATAAATTAAATGGAGGGATATATTCTACTAGAAGCCCATGGATGATGAGGTTGTGATACAACAGAGTTTTTTCCCAAGGAGTCAGGATGGCTTAATTACTAGAGTCTCTTAACACAGGAAAATAGAAGACAAAGTTCCAGGTCTCACCTCTCCAAGAGCAAAACATCTGTTTCCACAGACATTCATATACCCATAACAAGTCCTCCCAGGTCTGTGGTGGGAGAGTGAAGCCCTGATTTCCGCAGACTTAATGGAAGGCAAATTTAATATTACCCATATCTCAGAAAGATTCTTAATACTATGAACTCCCTTTGGTAGGAGGGAAGAAGTCAATCTGTAAGGGGAGCACTGTCCTGGTAAGATTGCTGTCAGCTTCCTGTCTATGTCCTGTTACTGGTACTCTCCAGCCAAAGGATATCCCTGGAGGAGGATGAATGAGCATGGAGACAAACCTCCACACACCCAGAGCACTGCAATGTAAGCTCAAGGTCATAAGGTTCTGAATCTTAGCAAGGGCCTTCTCAGACAGGGTTTGCTTTCTGCTAAGAGGAGGAATGCATCACTTACCCAGATTATAACATTTTACAGATTATTAAATAAAGCTGTATATGTCTCATGGTTTAAAAAAATATTTCCCCTTCAGATAATGAATATGGTTCATAATCTCCTATGTCTCTCTAACATCTGGTGGTATGATCATGTTTTAAGTACCCTGCATTTTATTTTCTTCTTTCAGAAGTCTTTCTCGTAGAGAAGGATACTTCTTCAAATCCCCAGAAGCTGAGTTCAGAATCCACCCCAGACAGACTCCGTGGCACATCCGTGGGGCAGCAGGATGGCAAAGTGTCTCCAAGGTGTCACGTTAAGGTCCACTCTGCCACCCACACGAACTCCTGACTGTGACTTTGGCCCTGTTTCCCAAATGTTCCGGCATCACTGTCAGTATTATTAACTCATCGTCTTAGAACTATGGCCTTTTTAAAACTTGTGTTTCATTAAACATGGTTAGCACCTGGTAGGCTATTGATAGATAAATCTGTCTAAATCATCAGTGATTCTTAGCAACAGTAGCACCATCCCAAGGGAGTACTGGTTGTCACAGTACTGGTTGTCACAGCCACCAGTGGATGCCATGAGTACTTGCCAGGGGAAGCCAGAGATGTTAGAAACCTTATAGTGCATCAGATTCCTACAAAGCAGATTTATCCTATAGCCCTTAAACTTCCTGAATCTCTTTCTAGCCTAAACTCTATATCCATTTTACCCATAAACAAATAGTGGTCTTGGATGGTTACATGCTGACCCTTCTAGGAATGTAACTATAGGGTAAATCAAGGAAAGGTCATATTTTATTGTGTTATTCGCCACTTCAATAAACACTTGATTCTGTCAAAAGTATTGATGAATACTCAGAAGAGCATTCGTCTTGCTAATATGACATACCCATCACACCCATCCGTCTGCATTTACAGCTATGAGAGTCATTGTGAATACAAATGTGTGAGTATGTGTTAAGCCCCAGTTTCCAAACAGTGGCCATAAAAAAAGTATTGATTATGTTCGGACCGATGTTGTCTTGCATCTCTCAAATCCAAACACATTTGTTAAAGTAGATATGTGTTCCTGTATAATTTTATCAAGATATTAAATGATTCAATTTTATTATCAATGTATTTTCTCTTATTTCCTTTTTATATTATATTTGGGTTTTATAAACATACAATAAAAGTGTTGATTTTATAAGACTATACATTAAAGATAACATAAACTTCCTATCAGGATATGAAAGGAAAGCGTTACAAAATATTCATAATAACAAAGGGGTTTGGGGTCTAATACGGTGGAAGTTATTGATAAACAAATGGTGATGGTTTGATATTTGATGTCAGTCTTTCTAGATTATAAATGACGTGGGGCCACAAATTTGTTCTAGTCATCACCATGGCCCCAATGCCTAGGATAGAGCCTCTCCCTTGGTAGGACATTCAGTCCACAAACATTTGCTGAGTCAGACACAATAGAAAATGCAACACGGATGAGACAGCAACCAACAGATGGCACACAGTGGACATCTAGACTGGAGTCAGTACCAGCAGGAAATGCAGGTGGTACAGGAGGACATGGGGGTGGAGGTTATTTAGACAGTGTTAAAAAAAAAAAGCAAGCCTCCCCGAGAAGGTAGCTTTTATGTTAGGGTTGAACCACGAAAAGAAGGCAGGCTTAGGAGAGTCCAATAAATTCTAAACCAGAGGTTTTCAACCTGTGGGTCATGACCCACAGGAACTGTATTAAAGGGCCATGGCATTAGGAAGGTTGAGAAACACTGCTCTAAGCAGAGGTAACAGCAAATACAAAGACCTGAGGCAAGGGATCAGCTTGATCTTGGACAGAAAGCCGGATGTGTGGCCAGAAGGAACCGATTACCACCATGGGAGATGGCAAAGGAGAAGGATACAGGGAGAGCTGTCAGAGGCAAACACAGGCAAATCCCATCTGGCCTCAGTGGTCTTGGTAGAGCATTGGGGTTTTATTCTAAGAGCAGTAAGAAGCAATGGGAGTGTTTAAGGGAGAATGGAGTATTATTTAGTTTCCATTTCAAAAAGATTACTGTGGCTACAGTGAGGAGAACAGGCTTTTGGCATTCCATAGGTGTTTAACAAATAAATGACCAAATAAACACATTTTTGCATGCATGAATGAATGAATCCGTGAATTCAATGACACAAAAAAAGCCAAAGGTGATAGCCCTATGCTGGGCTCACATGACACCTCTCCCTTTCCACCCTCCTATGTGATCTCTCATCAGTGACTCTCAGCTTCCCCTCAGGAGGACAATAAGGTCTTGAAGATCCTCTTTAGGTCTGGAAATAATTCAGTAATTCCTGCCAACCCCACCCCACTGCCAAAGCTCTCAGGCTGCAAGCAGCTGTAAAGGAATACTGAATGCCTCTGCTCTGTTCATCATCCTCGGTTTGGCATTTTGTCTGCAGCTGGGGCCCTCTCTATAAGACCACTCAGCATCTATAAGCTGACTAATTTTCATGTTGATTGCAAAGCTAGAAATGTATACACTTGTCATTCTTATTCTTGGCCCAAATGCCTCTTGCCAGCAGTAACTCTGACGACGGGGTGCTGACACCACTTGCTAGTTATTGTCTGATATGCTTGCGATCGATATGAGTGGGTTTAGGAGGAGGCACAATTTGATAATCAGACCCCCATCTGCAAAGCAATCACGAGTCACATTATGGAGAAAATGTAAGTAAATGCTAGAGATGTGCTGTCATATTTTCAACTTCCCCTACCCTAGCAAAGATTGCATAAAAGACATGTTGATGTATGAAACAGCTTTTTGTTTTTTAACATGAAGAGCATCTCTTAGTATTTTTGCATTTCTAGAAGTACAGCAAGTGACAGGCTATAAAACAAAATGCTTTCATGTATGTGACCTCATTTTGCAAATGCACTGTATTGGAGTTGTAAACAAAAGTATTACGTGCTTGGTGAAGGTATTCCAACCACAGAGAAACAAGATAACTGAAGGAACCAGCTCTGTAATACATCCAATCTCATCCCTGTAGTGGCTAATGGGAGACTTCATGGTCAGACCACATGGCTCCTGATCCCTCCACCTTTTAGATCATTTTCTGTTACAAGGTCAGACTTGTTATTTCACCTCTCTATGCCTTAGTTTTCTCATCCGTAAAGTGGAAATAATAATAGTGATAAATAACACTGCAAAAATAGTAAAAAAAAAACAACAGTAACTCTATAAGAAGGTTGCAATGTCAATTAAATTAGTTAATGAAGGTTAAGTGTTTAGACTAGTACCTGGCCTATATTAAGAGCTCAATAAATAATAGCTATTCTTCTTCTACTTATCGATTTCATTATTCCACCTCTCCAAAGCCAACCGTACCTAGAAGGTATCCTGCAGCTCTATCTCTAACCATTCATCTGCTCATATAGTGTTGACTTCTATTTTCTTTTATTAAAATGAAACCACAGGCATACCCAGGTTTTTCCACATTGGTTTCCATTCACGAGGTATCATGTGGGTTCTTTTTCTTATCAATATAAAAACCTGCATCATTAACAGTTGCACAGCATTTAATTGTAGTTAATGAAAGTTGGGTGTTTAGACTAGTACCTGATGTATAGGTTAGCATTTATTTAACCAAATGATGAACGTTTAAGTTGCTCTCTTTTTTGTTGCTACAAGTGATGTTGTGGGTACAGGTTACTATTAATGTGTCTTTACATAGTTGCAAGAATTTCTCTGCAGGATAGATTCTGAGAAGTACCTCACTTCATTTGTATCATTGCACAAAAACTCTAAGGGGGAGACAGGACATGTGAGTGCTGTTATTCCCAAAGAAGGTGGATTCTAGGAGTGGAAGTAATTTCTCTAACCCCTCACAGACACACTCCCCATAGTGCATGCTGGGAGTGAGGCCCATGCTCCAGCCTTCCAATTCTAAATTCATTGCTCTTTCTCCTGGATTACATAAAGGGAATAAAGACTTGCTCTGTCTGTCCGATAACCTTTGTAGCTTGGGACATCTTTTCTATTGAAAATCTTAATAGATTTATTAACTCCAGCTTCAGGTTGGTCTGTTAGGCCTGATTATAAACACACCATATATAACCAGCCAATTCTGTTTTTTATCCATGTCGATAAATTATTCTCTGTCCTTAAATATGCAGAGAGGATAATACTTACTGAGCACCCAATATGGTAAAGGTGTTGTACAAAGGATAAAAGGGAAACAAAGTTGAATCAGACCTGCAGAGAGGTCCTGCCCTCCATCAGCTCACGGTCTAGTAACACACAGAAATAATTAAAATACAAGGTAAACTCATTACTCGAGGAGGGTGGCGAACAGCAACTTTTGGAGGCTTAAAGAAGAAAAGATTGGTTATTAAAAAAAAAAAAGTATAGCCTAGTAGCCCTTTGGCTCTTAATCTACACATGAAAGTCCTACCACCATGTCCTTAGAGTAAATTAGACATAGCATCCATCCTGTAACTTCAGGCCAGTACCTAACTCCAACCACAGAATGATCATTTACTCGTGAATGGACAGCCCCCTGAAATTCAATCCCAAATTCTTAGTCTTTGTCAGTTTGTCAATACAGGTTATGAATTGTAAAAACTGTAGAAATTAAGTGGGTCGATGAGGTAATCTATTCCTAAGGTTAGATTTTTATTTTTTATTAGCTTAATATTCTGGGAATATTCATCTAGGTAAGTTACATACAATTTCTGTTTAGTGTGCTATTACTCTGACATTTTTGTAATAAAAGCAATCCTCGTATTCTTCTCTCTGGTGATTGTCAAGATACAGAATTATGTTTTCACAGATTTGTTAGAATCATTTTTTAGGAGCTTTAAGGCCTTGGTTTCAATGTATCACCATGGTACAAACAAAATTCTATTTACTTCCGATATTTGTGGGAGTTTAAAATCCACGTTCAGGAAAAGGAACAAGTAGGGTGCTAACACTCTGATTCCTAGAATGAATTGGATCTTTTCTTCCATAGGCAAAAACTAAATATTAAAAATATCAGCTATCTTTGCTCTACAAATCGGTGTTTGTTTTTAAGAGGCTGGAATTTTGGATACCGCATTTATAGCAGTTTCAGAAATAAACCTGATTATCAGTGCTTTTTGAAATTCTGGTTTTTTGAAAGACTGATGCTGTTAACATCCATTCAATTTTCCATATGGAAACAATACAGCTCTAAGAGCTGCCAATATATAATCCCACCTCCTGCTTGATCAGTAATTAAACTATAGAAAAGAGGGAAGCAGGAGAAAAGGCAAGAATGCATGTAAATTCATCAGCAGTCGTATCTTTGTTAACAACAATGAATTCTGGAACATCAAAATAAAATATCTCCTGAAACATTGCAAGCATCTGTGAATTTAGAAAGAAAGGAACAATTTGATTGGTTCAGCGTAAATGACTCAGAAACATATGCCTTGGGTTTCTTAGTATGGAACTATGGCTGGCAAAATTCATTTAAGCTATGCAGAACCCATAGCACTTGAAAACGAGCTTGACAGACTGAAAATGTATCTGTACCATCCTATGAGCAATGCAAATAACTCTTGAATTAAACCCAGATTTTTTTTCCCAACCAACGGGCCATGAAACCGAACTGTATAACAGTTCGCTTTTTCATAGCTGTTTTTCTACCTCAACAATCCTGAAATACTGTGAGTGATGCATCCATGTTTCCTCTCTTCACTTACAGTAGGATGTTTCAGTGGGGCAGACCAGACATGCATACACCATAAATGTGTGTACGTGTAAACGGAGCACTTACATACATGTACCGGTCATGTATGTGTGTACAGACATGTTTTCTCAAGTTCAAAAGAAGAGAGACAGCTGGCAACAATTAAAGGCTTACTATACAAAAATGCAGTGCTGGGAACTCTGAAAGCATTCATGCACCTAATACTCTAAAAAATATCGAAAATAGGTGGTATTGCCAATCTATATAAGATGTGGAAATTGAGGCTTATAACTAACTTGACAGTTCGAAAAAGGCAAACCTCAAGTTTGACTTTTCACACAGGTAGTAATTCTAATCATTGCATTCCTTTTAGCATTGCTAGACAAAATACATGACACTCAGTGAAATTCGAAGTTCAGATACACAGCAAATATTTTAGAATGAGTTTGCTTCACGTAATATTTGATATCCTATTTACACTAGAAATAATTTTAATAATTTTTAGTGTAAGTAGGTGCTATTTAGGATATATTTACGTGTAAATCAAAAATATTATTTACCTGTAGTTTAAATTTAACTGGGAATTATTTTATTATTTATTTATTTATTAAATCATAGCAGTGTACATTAATACTATCCTGGGGTACAGTGTACTGTTTCTGTATACAATTTGAAATACTTTCATCCAACTGGTTAACATAGCCTTCATGTCTTTTTCTTAGTTATTATGTTAGGACATTTATATTCTACAGTTAGAGAGATTCACATGTACCCTTATAGGATGAACCATAGGCGTGATCCCACCAATCACCCTCCCTCTCCTCACCCTTTACCTCCTTCACGTTTACATGGATGGGAATTATTTTAATTTGCTAAATCTGGCAACTTTATTTTTATTGTTTCCTTTAACAAAGCAAATGAGACAAGAAATGCAGTTTGTGGATTAGAGAAGTATATCAGCCTTCAAAGGATAAAACAATCTGAAATATGAGGAGGTTAGAGGTAGCAGAAACCTTCTACCTACTAACTGTTGGGCTCAGAAAGGATGGGCATGCCACCACAATTTATGAAAAGGACACAATCATGTCTTTCAAAAATAAGATTCAACTGCTGGTCCCCTAAAAACCCCTTTCTACTTTCAATAATATCGTAGGACAGTTAAGCATGCTTAGAAGGAACGTGGTACAAATATTCTATTTGGGGACTTATTGGGGAGGGAAAGAGGATGAGGTCACTGCCCACCTGAGTGGGGAGGGAGAGGACAAACCCTGAGGAAGGGAGGAGCCTGATTTGTTCTCTGTGGGGACTACAGAGGGACATGGTATCCTAGAGAGGGGTCCAGATGGGACCAATGGTCTTCATGAGTCCCTTGCCCTCTATCTTGTTTGCTGTTATTAGTCTCAGTTCCTGGAACAGAGCTTGACAGGGCAGGCACTCAATCAATATTTGTGGATTAAATGAAAGAATGGATTTTCTCATCTGTCAACACGACATTGTAGAATGGAATCAAGTCATACAGAACTGTGATGTTTTGAATAAGGCCTAGAGTTCTGCAGATATATCTCAGAGTTTCATAGCGTAGGGTGTCAGAGGCAGGCGAAAATTTCTGAAGCACTTCTTCTCCTTCAGCCAGAGCCCTTCCTTGTTTAGTTCTTTTACACACTGAGGTTCATATTAGATTTCAGAGAAAAAAAAAATTATAATAGCATATTTAAGATTTAAAAGAAATGTCTCAGTGCTAAGTTATTTGACTCCACCAGTGATTTTTTTGTTTCTTCAAAACAAAATGATCTTACAAGTTTGCTCACAGCCAGCAGGTAAGAACTGAGAGGATGAAGTCTACAGGACAATGGTGAACCTGAACCTGAAAAAGAACCTTTACCTCTGGTCTCCAGTTCTCCCAAATCGTTTGTCTAGGTAATAACAAGTCTTGCTTGGAGTGATAATTGCTTGGCAAATTAACAATACGAAAATGAGAAGAAAAATCATGTTTAACCTCTCTCGCAGTTTATCATATTGAAAATACGGCATAATTGATTCTGCAACTGTACTCAGGGAATACAAAACTGTAATCAGTTTTTCTGTAGTGTTTATGTCTATCGTGATGGAAGTCTAATTGCATAATTTGTCATTATGAAATAACTGTACATTTCACAGGTATGCACAGTAATCAGGGGGATGTTGTTATTAGCTTTTGTATAAATCATTTTTATTTGGTTGGGGACAAACCAGCATGGGACACAACCTCAATTTTGACCATAAACAACTATATTCTAATTGTAATACTAAGTGTTTCCATGATCTATATATGTCACTAGCTGAATCTCTGGTCATCATAAGCAGTAGCTTTTCAGGCTTGGGGGAGGGTGACCTTGAAAATGACCTTCAGCCATGCTCTGGTCTGCATATAGCCTTCAATGGTTTCCCGTTAGCACAGAAGAAATCCAAAGTGCTCCAGGTCCTTATCTCCAGCCACCTCTCTTAGGTCTTACCAGGCACCCATTACATCACGGCTATATCAGATTACTTGCCAGTCAGGAAAATTCAATCTCTTTTTCTTTTCTTTGGTTCATTTCTGGAATTCTTAGTTTTTAAATATGTATTAAAATATCTAGGTACATATAAACCATATTAACATCAAGTTGCTTCTAGGCACATGTAGTAAGGCAGCACACGAAGGCTTCTGAAAAGACAGAATAGATACACTTTTCCCTATTTCTCCCACTAAGTACAAATAAAAACCATGGGCATCAAAAGGAAAAGCAGCATTAAGAAGACTCTAAAGCTGGGGAGAAGGCCGCAGACTGGATAGGAGACTGCGTCCTGACATGGCAGTGAGTTTCCTCCTGGGTTTTGTTTCTGCATCCTCTATCCCAGAGCGGATGCTGAAGCTGCCAGCAAACTGCAAATGCCAATGGGCACGAGCAAACAAGGCCACAACAAAGACTGGACCTCTCCAGCCAAAGGAAAGGAAAGGAGCATCCTGGCAAAACAGAGAACATCTAGCAGATAATTGCTCTGCTGCAGCCAAGTAACCCAGGAAAAACTGTGTTCTCCTCCACACCCACATCAGCAAAGACTTCAGTGGAGCAGCTACACTTTCCTCTTCACCATGTGGTCATAAGGAGTGCCAACCTCTCTCAACCTTGAACTGGGACTGTCATCCCTGCTGGGAAGTAAAAAGCTTCTCCTGCCCCTCAGTTCAGAGCACAGCACACCACACAGGGAAACTGAACCTCCTCCCAACCCCAATAGTAGGGAGGCACACCTCCCCTTCCTCCAGGTGACCCATCAGGAAGGTGGCAGGGTATGGCACTGCAGTTCTGTAAACATAAGAAAGATAATGAAAGCATACAATGACAACCCTACAAACATAATTTGACAGCTTGGATGAAACGGGTCAATTCCTTGAAGCTATCACAACACATTCATTATAAAAAAAAGAATTTGAATAGCCTAATAACTATTAAGGAAATTGAATTCATACTGTAGTAGCTCCACATAAGGAAATCTCCAGGCTTAAATGGTTATGTAAAGAATTTTACCTAATGATTAAAAAGGACTAATACCAATTCTATACAAAGAGAGGAAGCTAATATGCTGTTGATCTCTGATAGTAAATCAAAGTATAAAAAAGAAAACTACAGACTCACAGCCCTCATAAAAATTCTTAAAATAGTAACAAAAACAATTAGCAATATCTGAAAGGATTTATAAACCATGACTTAATAAAATTTACTCTTTGGATCCAAGGCTGATTTAGTATTAAAAAATCTACCAGTATGATCTAATATATTAATAGGTTAAAGATGAAAAAATAGATGACGTTTATATTGATACAGAAAAAGCATTTGCAAGAATTAAATACTTATTCATGGTTTTTTAAGCCTTCAGAAAAATAGGAATAAAGAAGAATTTCCTCAATTATATAGAAAGCATCTTACTCCCCACCACCCCCCCCACCCCATACACACACACTAACTCTAAACTTAGGGTAAAGCCTGAATGCTTTCAAGAGCAGGAACAAGGTAAGCATATCTACTCTTACCACTCTTAATTTAGCATACAGTTGAAAGTTCTAGCTAGTGAGATAGGCAAGACAAGATAAGGCAAGGAAATAAAGGGCATAAAGGAAAAAATAAAAATGTATTTGCAGATGACATGATTGCAAAAAAAGAAATTTCCAACCCACAAAAACATGCCAATGGGCACGAGCAAACAACCACACCTAGGCAAGTGATTTCACCCGGTCATGGGATACAATATACATGTCCAAAACTTAATGGACTATCTACATGCTAGAAATAAACATATGATCATCAAAATTAAAAATGAAATGATTTATAATAGCTCAAAACAAATGAAATACTTAGCTGCACACCTAGCCATACATACATAGGACTTATATGCTAACAACCAAATACTACTCATGAAAGAAATCGAAGTGTAACTAAATAAACAAAGAGATATACTTTGTTCATGGATTAAAGAAGTCAGTATAAGAAAGACATCAATTCTCCCCAAACTGATGTATAGGTTTAATGTAATTCCTATCAAAATCCCAGCAATGTTTTTTGCAGATATATGCAAGTTTTTATAAAATATATATGAAAATACAAATGAACTCAGATAAGTAATGCCATTTTGAAAAGAAAAGTAAAGCATGAGGAATTAGACTACATGATTTAAAGATTGCATATGTAGTCTCAGAAACCAAGACTGTATAGTATTAATGGAATTACAGACATATCAGTAGAACAGAATAGAGAATATAGAAATCAGAATAGAGAATATAGAAACAGATTCATACAAATATGTCCAACTGATTTTAGATAAAGACTAAAAATGCTTTGGTGAGGATAAGAGAGCCTTTTTAGCAAATGGTGCTGAAGCAATGGGACAATTATTGGCCAAAAATAACCAAACAACAAATATCAAAACTTTATACCTTGTAAAAAATTAACATGTTGGGTGGCGCCTATGGCTCATAGGGTGCCGGCCCCATATGCTGTAGGTGGTGGGTTCAAACCCAGCCCTGGCCAAAAAAAAAAAATAAATAAATAATAATAATAATAAATAACATGTAACAGACTTAATAGTAAATGTAAAACTATAAAATTTTTAGGTAAAAAAACCCAAAATCTTTAGGATTGAAGGTTAGGCAAAGAGTTTTCAGACTTTATACCACAGGCATCATCATCCATAAAAAGAAAAGCTGAGAAATTGAACTTCATTAATATGAAAATATTTTGCTCTATGAAAGACTTAAAGATGAAAAGACAAGCTCCAGAGTGGGAGAAAATATTTACAAGACATGTATCTGACAAATGAGTGTTAGCCATAAAATATAAAAAGAGCTCTCAAAATGTAATGCTAAAAAATAAAATTAGAAAATGGGTAAAGCACACGAATAGACATTTTTACAGAAGAGTGTAAACAGATAATGAATAAGCACATAAAAAATGTTCAGTATCATCAGCCATTAGGGAAAGGCAAATTAAAACCACTGGGAGGTGTCACGACATACCTAGTGGGGTGATTAAAACAAACAAAAATTGTGAAATCGTGAAGTGCTTATGACGATTCAGAAATAATGTATCACTTAATCACATAGCTCATGTAAATGTAAAATGGTGCAGTCACTGAGGAAAGCAGTGAGGCAGCATCTTAAGAAAAAAAACCAAAACATGTCACTGTCATACGACACAGCAATTACAATCCTGGGCACTATCCCAGAGAAATTAAAATGTTTTTTCACACAAAACCTTATTTACAATTATTTACAGCAACTTTGTTCACAATTGCCCCAAACTGGGAACAACCCAGATACTCTTCAAGAGGTTAAGAAAATTGTGGTATATCCATATTTTGGAAAGGAGGAGGAGGGAGAAGAGGAAGAGGAAGAAGGGAAGGAAGAGAAGGAGGAAGAGGAAGAGAAACTATGGATCCATGTGATAACCTCCTAGATGAATCTTCAGTGATTTATTCTGAGTGGAAAAACTAAGTCTCAAAAGGTTAAAAATTATGTCATTTGTATGACATTCCTGTAATGACAGGATTGAAAAGATGGAGAACGGATTGGGGGATAGGAAGGAAGTGAAAGAAAGTAGGTTACAGAAGGGCAACAGAATCCTGGGGTGATGCAAAGATACAAGTATCAAGGCAGGTCTCAAAAGCGCCAGGTTAATATTACAATTAGGAGCTGGAGAAACTTCATGGTAATGTGGTAGAGGTGTTGCCTTATCTCCGGGGTGGGAAGGACTTAGATTTCCAGGCATCTGGTTAGAAAGCAAAGCCCAGCAGTGTAGGGAAGCCTGAGGTCCGTGCAGGAAACAAGTGCTTATGTTCAGTGCACAGGGTGTATGAAAGGAA
Organism: Otolemur garnettii; assembly: GCF_000181295.1. Taxonomy (NCBI): domain Eukaryota; kingdom Metazoa; phylum Chordata; class Mammalia; order Primates; family Galagidae; genus Otolemur; species Otolemur garnettii. Next base: position 23,427,147 of record NW_003852398.1, on the reverse strand, counting down.
ATGGAGACATGGCAGAAGAGGCAATCGGACAGGAAGATCAGGACTAAATCTTGAAGGAAAACAGACCAAATGAGGTGAAAACAGACCAAATGAGGTGAAAACATCTGTGCTTCCCGGCATACCCAGTGGATAGAGCAGACTGCAACACATCATTTCCATAACATAAGAAATGCCAAAGAAGTCATTCTACCTTTTACTTTTTATACAAAGATAACAGCATTTTTCCATTTTACAGATGAGAAAATGAAGAATCCAAGAGGCAAAGGGTCCTCTTTCGGCGGTGGATGGAGCCCAGAACCAGCACTGAAGGTCGGGGTCCTGACGCTTACTGCACAGCATGCCCTTTCCTCAGTTTCAGGTGTCTGTCCCAGGGCCTGGGTAGACCAGCACTCTTTCCCCAGATTCTTCAGTGGTACTGACACTTACTGACTCTTGTGCTGCCTTACCGTGAAGTCTTTCCAGATTCTAATAGTAAGCTTTCACTTTTTAAAGTTGCCTGTTTCTTTTGTTTCCTCCAAAGTTATATCTTCTATTACCGACAATATTCAAAACCCAGGAACAAAGCGAAGGAAAGATAGGGGCCGGAAAGTTGGGAAGGAGAGAGATGGAGAGGCAGGAAACTTACAAGGAAGTTAATACAGCTTAACTAGTTCATTCTGAGCATTGGCCGTTTATGCAGCTCTGTGCCAGGCAGAAACGAGCGAGAAAAAAAATGAGCATCAAGACAGTACCTGTCCTCAAAAAGATCACAGTTCAGAGGAAAAGTAAAAATGTAGCCAATTCATTACCCAGATTAAAATCAAATTACAACTAGCACTAAGTCCAAGAATGAGAAATACAAGCTATTCTGAGAACCCTAATAAAGGAAGAGTATTCCAGGAGGAGGGATCAGCATCCTCAGCCGCCAAGTGTCACACGCTGCTTCTGTTACAGATAGTGATCCCAGCCTCCAGGTGGCCTTGGCACCCCTGCCTCTCTGGGACACTGTCATCCCAGCAGGGCTCCTGGCCACACAACAAAAGGTGACCTGACAGGTTCAGCCGTACCAGTTAATTATCCTTCTTTGTGCTGGAATCGGTTTTGGTTAGTCTCAGAATAAACATGAAATGGCTAATGAAATTCTATCTATCTATCCACAGCAGAATTTTAATGTGCATGTTTTCTGACACGACTATTTGTGCAGCAGCTAGTAGTTAGCTGCTAAAGGCAGCCTTTCTCTTCATTTATCTAATGAAGTGTGGTAAGAAATTCGGGGTTTTTCCTTCTCCCCCCTCCTCTCAGAATTCTTCCCTCCCCTGAGCATTCCCAGGCATTTTCACAATTCCATTATTTCATGTACTTTGTAATTTAACTAACATTTTGCTGAGTTCACTATGGGCAAGGTATATGGGAGCAACTATGGGGAACTCTAGCTCTCAGGAAATAGATGTACTCAAAGACTGGTCAATCTTTTTTCTTTTACATCGAAAACAAGAATAAACCTCTATTTGCAGTTTCCCAAACATACCATGTCATTCCAGGTCTTGCTGGGTTGGACTTATCATCCTCTTTCCCTAGAATTTTCCTCTCCCTTTATAGACCTGACAGTTTTTAAATTTAGCTTAAATTCAACCTCCTTTTTAAAGCCACACATCTCTCAGGATTATTTTGATTGCAACTGACAGAAAACGCAATTTTAAGTAGCTCGTATTTATAAAGGAAATTTATTATCTTACATAGCTGAACAGTCTTGAGAGTTATCTAGCTTCAAGTGTAGCTTATTTTAGGACAAACCAATGTTAATGTTACCAGACACTTGTTTTTTAAATTATTTTTCATATTTTGGTTATGCTTCTGCATAAACTCCAGCTCCTATAAACTTTTGGTTTCCTATCTCATGAAATAAAACGAGAATACTTTCCCAAAAATCTGAAGAGAAAATTATGTCATTTCCCTCTGGTCTGCATTGCATCTTATAACCTTCTTCTCTCTCTCTCTCTCT
>NW_003852398.1:23362330-23425028 GCF_000181295.1 Otolemur garnettii | reverse complement strand
CAACAACCAGCTAGTGGCTCAGGCTGGTCTTGAACCAGTGAGTTCAGTCAATCCACCTGCCTCGGCCTCCCAGAGTGCTAGGATTACAGGCATGTGCCACCATGCCCAGCTTTATACTTGAACCTCTTAATATTTTCAGAGAAGTACAGGGCTCTGATTAGGCAGGCCTAAATCATAGGACAGTCTTGTTGAAGGCTGTCTCATACTTCTTTATTCTTGCAATAAGAATGATTTTCTTTAGCCATAGGTGTACTTATAAAACTGTATAGTTGGGAATTTGTTGTGACAGATGGGATGGAGAAAGGGACAGGGGCAAAAGAGTGATAAAGACTATAACAGACCTACTTAGAAAGATACATATAAATAAATATTCATTTGTTGGTGACTTTCTCTGCCCAGAGAACCAAAGGGGCACCCAAAATTATAGTTTAGAAGTGGAGGTATGGCCTACACCCATGAAATTGGATCCAGTGTTGTCACATGAGATTACAACAAAAATAATATAGTTGATGTACATTATGTACTAAATATTGTGCTGACAGCTTTATGATGTTTTTTACTTAAACATATAAGAATGTACTAATAGATGGATTCTTGAAGATAAGTAATTGGTTTAGTCACACAACAAATAAATGACTACAACAAAAATTTGAATCCATCATGCTAGTAGATGAGGATACAGTAATGTATAAAACCCAGAAAGTTATATCCCTCATAGAATATATAGCTACAGGAGACACTATTCAAATAATCATGCATGTAAAGATCATATCATACAGTGAAAGGTTTACAGTGAAGAAGCATAGGGGGCCATAGTCTCTGGGGCATCAAGAAAGTTCTTCTAAAGAGATTACTTTTGAATTGTGGATGTATTAAGGGTTAACAGGATGGAGAGAAAAGGGATGTTCCAGACCAAGTACACAGCGTGGTTAGATGTTCTGAGGGGCAAGGAAACATAGCACAGTCGATGATTCCAAGGAAGGCCATAGTCAGGGGTGTCCAAGCTGTAACCTGTGGGCCACATGCTGATTTTGTGAGCACTTTTTGGCGATCACCAAAAAGGTATGCGCATACCTTTTTTTTTTTGCTTATCAGTTACTGTGTGTATATTTAACGTGTGGCCCAAGACAAAACTTAATTCTTCCAAAGTGCAACAGAGAAAAGTTTGGACACCCCTGCCGTAGAGGTTAAGGTACCAATAACTAGCCTGGCATGGAAAGAAAGTGCAGTGATAGCAATAACCTTGATTTTGGCCAGACTTGTAGGGCTTTGGTAGGAGTAAATTAATTATATTGCATTGTAAAACAAGAGAGAAGGCAGACAAGAGACCACTTAGGGATCTGTTGAATGGTCCAGCTGACAGATTGCTCTGGTGGTAGAAGTAGAGTTAGAGAAATTGCCTGATTCAAGAGACTCTAGAGTTTAAAATCAATAGTCCTTAGTTGTGGCATTAGGTGTTGGGTTGGACCTCGGTAGGGTAAGAGAGAGAGGGAAGTTTCTTGATGAAGCCCAGGTTAGTGCAGGTATCTCAGTAGGAATCAAAGATAAAAGGAAGCCAGCACAGCGAGGTGCATGCTTCAGATAGGAGAACTGAGGATTGTGAAAATAATTGCGAAAAGGATTGCAGGAGAGGCAAAGGTACAATCCAAAGGAAGTTGGTAATTCCATGTGGGGTGGTCTTGGTAAGCAGAAAACTAGGGGAAGCCATTTGGTAAGGGTAAATGGTGGGAAATAAAGTAGGAAAAGAGTACAAAAATAGATCAATAAGAGTGTCAGAAATCAGGCTAGGGTGTGTATAAATAACCCAACAGCCAGGGAGAACCATCAAGTCTCAGAAAAGGGGAATGGCATGCCCAGGTGACTGTATCAGGAAGATTCTTGTAGTGCAACATCTTAGATAAGAGTATTTGTGAGGCACAGTGAAGGGACATAGATGAGGTCAGAGTGAGGAGGAGCAGGAAAGAGGCTGGTAGCATATGCATATAGAATAAAATAGAAAAGGCTTAATGGGATAGAAGAGGCAGGGCAGAGACTCAGACCCAAAATCTAAAGATGACTGTTCCATCGCGCTGAACACTATCAGGCTTATGCAAACACAGTGATCCTCTGTCACAGGGAATTTACAGTTTAGGGGAAATTTGATTTCTTTTTTCTAAACCTAATGAATAATATAAGATAGGAAAACAATGTAGAATTTTAAAAGAGAGAGGAATAGTTCTCTTTGAAAGGATCAGAGAGGACCTCAGAGAAAGACTAGAAGAATTTAGAATGTGGATTTAGGTCAGTAGACAAAAAAGAAGGTGAAAGCATTTTCAGAGGTCACAAATGCTTATGTCTCTAGAAGAATCTGATCTTGACATTTGCCTAAGATTCTGTCACAGTTTGTCTGACTCCGTTGTATAAGTTTACTACTCTGTTTTCAGCCACTCACAAATAAGCACCTTCTGCAAATTGCTCTAAGGAGACCTGTAGCCCTTTCCAGAGTAGTTAATGAAGATGGTAATGAGATTGGGCTCAACTCTGATCCCAGATGGCCTGCTGAGGACACCTTGACCTCGTTGAGGACTATAATGCCACTCACTGCTGCCCTTTGTCAGTTTTGCCATTGTGTTCTTTGACAGTTTCCAATCCTGATGACAGTGCTCATCTCCAAGCCAATTTACAGTTAATCTCACAGGCTGGCTCTCATCACCAAACTCTCAAACAATTTGCAGAGATGCCAACATATGATATGATGCATTTGTTTTATGTAATATAATTCTATCAGAAAGCCAGTCAAGGATTTCTAACATTTTTATTCTCATAACACTAAGTAGCATATCCATTTATATTTTTAGCTGTGTGGCTGATGGCTTTGTTTGGAAATGAAGTTATAATTACCAGTGGTTTTTCTTGAATCCTAGGAACAAAATATTTCACAGACGGAAGGAGACTAACAGGTCATCTGCTAAAAACTCACATGTTTGTCCAGGAGTTTTATGACTTTTCAATATACTCCCCATTTGGCCCATGAAATACACTGGGCAGGAATTCCCATCACTGTTCTATAGTTGAGAGGACTGTATTTGAAAGAAATAACATGACTCGTTCAAGGTAAAACAGCTAACAAATGGCGCATGAGCCTGAAACCCAAATCTTTTGATTTTTAGATTACTTCTTTTTGTATTTCAGTGTGCTGCTACAAAAAGTATAAATACTCTCAGAGGGCTGTCAAAGTTAAATAATATCAGGGGACAGTGGATTGAAAAGTATCTGTGTTTGAAATACCAGGTATTATCAAATATATAAATGATAGAATTGTAGTCGGCATGGAAGGTATATGCCTAAAACATTAACACAAAACATTGCCCAAGATGTTATTCTGGCCAAACGTACTGCATGTATTGACTGAGTTTGGCCAGTGGGCTGCCCAGTTATGACTCTTATTTCAATATCTGAGAAAGGAATATTCACTCAGCTCCTGTTCCCTCAATCCCCAGTTTTTTAATCTTTTATCTTTGTGAGAATGTCTGATATTTTCCTTCCCCTATTCCTCTGTCAAGTATTTAAATCCTCAGGTTTTTATATGCATTTTTGAAAATCATATGCATAACATGGACCGTATTAGACATACAGTTATCATTATGATTAAGATGAGATATGCAGAAAATAAGAGACACAGTCAAAATTACCAGTGGGTTTCAAGAAGGGATCTTTCCCCAGGGACTGATATGATATGCAGAAACTTCCCAGAAGTTATGATACTTTATCTGAGACTTAAATAATGAGCAGCCTTTAGATGACAAGGAGACTCACCCCATGGCCTCCAAATTGAGGTACTCAAACAATCCATTGAAAAATAATAATATTCTGTCTCTGATTTTATCTATTCCTAACTTAACATTTACTTAAATATCATATATATAACCTATTTGTAGACTAATATCTATATGTAAATTGTAAACAGACGTGTATGTAATATCAATATGTTCTTAACATTTTTTTGAGTGAAAGTTGAGATCAAGAGTTTGAAAACTATTGGATAATAAGGATAATTATTGCCATTTGTGAATGGCTGTTATGAGGTAGACACTTTGTTTTCAATTTCATTGATTTATGCTCTGTATAGTTTCCATTTTTCTGCTTGCTTTGGCTTTTTTGGCTCTACATTTTATAGGTTCCTGAGGGGAGGGCTTAGATTATTGATGTAAGACATTTCCTTTTCCCTAATGTTTGTATTTAGCGCTCTGAATGTTCTCCTCAGCCCTGTTGTAGCTAGACCTCAAATTTTGATATATTTGTAGTTCTATTTATTCCATGCATTTTTCCATTTCCATTGTGACTTCTTTGACCCATGAATTTGATATACATGTACTCTAGTTTTCCAGCAGTTGAAGATGTTGTGGTTACCGCTTAAATTTTAGTTTGATCCTTTTTTAGTAACTACAATTCATATAAATTTGTTAGGTTTGTGTTATGCCCCAGAGCATATTACTTCTTAGTGTATTTTTTCTTTGAGCTTTTGGGAAGGATGTGTGTATTATGCTAATGTTGGATGGACTCTTCTATAAACGTTGATTCGATCTTGATCCATCATCTTCTTGGAGTCTTCTGTATTTACTGATTTTCTGTTTAGTTGTCCCATCAATTGTTGAGAGAGGGATGTTAAAGTCTTTAGCTTATATTTGCAGAATTGTCTATTTCTCCTTTCAGTTCTGTTTTTCCTTCATGTATTTTCTGGTTTTGTTTTTTGGGACCTATGCATTTGGAGTGCAGTATCTTCTTGATGGATAGACACTTATATCAGCATATAATATGTATTTCTGTCTCTGGGAAGTTTCTCTGTGGTTCAGTCTATTTTGCCTGAGATGAACATAGCTGTCCTTGTTTTCTATTGATTGTTTTTTGAATACTACACATTTTCTACCCTTTTACTAATTGATTTGCCTATATCATAACATAGTCAGCCCTCTGTATTTGTAGGTCCTGCCTCTGAGGATTCAACCAACTGCAGATTAAAAACATTTGAAAAAATTGGGCGGTGCCTGTGGCTGAAATGAGTAGGGTGCTGGAGAGGTGGTGGGTTCAAACCCAGCCCCAACCAAAAACTGCAAAAAAAAAAAAAAAAAAAAAAAATTGAAAAAACAATAAAAAATACAGGTAAAAGTGGTATATAATACAAACGATTTGCAGAATGTTTACTTTATATTAGGTATTGTAGGTAATCTAGACAGGATTTAAAGTGTACGGGAGATACTAAAGGATGACTGTATTTACAGTGACTTTCTTATAGACAACATATTGATGTATCATTTTTAAAATCTACTCTCTCAACCTGTGTCTTTTAATTATCATATGTAGAACATTATCATTTCATGTAATGATTGACATAGTAAATCATTGTGTCTGTCATTTAATTTTTTTGTTTATAGTTGGTCTATTTTGTTTCATTTTTTTTTCTTTGTTGTTTTCCTGCCTTTCTGTGGGTTAGCTGATTTTTTTTTGGAAGGCCAGTTTGGTGTTTTCTAGTTTTTGAGTGTATGTCATCATATAGTTTTTTTAGTGGTTCTCTGGGTATTATATTACATATGCATAACTTAATACAGTGTACATCTGGTGTCATCATTCTACTAGTATAAGTATACAAACTTTGCCTGTTTTTCTGTCCTTCCCCTCATTCCCTGCTCCATTTGGGCCTTAGTAAGCTCAGGCTGCCATGAGAAAATACCAAAGCCTGGGAGGCTAAGCAACAGTAACTTAGATCTTCCAGTTCTGGGTGCTGGAAGTTTGGGACTAGGGTAAAAGCTTGGTCAATTTCAGTGAGGATTCTCTTTCTGACTTACAGATGGCCTCCCTCACATGGCTGAGAGAAAGAGGAAGCTTGCTAATATCTCTCCTTATGATGGCACGAGTGCTACCATGAAGGCCTCATCCATTACCTCCAAAAGACCCCATCTCCAGATACCATCACACTGAGGGTTAAGACTTCAACATACAATTTTGGGAGGAAGGGGATACAATTCAGTCCACATCAATTTATAATATAATTGTATTAAATATTTTTCATATATACACTTTTAAGACCTCATTAGGCAGGTTATAGTTTGTTTGTTTTTTGCAGTTTTTGGCCAGGGCTTGCTGGGTTTGAACCCACCACCTCTGGTATATGGGGCTGGCGCCCTATTCCTTTGAGCCACAGGCGCCGCCCCAGGTCATCATTTTTAATTTTACTGTGAAATGTAATATAGAATGCTCAAGAGGAGAAGGAAAGGCTATTGAATTTATCATATTTTTTTATCTTGTTCTTTGTCCTTTTTTAATGTTCCAAGAGTCTTTCTTTTATCAATTTATTTCTGTTTAAAGAACTTTATTTTAGTCATTCTTTTAGGGCAAGTTTGATAAACAAACAAAAAAAAATTCCATTAGTTTTATTCCTTCCAAAGATAATATCCTTATTGCCTTTTCTTTTCCTTCCTGAAAGATATTTTTGGGGGATAAAGAATTTGGGGTTGATATTTCTTGTAGTAATTGAAAATGTGCCAGTTTCTTCTGGCTTCTAGAGTCGCTGATGAGAAACTCATTGTCATTCGGATTGCTTTTCTTCTATAAGAAAACCATCATTTCTCTCTTTCCACTGTCACCATTTTTTGTTTATCTTTTATTTGCAGAGGTTTGACTATTGAGTTTCTTAGTGTGGATTTCTTTAGGTTTCTTCTGTTGGGAATTGACTCGGTTCCTTGAATCTTTTCACATCCTTTGTCAAATAGGAGACATCTGAAGTATTTTATCAGCTGGGCTCGTTACGTCCTCTCCCTTTAGGACTTCTAAAATATGAAAAAAAAATATTTTGCCTTATAGTTCCTCAGGTCCCTGTTCATTATTTTTTTCCCAATTGCTTTTCTCTTTATAGTTCATATTGTGTCATTTGTATTGTTATAGTGTCAAGATCACGGGTATTTTTCTCTGTCTCCTTGATTTGCTTCATGCAAGCTACTGATCTCACTGTGCAACCAGGGCCCCTCACACAGCAGGGCAGAGAGCAACCATCCTCCATCACAGAATCAGAATTTAGTTTCAGAGCTGTGCACTCCCGAGGCCCACAGAATCTGTTCTCCATTTGGCCTGAATTACATTACTTTCAATTTCATACACCCAAGGTTGAAAGACTGTGAAACCCTTACAAACTCATTGTTCACATGGCTTAGTCTGTGCTCTCAAGTAACTTTCAAGGGAACCTAGTCCAAAATGTCACAATTAACTTTTAAATATTACAGTGTTTTGTGTTTCACTAGAGACATCAAAGAAGAGCCAATTCACATGACTCTTCTCAAATGACTTTTTCTGCTTTCCCGGCCTCTTCTATGCAGTGTTACACCAAATGCTTTCAGAGTCTGTGTTTTTTCCCCTGTATCTTGTGAACCTGACATATTTTATTAAATGAACCTAACATTTTATTAAATCTTCACTTTCCTCCTTCCTATTTTTTTTAATCTTCTTTGGCCTATTTGCTTGCATTTATATGATAAAACTTTGAGAATCAGTGTGGGAAGGCAGTCTATTCTTCAACAGAGTAGTAGGAATCAGAGAGCGTCAGTGAATGCACTTTTGAATACCATCATCACTGCCAGTGATTTTTGGAACTGCCTACTTCTATAGAGTTCATTTTTTAAAGTATGCTACCCAATGCAAGAAAATCAACATTATTTTATCTGCCAGCAGCTCAGAGTTAATTAGACACTAATTAAAAGAATTTCTCAACGCCTCATTTCACTGTGTAGGCATAAGCAATGTAAGTGTCACTTTGTATGTGAGACGCAGAGGGTGAAAGTCACACAGTTGAAGTTTGGCAATATGTATCTATTGGTAAATGCTCTTGAATAGGTGTTTGAGTTGGAAATGATATCAGGAGATCATCAAGCCACAGGTTTCTCAGTCTGTGGGGTATGTCTCGGGGTGCACCAGAGGGTAGACAAAGCTGTAAGGAAACAATGCACATAAATCTGGTAAAGCAATTTTATTCTAAGCGAGTCACTGAAAATAGAAGTTTTAGGATAAGACCATCATAGGGACACTTTTTCAAAATAAAAGCTAAAGGTCATTTTAAGATATATTACAACATTTCAAAGAAATTGAGATTCTTGCGTTGAACTGCTTTAGACTGTGTCCCTACATCCTACTACAGTATGTATTCTCTCCCTCTTCATACAGGTCATCTGCAAATGATAACATTAGAATAACCTGCTGTGCCATTTAAATTATGGTGTTCAGGTACACACGAATCCCAACCCCCACGTCAAACGTACTAGAATCAAAATCTCTGGACAAGGAACATAAGCATCTGGCTTTTGTTTTTACTTGTTATTTTTTTTTTTTTTAATTAAAGCTCTCTGGCCATTCTAATGTGAAGCCAGCAGTGGGAATCCCTGAGGTAGCAGATACTGTAGTGGACACATAAAGAAAAGCACAATCATATTATTTTCATTTTATACCTAAGGCAGCTAACACTCAGAAATTGGAAGGAGCTCGCTCAGGTCACATAGCATATTACTGTCAGAGCTGAAACTAGAGTGCAGATCATACGATGTCTATGCGATCATTTTCATGGTTATTATCATCATCACATTTATGGCTGGTATTAATCTCACAGACAATAGTTGCACATAGCCTATTTCAAGGAAAAAAAAAAAAAACCTCAAGCATATTAGGAGGATCTGAGCTGGTTCCCATAGATCATTTAAATGAAAATAGTCTGACATTCGAAGAGCTAGGATATTTTCTTATTTCCAAGTATGTATCTATTTATTTTTTAAATCAATAAATAAACATTCAAGCAGCCCAAATGCTGGGCATCTTAAGGAAAGCAATGAGGATCAGAACTTCCCAGTGCCCTTAAGCTTTAGCTAGGCATGCCTATAAACTCTACTCTTGCTACCAGTAGAGGCAAAGTAGAATGAGAGGGGCCTATGATTCAGATGCCAGCATAGATACCGGGAACCAACAGAAGAAGAATGATACTTTAACTGTGGAGACCAAAAATGTTTCATGGAAAAGGGAGCTTTGAATTGGGCCTTCAAGACTGACTAGCACTTGATTTGAATGTAAGGAAGGGACACTTCTCCTATAGTAACCAGAGTGACGGCAGAAGGGTGGGAACGTTCAGGGCAGAAAATCTAATTGCGCCTCACAGGAGATTGGATCATAATCAGGGATTATATGTATTATAGTCACACAGGCAAAAATAACCCTGAAAATTATTTAAATCATCCATAGAGTAACGTATCCTATGCAACCAACTTCGTGCACTAATTCTTATATCCAAGCATAGGGAAAGAACCCTGAGCAAGTGTAAAAAATAAAATAGAGGAAGTCTATATGGTTTCTTGGATTATCACATCAGTCTACTTCTAAGAAACCATCAAGTTTCTAGGAAAAGTAGAAAATTCCAAAGTGCTCTGGCTTGCTTGAAGAACGTATGATTTTATATAATTAATATTATAGATATGTTTGCCAAGGGGAGGTTAAAGGATGTAGAATCACATCTCAAGAAAGAATCCAGTATCAAGTTTCCTCATAAGATAAATATCTGGGTTCTGTGATTTCCCTGCAGAAAGGGAACACTGAAAGGAGGATGTCTGCATCACCAATAAACACTCAGTAATATGCCTCTTAATCTATACCAAGGAATAAGTACAGAACATAAAGCAGAATGGAAGGCATTGGCCCCACTATCAACCCAGCTATCTGGGGAGATAAATTTTATGATAACTAGTAAAGATGGTATTCAGGGATGAGTTAAAAGTGAGCCCCCAGTACTGCCCCAGAAGACCTGGTCTATTTTTCTGCTGTAGGGCAGGAAGGTAGATTTAGCTGAGTGCGAAGGTAGATTTAGCTGAGTTCATCCGCAGTGTTAGTAATGAGGTACCAAGCAGTAGAAGGCAGAATCCATTTCTGAACTTAGAAAATATTCAGCAGTATCCAAGAAAGGTGTAGGAGGGAGCTCCTACCTCACAGGACCCAGAGCAAAACAGAGGCCAAAGTTATTGCAAGAACTGTAGACTTCTCTTCCCTCTCACATCTTTACCTTTGTTGTCTTCTCTTTCCCCCCAACCTTCTGCCCTAGGACTAGACATTTATTTTTGCTCCCCCCTCCCCAGGAATAGAAGAGGCTGTTCGGGGTGGGGATGTGGGTGTCATTACTATCCATCGTATTTGCTTCTGTCATTGGAACTCACATGCTCCTGCATGAGACTCATCATGAATTTGGCTTTGTTCTACTACGAGTTTATGTCAACATCAACAGTTAAATGATGGCTCAGAGGACCAAAGCATTTGAACCAACTAGAAAAAAATGGTAAGTAGTAGGAAATAATGAAAAGGCACTAGGAAAGTACATAGGAAAGACAGACCAGTGACCTTAATCAGGGAAGCTTGCAGGGTGTTTTTTTTTGTTTTGCTGTTTTGTTCTTAAGACAGAGTCTCATTCTGTTGCCTAGGTTGAAGAGCAGTGGCATCATCATAGCTCAATGAAACCTCCAACTCCTGGCCTCAAGTGACCCTCCTGCTTCAGCCTCCTCAGAAGCTGGGGTCACAGGCACCAGGCATACACCACTCTGCTCTAATTCTTTACGTTTTTTATAGAGATAGGGTCTTCTCATGCTGCTGACACTGATCTTGTGCCCCTGGGCCTCAAATGATCCTCTTGCTTTAGCTCCCAAACTGCTGGGATTACATGTTTGAGCCACAGTGCCCAAGTATCATGTATTTTATTGATAGCCTCTATTTTTCTAGACAGTTTCCATAAAAATGAAAAAAAGGAAGTCACAGTGTCAAGCAGGTACAAACTTCCTACATACATGGCCTTTAACACTTCAAAGTTCAGAAAACTGTGAAGCCACAGCATGATTTGGGAAACCTGGATGTATCTTTGAGAAAGCTCGTTACCACGATCCTGCCTCAAAACCTTTGGGAAAAATGAGCAGGAAAGAGAAAAAAAATAACAAAAAACAAAAAACTGAGCATTTGGGTTTTTAAAGACAGCTTCATGGAAGATATTGGGAAGATGTAGGCATAAGAATTGAAACAGATGCAAGTAGGAAACTTCCACAGGAACTTCAGACACCCTGAGAGAACAGATCCAAGGTGCCTCCTATCTGCCGCAGGCTCCCACAGATGTAAGGGTTTGGTGTTCCAAGCATAGACAAGGGCTCCAATCTTGTGACCTGTCCTGTCCATCCTGATAAATGATGGACTCCCTGAGAGCAGGGGTCATGCCTGTTACTCAGGGCACGTCTGGGGTGAAGGATAGATGTTGACAAGGAAGAAAACAAGGAAATCGGAAGATTAGCTGACCAAACATCTAACTCACAGAGTGGTTATAAAATATTTGTGAAAATGTTTTGTATTGTGCTTTGTACACAGTCTGCCCCAAATAATTATTTGCTGATCTGAATTTGACCAGTTCTCTGGAAAAGCTAATCAGAAATACAGTCCTCATTTTGGACATCTTTAAAAATACCTGCCATGCTTAAAAAACGATGCATTTCTCTTCAAGGTGCATTTTCAGGTTGCTAAGATTAAATGCTCTTCATTTGTTTCTGGTCCCATGAACAAAGAAGGCAGACCTTAATTTGACCCCACAATTTCATTACTAGGTATCTACCTACAAGAAATAAAAAACCATTTTATCATAAGGACATTTGCACTGGATTCTTTATCACAGCTCAATTCACAATCACCAAGATGGTCTGTGTATACCACGGAATACTATTCGGCTATAAAAAAAATTAGAGACTTTACAGCATTTGTATTTACCTGGATACAGATGGAGAACATTCTCTTTTAGTAAAGTATGCCAAGAATGGAGAAGCAAATATCCAAGGTGCTCAGTGCTAATGTGAGGGCAATAGATGAGCTAACACAGGTCCATGTAAGAGAAAAACTCAAGTTAATTCAAGTTGTGGGGAGGGGAGAGGAAGGGGGCAAGAAGGTTGTGTTCTCACCTAATGGGCACAACGTAAGGGCATATGGCGCAGCTCCTGGGTGGAAGGTACAAGTACTACAACAGGGTCCTTACCTAACACACACGAATAACGTCACCTACTGATTTGTACCCTCATAATAATCTGAAATTAAAAAAAAAAAGAAGGTATCTCCTGCCCTCTCTTTTTCTCTCTTCCTCGTGAGCTCAAAAATCAAGTTAGCTTGTACATAGGTGCTTTTCCACCCCTTCTTCCTAGTACTCAGCTATCTGTCTAACTTGTGCACTTTGGGGTTCTTCAGTTATAACTATTATGCACTATCTCCTTCCTATTTTAAAAGAAAAATTCTTCCAAAGCTTTTAGTATGTAAAATGCCATTTTTTAAATAAATGAAGTGCTAGCACTTACATTGTGATAAACTGTAAACGGCCTCATCCGTCCTTTCCCACTTGTTGAGCTCCATCCCTTCTCTGGAGTTTGCCAGATACATGTTTATTGCAGACAATACTATGGGCATGACTTTGAAATATCCCAATAGATAAACTACCGGCTTCTCAGGGATTTTACCACAAAATTCCAAAATTATAAAGTACTGCTTTATGGGTGATAAGGGAGTGTGGATAATTAGGAGAAGGAAGGGAGGGAGGGGGAGTGGAGTAGGAGACAGAGAAGAGGGGAATAATTCAGATAGCAAAGCCCAGGAGGAGAGTGGTCAGCAAAAAATGGATGACAGTGTGGATCACAGACAACGGGACATCATGACAACATGAGCATAGAGTGGCTTGGGGGAGGGCATCAAAAGGAAAAGGAAAAATATCTCACATGCAAATTGTTCTGAAATGTAGACCATAAGGAAGCTCTCTTTGGGGGTTTTTACAACAGATATTGACACCAGATTGTATATAAGCCTTTGACAAAGTGGGGAACAGGGAAGAGAATATAATCTCACCACAACCATCCTTTAATGCAATACTAGCAGCTCAGTGGTATATTAACCACAATTGTCGCAGGATTAGTCTGTGGAATTCATTACAGAGGGTAGGTAACATGTAGGCCACAAATCTTCATAGAAAACACAGATATCAAGGTCTAAACCTTTAATGTTGCCTATGAGACCCCATGACCCTGACCTCTATCTGCCTCCTCCAACCTGCCCCACCGTGCTTGGAATTTGAACTCAAGGCTCCAAACATACTGAACTTCTTCTAAGGGCTTACCACTGAAATTTCGTGGCTGTCTTTCCCATGCTTGAATTCCCCTGTCTTTGTTGACTCTTCAAAATGCTTGCCTTAAATTTACCTTCCCTTTTGTTTAAATGAAGATCTTTCCCTGAGCTCCCCCTCTCCTAGCACAGCCCCCGGTAATAAACTGCTTATTCCTCAATGCTTCTCCTCCTTGACCCTGAGCGCCTACAGGACAAGGTCTGATGCATGTGTGGATTCTTGGTGTCTGGCACATAAATGCTCAGAATACATTCTCTTTTGGTAACATTAACTACTTATTCAAAGTTTGTTTAGTGAATGCACAGAGAGATACATACAAGTTTGTAAAAGATATTTTCAATGGCTTCTCAGTGTCAACAGGATATCTGGTTTACATTTAGAAGTAGATTCTCAACAAATCAATAACTTAATCTACATTTAGGAGCAGGTTCTCAGCAAATCAACAACTTAATCTGAAAAAAATCTTTATTCTTAGCGCTTAGGGTAAATCAGTGAGCAAAAAGGGCAAAACTCCCTGCCCTCATTGAACTTGTACTCTAGTGTGTGTATATGGGTTAACATGGCGGAGGGAGAAATAAGAAATGTCATAAATACAGACATAGTATGTGGAAACAGTCGTGTATGGATAAAAGCAGAGAAGAGAGACTAAGGGCTATGATGGATAGGGTATTGCATTGTAGGAATAAAATGGAAGATCAGGGTAGTTATTGTTACAGGTACCAGAATAAAGTCAGGAGGAAAGGTCCAGAAGGAAAGGAGGCCAGTCCAGGGATCAGAAAGGCTGTATTAGAAGACAGAAAGAACAAAGTGGAGCCTGACCAGGAGTCACCTTGTTCTCGTGCAGTTTCAAGAGACTTTTATTAGCATAGCTGGAATGTAGGAGGGGGTTATGAGAGGTAAGAAGTGACATCCTTTTTCTGCAGAGTGAATGATGCTGTGTCAAGGCCCAATCTGGGAATTACTCCCTTCCCCCTAAAGTGAGAAACTTGCAGCAGGGCCTTATCTCAAGTGTCAGCCAGAACCAGGGTAGGACATCTGAAGTTTCCCAGGAAGACTGGTCTTGAAGCATTCCAGGAGGGTGGGGAGGCAGGTGCTATGACCATGACATTTGGTCTCAGACCTGCTTTTCCTCACTCGCTGTCCTTCCAGGATGGCTGTCCTCTTGTCAGGGGTGTGAGGATGTATAGGACTGTGGAGAGAGCGTTTCTATGATCATGCAGTTTGGTTTCTGGCCTGCTTTCTCTCACTAGCTGTCTCGCAAAATGACTGGACTCTTGTCAGAGTTATGAGGATTTCTTCCCCACCATTGTTGAAGTTCTAAAATGCAAGCAAAATATTAAAAGAAATAAGAGATGTAACCCTGTCAATATCTGGAGGAAAAATATTACAAGGATGGAGGACTACCAGTGCAATGCCCTCAGGAAAGAGCGTGACTGGAATGTTTAAAGACAGCAATAAATCCAGGGAGGCTGAAGCAGAGTGAACAATGCAGTGAGAGGGAAAATAGCAGAGTGGGGGTTGGGGGCGATCACATAGTAACTTACAGTTCCTTACAGAAACTTTCACTCCAAATGACTTATAGAGACACGGGAGGGTTTTGCAAGAGGAAGAACATGGTCTGAGTTATATACTAAAATAACTATTCTCACTACAGCATTTAATGGACTGAAAAAAGGCCAGAGACAGAAATAAGTAGAGTAGTCAGGAACCAAGTCTAGATCCAAGAGGTTCACACCTCTAAACTATCAGTGACATGGAATGAATTGCTCTGATTTAGGATGCATTTTGAAGATAGGAGATTTCCTAATGTATGAGATACAGACGGCAAGGAAAAGAGGAAGGAAAGGATTGCTGCAAGAATTCTGGCTGAGGCTCCTGGTAGAATGGACTCCCATCAACTGTAATGGAAAATATAGGAATACTTTTGGAGAAGATCAGGAATTTAGTTTGGGATAAGGGTAGATAAACCTTATAATCCATGCATCAAGAAAGAATTGTATGCTGGAGGTAACTTGGGGATTGCCAGCAAACAGAAAATTTTGGAAGCCACAGGACTAGATGCAACAACAGAGGAAGTAAGTGTGAATAGAAAAGAGGGCCAAGAACTGCACCCTTGGGCATGATGATGGGAAAGAGGAGAAGGAAGCAGACAAAGGTAACTGAGATGTAATAGAGGAAGCTAGTGGGATTGGAAGGGTGCCTGAGGCCCTGTAGGCCAAATAAAAAGGGTAATTGAAAAGGAATATATGAATAACTGTGCTCATTGCTACTGAGAGGTCCAGTAAGATGAGGACTAAGAATTAGCCAGTGGATCTAGTAATATGGAGGCGAAAGTTGTTGGAGACCTTGATAAAAATATTTTTGGCAGGATACTGGGAATGAGATGAAGGGAGATTAGGACCAATATTTACTGTTGAGCAAATACTCCATGAAATTGAGTGATCAACAATTAAAACCTTGCCTGTGACAACAAGGGATGGTAGTCTGACTTTGGGCTACATCTTCTGAGCGGGATGGGAGGACATGATTAATTCAGTAGGCTGACTGAGAGATTTCTTATAGTATTTCTAGTGTGTTTCCATCCCTGTATCAATGTGATTCATCTTATTTATACATAGGCATACATAATTGACTACATTGCTATTATGTTATTGCTGTTATTAATTTGAAGAAATTGGTTATCTGTTAGACCAATTAATAATAAGGAAAGTAAGTGTTTATATTTTATGTTCACTTATTCATTCATCAACATTCTTCTTTTCTCTCTGTAGATCAATGTCTCTGACCTATATCATTTTTATTCTCTCTGAAGGCCTTCCTTTCTCATGTCTTTCAATACAGGAGGAATACTGGCACAGATTTCCTCAATTTTTGCTGATCTGGAAAGAACTACATTTCTCTTTTATTTTTTAATGTTAATTTTCAAGGCTATTCCATAGCCATTTGTCTGTTTTCCTCAGAAAAGGCTCTGTTCATATCTTTTGCCCAGTGGTAGATTGGATTGTTTGCTTTTTTTTTTTTTTTTTTTTGCAGTTTTGGCCAGGGCTGAGTTTGAACCCACCACCTCCAGCATATGCGGCTAATGCCCCACTCCTTTGAGCCATAGGAGCCACCCTGCTTTTTTGTTGTTGGAAAAAATAGTGCTTCATTTTGTATAGAGCCAGAAAAAAATCATGTAGCCAAGGGTATTCTTAGTAATAAAAAAAAAGCTAGAGACATCACTCTACCAGACTTCAGGTTATATTACAAGTCCACAGCATAGTATTGGCACAAAAAAAAAGAGAGACATAGACATATGGGACAGAATAGAAAACCAAGATTTGAAATTTTAGTCTCTACCTGCCATCTTATCTTTGATAAATAAAACAAAAGCATAGAGATAAAAATCCCTATTCCACAAATGGTGCTGGGAGAACTGGTAACCACATGTAAAAGACCAAAAGTTGACCCACATGTTTCACCACTTACAAAGATTGATGATTCTAGATGGATAAAAGATTTTTCTTTTTTGAGACAGAGTGTGATTTTCTTGTCCAATGTAGAGTGCTATGGCATCACAGCTCACAGCAACCTCAATCTCTTGGGCTTAAGCAATTCTCTTGCCTCAGTCGTCCAAGTAGCTGGGACTACAGGTGCCCACCACAATGCCTGGCTATTTTTAAAGATGAGGTCTTGCTCTGGCTCAGGCTGGTCTCGAACTTCTGGGCTCAGGCAATCCACCCACCTAGCCCTCCCAGAGTGCTCGGATTACAAGCATGAACCACTGCACCCAGCTGGTTAAAAGATTTAAATCTAAGACATGAAACAATAAAAATCTTAGAAAAAAGTGTAGGAAAAACTCTTGAAGTCAGATTGGGGAAAGATTTTATGATAAAGACTTCAGTAGCAATTCCAACAACAACAAAAATAAACAAATGTGACTTAATTAAGTTGAAAAGCTTCTGCACAGCTAAGGACATAACAAGTAAAGCAAAAACACAACCTTCAGAATGGGAAACACACTTGCAAGGTATGAATCTGACAAAGGGTTGATAACTAGAATTTACAGAGAACACAAATTAATCAATAAATAAAATAGTTTGGAGAACTTAAGTGAAAACTTTCCATATAAAATTTCAGGAAGAGAAATAGGAATTCAGTGTAACTTGAACTTGGCAAAGAAGAAAATGTGGTACATGAACGAATAAGCCATTATGAAGTAAAGGTGAGTATTCTCTATGTAATCTGTACTTTCACCCCAACTCATTGATTCATTTCAGTTTCTTCAATCTTGTGGTCCCGCCAGGAAATTTTATGATAAATTCAACCTTCTCAGATTTTCCTGACTCAGGGAATCTCATTGCCCCCTTTCTCATTTGAGAAAGTGATAGAAATTTAATCGACAAATTGTTAATTTTGCTAATAACACAAAATTAATACAACTCTCATTTCTCCCAGGTTAAGGAGAAGCTGCCATCTAATTAAAAGAGCGGTCACTGTGACCATTTTATGAGAAATGAAGGCAGCCATATATTAACAGGTACATTACCATTTAGTTAAGACTGAAATGAGATCACTGGAAGTACAATATTCTTTCAGAATTGTTTTTTATCTTAAAGAGACATGGCTGTCCAGTTTCAATGAGTTCCATTTTCCCCAGAAAAGCCTGGTATGGATATGATATTGAGATAGAAAGCCAGTGCTGATTGAATGGGAATCAAAATATTGTAACATATTTTCCCTATGGCCTCATCACCATCTTGTATAGAAGTACAAAAGGACTTCCTCATTTGAATCTTCTGCACAATTTCATCATTAACACCCGAGACACCAAGATAATAGCAACAATTTGTAGATCTTTAAGTTGGTATTCTTTCCCTTCCAATTTATAGAAACTGATTTCAAATACTTCAATCAAGTAACAGAAATGTATTAATAAGATGTTAGGCAATATCTTGGAACCAAGAATAGCCAAAGGTTTAGAATCAGAGTTGGAAAGCCTTTCAGTACTGTGGCAATAATATATTTCTTCTTACCTGATTAAGAAGATCTAATTGGTCTACTCTAAATCACTTGTGTTCACCTGGTTCACTCAGGCTGCGAGACGGGAAAAGATGGCATAAACACAGCTAGTAGGGCTTATCCCAATGAAAGGCAATAACAGCTAGCAAAGGAACTCAGTCATTATAAGCTGATCAGATGTCCACAAAACTACTTAGAGCTTTAGCCCAAGATGGTAGAACTCTATCTAGAACTCTCCCCAGAACTCTCTATCTAGTTAAGAAGCATAATACTACAAGGACGCACTGGTATGTGTGATGCAAATTAATCCAATAGCTCTCCATGGTGACGAGTTTATCACCCACCCACACATGTTTATTGTGGTTCTTTGATTTCTCTTTGGTTGTCTTTTTTTTATTTTTATTTTTCTCAAGAAGCAGATGTGCCCTCTAAAATTGAGGTTTGATATAGCATTGTCTTTGGTTTATCTCCAGATGTGGCCAATTTAACAGCTCAGTCACAGGACGGCAAACAAATGCTTTCCAGGGAGAAATCAAATGATGACATTTAAGTCTTAATTGCTGCTTAGAATAATATCCTTTTAAATGTTTAATTCAAATGAATTGATTCTCATGGTTGCCTAAGTTTAACTTAAAAGAGCTGTTGAGTTGAAAAATACAATAATTCACTTCTACAGCATTTTTTAGAAATGTAGTTTTGTACAACCTTTTTTATATTCACAGAGCATGACTGCTATGTATTTAGTTCCACCATAGTTTATACCTCATCTCCCACATACCAACTGATGTGCAAAATTTATTTCTTAATGAAACATGGAAATCCTGCAAATGTCTGTCTTCCTATATCCTCCACAACTATATAACAATAGGATTTTGAATTTGTGAAGCGAGAAATTAGCATATTTTCTGTCTGCCAGACCTAGCACTTGAAATTATATCCTCAAAATATAATTCTTCTTATTTAAAGAATGTATTTCCAGGAGTCACCTATTAAAATTCAAATACCACCAGAAGGGACAATACATTAATTTATTAGCTGAGAGATGCAATTCAGTTCAACTTATGGGAAAACCATGCAAGTCCATGCTGGTAGACTTGTCCCAAGGGAAAATGGGATGTCTGAAGGGGTAACTGAACCCCTTCAGAGGGATCAGCAGAGGCCAAACAGTCACCTGGCAGAGATATTAAAGATCAGTGTTGAGGCATTGAATGAAATATTAAATCTGATGATTTCTGAGATCTTCCCTCATATGTTTCTATTTGATTCTTTATTCATCCATCTATCCATCATGTATTCAGTGTCTGCTACTATTATAAGCTCTGGCCAATCAGCTGTAAAGAAAAGAGAGACCATGATGCTGAGGAGATTATAATCAAAGGCTCTATAATTAGTCATTGGTAATACAGCATGAAGTAGTTTATTAAAAAGTTAGACATGTTACTGCTTGAGCAGTTGGCAGATAATTATATGGTGGGAAGACTGCTAAATCTGGGCCAACAGATGCCTAACTAGAGCATGGGGCTGGGGGTCCTGGCTTAGACAAAGCCTGCAAAGAACTGGGGTGGGAATGTATCACAGGTAATAGAGGATAATACCATGAGTTCTAACCACCACCCCTATTCTCAAATTCAAATCCCCTCCAAAAGCTTTCTGCTTCCCTTTTCTGACAATTCTCAGTGTCACTTACCTTATTATCTCCCCTTATAAGCCCAACTGTCATTACATTCTAGTTTCAACTACTACTAATAT
This sequence comes from Otolemur garnettii, assembly GCF_000181295.1. Lineage (NCBI taxonomy): Eukaryota > Metazoa > Chordata > Mammalia > Primates > Galagidae > Otolemur > Otolemur garnettii. The sequence goes on along the minus strand of NW_003852398.1, from coordinate 23,405,098 downwards.
TAATTAGAACAACCACTGTAACTAGCAATTATTGAGAATGTACTATATGCCAAATACTGTGTTATCTGCATATATTATGTTATTTTTGTTAATCTCAAATGCTCTGTGAAGAAGAGTCTACTATTCCCCTCACTTCATAGATGATATCACTAAAGCTCAGGTTAGTGAAGTAACTTGAAAATGGTAAGATAGTAAGTGACCAACCCAGAACTGAAATACAACCCAATCTAATGCCAAAGTTTATGCTCTGTGCTATTTTTTTATATTGGGCTGAAGTCAGCTTCTTTGAAGTTTTAAAACACTGGTTTTTGTTGTATTTTCACTAAAAGAGCAGTGCCCATGCCAGTGCCCATGCATCTATCAGGTAACTCAAACTATGTTCTCAAGACTCCCCTGGTCTTCTCCTCTTCTGCCTAAATATCCCCATTTCCCTTATTCTGTCTTTATAGAATGTGACTTTCAAATGCCTCCCCTGCTTTGTCTCATGGCTCTTTATCCAGCAGAATTTGTCAACTCTTCTCAAACTCTCTCAAAGTGGTATGCCAGCAGGAACACAGTTCCCACAGGTGATCTAAAAAGCACTGAGCACAGCAAGATGATAATTGTCATTTTTAACACCTATCAACCACTGCTGCCCATTGCTATCACCACACCAGCAAAGAATATTCAAATTCAAATCGGAGCTTACCAAATGGGTTTAAAATACACATGGTTTTTGATATTCATAATTTTCTCTTTGGTTGTAAGTACCATTAATTCAGCTGAAGAATATAATTCAGCTGAAAATATTTCTTTTTTTTTTTTTTTGCTAGAAAGTACCTTACTGTCAGGAGGCAAAGCCTATCTTTCTATAGCTTTCAAGCTTTGAATCCCAATTCTGATTCAGAGAGCTAAATCAGAGTGGAGCTTAGTGAGTGGAGGAGCAGGAATTCCCACCCAGGTCTGTATCACTCCAAAACCCACACTCTTAGCTGCTTTTCCACAGTGTGTGGTCAGCAGGTTGTGCCCATATCACTAACAGAATTGTCAGTAGAGTTGAAATGAGTACCTAGCACTATTAGATAATCTCCACGAAATTTCCTGTTTCACCCAGGGTTGGCCCATCATAATACCACTTTTTTTTTTTTTTGCCCATTTTAGAGCTCTTAAGAACATTTGAAAAACCAATTAGAATCTTACCATATCATCTAGCAAATCCCATATTCTTATTGCCACAAAAAGCTGTAAGAATAGAGCCCAGCTATCTCTTTGATACAGTGAAATAACTTATTACTCTGAGAGGCAGAGAATGTTGATTGCCACTTATGTCAAAACAGAACCCAAATCAGACTCTGTGGACAAGACTAAAATAATAGACTTTAAGGAAAGATTTTTATCTCAGTGTCAGATATGTCTTTAATAATCATTACCCCCTTGAAGTTATGCTTAACTCTTTTGATTCTAATATAAAAGATGCATCTAAAAATTATGTTATCCCTTAAATGTTTTCTATTATTTCCTGTTTTCTCACAACAAAATAGCTAGGAGAGGGATTATTTCTCCCCAAAATGGTTATGAAGCTCTTGAAACACAGAAATAATACTTATAACTTATAAAATGTCTTAGAGTCTCAGTAACAATAAGAGGGTGGCTTAAAACAAGAGATGTTACCCAAATTGAGCACAATGCAAAAAAATAGTGTGTCTTAAGAGGATATGGAGAAGTGTATTACTGCATCAGAAAACTCAAACTGGTGATGGCCACTACTATTTTCTTTGAAAATTAACTCTAGGCTTTTAGTAACCTAGAGGAAAGAAGAAAAACCTATGGATTTCATAGCTAATATGATTTTAAGATGGCAGCTGATCATTTCATTGGGCAACAGAAACGTAGATCATAGAAGTGTCAGAAGTGATTACAAGAAATGTATTGAGGAGAGTGGTGAAATAAACAGAGAACCACATACTTCCAAAGTTGGAAGGACATTCAAATCTCTTTGAGGCCTGATTTTACAAATAGATAGACTTGGGCACAGAGAAGGAAAGTGAATTTCGTAAGATCAACCAAGGGCATGAAGTAGATACTGCTGGGACCTGAGCCAGCCAAGGGCTCAGAGTCCACCACACTCCGTGGACTGTGGTACCACTTCACTTATTCTGAAATCTGTACAGGTTCTTCCTGAGGGGAGAAGGAGGAACCACACAGTCCTGATTCCTGGCCCTGTGCTGAGAACTCAAAATATAGAACCATGCTAGCTCAAGATTAAAGAAAGGCTCAAACATCTTCCCTCTTTTTCTCTTTTAAGAAGTCTAAGTTTAGAGAGCTATCTTTAGCTAAGACTTGGTTGACAAGTAGAACTGAACGAAAAATTACAGGGCACAAAGCCTCTGCAATTCTCAAGGAAGAATATGACAAAGAAATGAGAACAAAAAAAATTAGCTTGTACCAATTTTAATCTTTTTATCAGAGACAGAAACAATAATGTTGCAGTAAAACAACCTAACACTGACTGGATTCTGATTATGTGGCCGGCCCTGTCCTGGCAACTGACGTGTATTGTCTCAGTTAATTCGTATGTGAATCCAACAAAGGAGGTATTTTATTATTTTCATTGTCTAGGGAAGGTTGCTGAGGCACAGAGGCTGTGTACATTTTCTATGGGTAAACGACTTTTAAATGGTAAAACCAGAATTTGAACAAAGGTCTGACTCAGTTTCTACTTCTCTTACTTTGCTGTGTAATGAAAAGAATTTAATTAAGGGGAGAGACAGAACAGTGCACACGTGGAGGTTGAGACCAGGTGGAGTGGGGAGTGGGAAGCAGGAGGCTGCCTAAGAAACCACAGTAAAATTACTGGCTTTAAGACTTAAATCTACAGATGAGGTTATGAAAGAAGTAAATTAACAACTTAAATGAAGTTTTTTGTTTTACTTTGGTTTTGGTTTTGACTTCTTAGATTTTTTTCTTTCATATTTTACTTTAATAGCATGGAAGCTCAGATTACTAAGTTTTAGTAATGAAGGACTTCTGACGGATATAGGTGGCACTTTGCCCTCATAGGGGAAATGATTCTGGGTCAGGTGTGGTTGCTCGCACCTGTAATCCCAGCACTCTGAGAGGCTGAGCAGATGCGTTGCTTGAGCTCAGGAGTTTGAGACCAGTCTGAGCAAGAGTGAGACTCCACCTCTACTAAAAACAGAAAAATCGCCTGGGCATTGTGGTGGGCATCTCTAGCCCTAGTTACTCAGGGGCTGAGGCAGGAGGAAAACTTGAAATCAGGAGTTTGAAGTTACTGTGAACTATAATGATGCCACGGCAGTCTAGCCAAGCCATGAAGTGAGATTCTGTCTCAAAAAAAATGGGGGGGGGGATTCTGATGTCACAAGCCACACATTTGGAATACCAGGGCTGTTATTCTAGGAGTACACATGACCTCGGGAAGGAGACTTTCCATCCTTGTATCTGTTGCCCCACTGCAGTCACTGCATGTGTGGCACAGTCTACCCACCAGGAAAAGACACCACTTCTTCCTTATTTCTGCCAGACCATTTATATGCCATGTATGTTTTTTATAAAATCATAAAACAAAACTTTTAAATTCCCCAAATCAAGGACAAAAGGCATAAAGGAATTCAAGTACATATCAAACTGGTGCCATGACCACACAGAGAAGACCTTTTTTAAGATTTTTGAAGCTAGGAATTTGGCAACACATACATTTTATGGGATATATCCTAAGGAAAAAGTTTACTGCAGAAAATCTCAAAAGATTTTTGTTATTATGTCATCAATGAAAAGAATTTTGGAAATGTACTTCTGATACACTTGCACATAAATTATAAAGTAGAGTGAAAATGCAATTGGGGTGCAGTGCCTGTAGCTCAGTGAGTAGGTCACCAGCCCCATATACTGAGGGTGGCGGGTTGGAACCTAACCCCAGCCAAACTGCAACAAAAAAATAGCTGGGTGTTCTGGCGGATGCCTGTAGTCCCAGCTACTCGGGAGGCTGAGGCAAGAGAATCAGCTAAGCCCAAGAGCTGGAGGTTGCTGTGAGCTGTGACACTACAGCACTTTACTGAGGGTGACAAAGTAACTCTGTCTCTAAAAAAAGAAATGTAATTAGGAATCAGGAATTTCAGAGTAAGAGTAATGAAGTATAAATATAAAATCAAAGAGGTTATGTAAAAGCCATGTAAAACTAATTATGAATTGGAAATGATAGTTCACATTCAAGAAGTTTTCTTTTGTTCTTTTTGTTTGCTTGTTTGTTTATGCTTATTTCTTAGCCCTATCCACAGATAAGATCTGGTAATAATAAACACCCTTATTGTCTATACTGTGATCTCTAAATATAAATTCCTAATTAAAAGGAACTAGGGTTCTTTGGATCAATAGTTGATTCTAGGTTTGCAGTAGGAAATGTAGAAGAGGATCCTAACATTTATCATCATATCAGAAGTCAAGAAAGTTGTCAATTATCAACAGAGTCATGTCAGAAAGACTCAGGCGCTGACTTGAATAGGCTCGACTAGTGGTATTATGGGACATTTTTAAATAAGAATGATACTTGAAATAACCTGAAACTTATGTATTATATACAAATAAAATATAGGTTCATAATAAAACTGAATGACACCACATGACAGAAATGTATTGGTGAACATTAAAGGATGATGTGAACCAAATTTTACCCGTTTAGAAACTGGTAAATAAAGGAAAAAATCTAGTATTTACCTTGATCCTCCTACACAAATAGTAACTTGGTGTAGCTGATGAATGAAGTTTCTAGCCAACCATTTTTCAGTCTGATGCAGACAAGAACAAAGCTTGGTGGGGCACCCGAGGCCTCGGGTCACATGTGGCCTTCTGGATCTTTGAGTGCAGCTTTTTGACTGCATACACATTTACAAAACAAAATTATTTTATTAAAAGGGGTATGGCAGGGAAAAATGACACTTTTCTTGTCTCCTTTGGTGTTTAAAAAAGAACAATCCTGAAATCAGAATTGGTTTCACCCTTAGTGGCATGACTGGCCTATTTTCTACATTATAGAAAGCACAAGTGAGAGAATGTGCAATTAGCAGAACCAAATATACAGAAAATTAAAAAGCAAAATTGTGTTTTCAACAAATTACAAGAAACAAGTGTGAGATTGAGGGATAACCTGTAGATGACTAAAACTGAAAGACAAAGCAATCTATTACAATGTAGAGACCTTAGTTTTATCTTAGTTTGAGCAATTTGTAATAAATTGAAAAAACTCTCTTGAGACATGGGACAGACAGAGCCACAGTCAGTCAACTGAGAAAAGTTAAACCCCTTAGTCATTATTGGTTCTGGTAAGGTACAATAACAGTGTTGTTCCTGTACTTTAAGGAATCTGTTTTTTACAGATAGATGCTAGTATGCTCATAGATAAAATGTCATGATAGGCATAAAATAAAAATTACCTGGTAAGGTGGTACACATATGAAAAAGATTGGCCACCAACTTTCTTATAAAAATGACTTGGGAATTTTTCTTCTTTTTTCCATTATCTAAAATAAGTACTGAGGTTAGTGACCTTTAAGTGTGTGGTAGACCGCCCCTGTAAAATCACCTGTGTCTGGTACTTTTTTGGATGGATTGTGTCTTACTTGCTCCTTTCCTATAGAGTGACCTTAGGCAAGTTACTTGAACACAACTGAGCCTCAGTTCAACTGTAAAATGCTGGTAATAATGCCCAGAACCCAGGATTATTGTCAGGATTAAAAGAGATATTGTGCTTTTTCTTATTATTTTTCTTCCCATTATCATCAGGTATTTACACACGATATATCTATCTAGAATAGATTTATCTCCCTTTTTCTCTTTGCCTAATTAATTCATACCAGTCCTTCACATGTCAATGCAATCAACATTTCTTAAGGAAATCAATTCTGCTTCCTTTGCCTTCATACCCAGGTCAAATTGCCTTATTACGGTTCCTATAAAACCATTTTCCTCTCCTTTGTAGTTTTGATCACAGATGCAAGTTCACATTTGTTAGTTAATATCTGATTCATATCTGTCTTTCCTTTCACTCTAAGCTCCACGGCATCAAAGACAGTGTTTGTGTTTAGCGTGTAATTCTCCTTAGCAGCTAAAATCCTGCTTGGCACATGATGTATATTCAACAAATATTTGTTGAATAAATAAACAAATCAATGAATAGGCAAATAAATTCAGCACAGTGCTAGACTCAAAGCCAACATTCAATAATGCTGGTTCTTACTGTTACTCCTGTTGTTATTTTTCTGATATTATACTCCTGAGAGGAAAGGGGTAGGGCTAACAAAAAGATAAAGGGTGTTAAAAGTAGGGTCTCAAAAAATAGGATGAAAATATTAATGTGTAATTTAGGATACCCATTGTTTATACAGTGGCTGAAGCAGAAACCCTACCATTCAACCTGAGCCATCATCTCTGAGGTCAAGTGAAAGCTGTAGTCTGGTGGGCACTCATCCTGGGAAGACATACGCCTGTGCTACGTGACCTTCTCAAAATCCAGGCTGACCTGGTCAGCAGTTTAGGCAGAACAAGACAGGGAAAGGTAGGAAGTGCGTTTTCCATCTTAGTCTCTCTGTGCTCGGATGATTATCTCTTTTAAGTTCTCAATGAGTGTGTTGAGTTGGTAAGAAATATGTTGAGCTAAGTTAGTCAAGAAGGAATGACACTTTGTCAAGAGCTTATCACAAAAGAGCAAAAGGTTAGGCTTTTTGTTACAAAAGTCTTGAAAGTATGTGAAACTAATGAATTGATTCACAGTTTTATGATGACTATTATTTTACCAGAGTCACCAAAGTTCACTCCCTACTTTAAGGCATAGAAAAAAATAAAAAAAATGAATGTCATTTTACTTGGCTTCTGAGAAAGAGGCTGAAAAGGATCTCTATACCATCTGCTAAAAGTTTATTTTGATTCTGCAAAAAGGGAATGTTTTGCAAATATTTTACAAAACATCTAATGTAGTGGTTCTTAAATTTGGAGAATTATAGTTCTCTCTAAGGCTCCAAAGATAACAAGATCCAGACCCTTCTCAGAAAAAAAAAAAAAAAAAATTCATTATAAATGGCAAGCTTCCACAGTTAACTTAAGGACATTCATGGAGTTCTTAGAACTTACCGAGATGTCCCATGGTAGGAATAATTGTTGTACTATAATTGTGTACTATAGGTTAAATTTAGTTTTTCATGATGTGATAGATTTTTGTAGTTGTCAATCAATGGCCACATTGCTCATTAAAAACAAAAAATAAACAAAATACCAAATAACTGAGTTAATGATATTTGATCATTTCAATTTCTTGCAATAGGGGAACAGCTATATCTATATGCATCAATGTAATTTTCAAAAACATTTAGATAAAAGAGCATATGATTTACTGATACATATGGTTTAATATCTATATAAAATGTACAATGAGTATATATTTTATGGATATATAAACATGCAGCATGAAATAATAAAACACTGATAAAAATTGTAAATGCTTCCGGGAGGGAGGGAATTAAATAGAGGTAGAATAATGTTTTTAACTCTAATGCTTTCTTCCTGACAAAGAGAGAAAGAAATGGGACAATATGATATAATTTTAAAATATGACAAATCTGGACTGGTGGGTACAAAAGAGGTCCTTTTGTGATTATCCTTAACATTCCATATAAACATATCAAAATATTAAAAACACAAAAATAGCACACTGCCTCACTAAAAAGGATGTCATGAAAAATGAATGAAAAGGTAAGCTAAAGCACTTTGAAAAAGGCAAATCTTATGAAAACTTTAGACAAGTGATTCTTCCACCTACATGAAATTCATCTAATTTAAATTCAACCCAACAAATATTTATTAACCAGGGCTAAAAGCCTACTGAAACAAAAAATCAAATAAGTGTAAGGTAACAATTATAGACTTTATACTCCATGTGGTCTCACCTAAGATATTGGTCAATAGATTAGGAGGTATTCTCCTCATACTTCTAGGAGTTCACAAAGGCACCTTGGGGGATATAAATAGGAGGAAAAGAAGTGTTTAATTTATTAGGGCTCTGGGCACTTAAAACAATTTCACTAGAAGTATCTTTTTTGTTATATACATATCATAAAAGATTTGGTTGGCAATATCAATCCACTATTAAAAATTTACTAAAAATCATTAGTTTAATCCTTTTCACCTCCTCATGTTTCAAGTACCACAATGGTAATTTGTTTTCATTACTAACTTTTCATTTCTCCTCATGCCACTACTGTCCTCATTTTATTTTGGGGAATATCCTTTGCAGAATGGATGCTATCTGTTAAGATGTCAGTGAAATACTCTAGTCAGGGGAAAAGCTCCTAACCAGATCTAAGAATCAAGCCATATTGAAGGTCCTGTGATCACACTGCACATCTGAATCAGTCTTGAGACTTTGACATGAGCACTTGATAAAGAGGGGATCTTGTTTCAACCAAACTCAGAACTGATCAACAGCATACAAACAAGAATCTTCCAGATTTCATCTCACAGGAGCAGGGACCAGGGTTTTCCCGGGACTTTGGAGCAGATAAATGGAGAAGAATGGAGCTACCACAGAAGATAGCAGAGTCAGGAAACAGAAAGACTCTACGTTCTAATGTCACTTAAGATTCTGGATATAGCTGTGACTTTTTAACCACACGAAATAATAAATTCCCTCTTTGCTTTAAAAACGCTGAAGAATTTTGACTTTTTAAAATTTTTGCTTGCAAATAAAAGATGCCCAAATCAAGTGGCTCTCAATGCTGCCATACTCCCATTTACCTCCAGAGATGAGGAACTGTCATATGTAAGTTCCATCCTTAGACTGATGTGTAAAAAGTTATTTTTCTTTACCTAAAATTTGTCTCCTTCTATTTTATGCCCCTTGTTCCTGTTCTCTCATTTGGCATCAAATGAAATATATCTGGTCCCTCACCTGGACCTATAGATATTTGAATATTATACTATTTCCTTGTTTCAACTTGCTCATCCCCTAGTCAGAGTTTTTATTTATTAAGACTTCAAACCTAATTATCTTATCTACAAAATATTATTAATGAGGGCATATCAAATGACTGTTTTGCATAATTGTTAGAATAAATTATCTTTCGATGTCTCTATACAAGTTAAACTTTTTTCTTCCATTTCCCCTTTTGTAAACCTCCAAAACAGATTATAAAATGGGTAATGATTAAAACATTCCATTTATACAGCGTGAGTCCATGTATCCCAAAGCAACATGGAAACAGCTGTCAAACCCACTCACTTCATTTTTCACAAAATAGGAACAGCTGTTGAGCATCTTATAAACATCTAGGACAAGTCATGAAGAAATTACAAAGGGACTGCTTTAAAGCAGGAAGTGTATGTTCCCATGCTTGAAAAATAATTATAGAAAGTGGTGAAGTCAGGTACCATCATACAAGTTTGTATATGGGTTACAGAGAAGATAAGAGACTTTCCCAAAGTCACAGAGATAGCAATAGATCTCAGGTCTTCAAACTTCGCCTTCTTTCTGCTTTGATGCCAATTTCACCACCAATTTGACCATGGTCAGCATATGATTAATAATCAAATAAATGGTTAGGATATCAAGTGTATTAGATTTACAGGATGGAAAGAAGTGAAATTGGGAGGCAATTTTTCAGCTTGGCCAATAGCTGAAATTTAGCCAAGAACCTCATTCTACCTAAATTCCTAATCTAACTGAAATGTAAATAAGATGAAGTTCTATGAACCAAAGAAAATTTTATCAGAGTCAAGTTCCTCAAGCATTCATCCAGGCATATATTTACAAAGGTTTTGTGTACTGTAGACAAGACACCGTGTTGAGTATATGCCGTGAAGGCAGAAGGTGTGGAGGTGGGGTGGGAAAGAGATGGTGCCTATTCTCAAGAAGTTTACAAACTCTGTAGAAGTCCCTGAGACATATTTTTCAGTGATAAGTAACAGTAAGTGCAGTGTTATGTTCTGACTCATCCTCTCTACTCAGGTTATGGGGAACTATTATTTGTTTCTAGAACATTGACCACACTGGCCTTAAGTGTTTGTTGAATATATGTCTGGCTGAAAGCTGAGAATCTTAAATTATGACCTTAAATGCCTTTTTATCTTTAGTTTTTCAACTACCACTCATTCTTCAAAAATTTATCCCAATTCTCTACTTATCTACAAAGCTTCCTTTGAAGTCTCCTCCACTGACATTACCTTTTAATGTATTATTGAGAAGTTTTTTTTTGATGCTTAAGCGTTTGCTACATAATACGATTACTTAACTGCTTTCTGGGTTAAGCCTTATTTCCACAGTTATATTGAGCACCTGGGCAATAAACATCTTACATTGTTCTCAGTTCCTAGAACACAATTTAAGTGTTCTGGTATTTCAAAGGAACAAATGGATAAATGCTACATACATTTTACATTGCAAATTTGAGTCTGAGAACATTTCCTTTGGCCATCTAAACCCAGTCCTAGGATTAACTTGCGAGGAAATACAGTAGAACCTCTGTAAGTTGACCACTCAAGGGATATTAATGAACTGGCCAACACATGGAGGTGGTCAACATAAGGAACTAGGCCTATTCTACTGATACATATTTATACTTCACTTTCTTATATAGCTTTTATTAGAGATTATCATGTGAAATCACACATAATAAAAGCACAGTAAAATCATACATATAGTATCATACAAAATCAGCACATTTACTATTTTTTTATGGTTTAATCATTCTTTCTGACCAAAGAATCAATCTTGCTCTGTTTCTTAATTTTATTACAAATGTAAGCATAGAAAAGTCTCTCAACAACAGCTACACCACTCAGCATATCTGGTCTTTTTTCCACAGCAAATGACTTCACCTCCATTATCAGATCCCTGAAATATTCATCTTTTGGAGTCTCTGCAATTTTCTGTGTCATCCTTACTTGCTGTTTCTACTTTATTAGCTGTTTCATGCAAATTTTATGCTGGTCTGTACCCCGGTCGATATGGCTCAGAAAACTGCCTCTAGGTCAGGTCCATTACAGGTTGCCAACTCATCATCCATTGCAACAAAATCTTCAAAATCTACTCCTTGGAATTCTGCCATGGAAGGTGAATTTTCTGATGGAAAAACATCGTACTTTTAGGTAGTGAAAAATTCAATGCTTCTGTATCACTTCTGGCTGAAATTTATTCCAAGCAAAAATGATCTAGAGGACAGTATCCAGAGCATTAACTGATAGAGCACATGAAGTTGCTTCCACAGATGGACCACAGATTTGTGTCCTAGTGATGACCCACTGCAGGAGCTGATCTTGGTAGGGCATTTAAAATGTTTTGATGATGCCTTGATCAAGAAGTTGGATTTTTAAGGTCATGTTTGGAGGTAGAAATTTCAGTGTCACATTTGTGAGATGATTAACTTGTGCTCGCCAGGACAATTGCCTACTATCAGTAGAATAGATAATTTCTTCTTCTTCATTTCTTGGCTGATACCCCTAACCCATTCCTCACATAGGGCACCAGTCATCCATGTACACTTGTTTGATCTCAAAGTGGTAGGGAGGTCTCTGGGTTTCAGGTTCTTGAACGCACATGGCTTTCCTGATTTACCATTCACTGAGGGCATTAGTTTCACTCTGGTTGGCCTAGCACAAAGAAGAAATGTGAAACATTCTTTGGAAAATGTTTTACTCTTACATTCATCACTCCTCATAATAAGATTCCTATCAGGCACTACCTTGAGAAAGAGTCTGCACTTGTCAGAATTAAAGATGTCATCTTTGAAGTCTCCAGCAAGGACTATGAACTTTTTGATAAACTCTTCCACAACTTCTACTAGAACTTCATTGGATCCACTACACAAGATTTTCTGGAAGATCTCATGTTGCAGTTAAATTTTTCTTTTTTTTTTTTTTTTTGCAGTTAAATTTTTCAAGCCAACCACTTGATGCTTGGAAATCTGCCACCCTGCATTCTTATGTGAAGTTTTTAGCAACTTCTTAGATTATCAGCCTGGAGATTTTGGCATTAACTGTTCTCATTTATTTGAACTAGCTTAATGTGGCTTCATTGATTTCATCAAGGAACGTTCTCCTCCTATTCTGCTATAAGTCTCTGTGTTTCTTACCATATCTCTCTAAGTACTCATGTTTATGTTTTTGGATATTGCTAACTGTGGTCTTAGTAACACCAAAATGTTCTTCCATCTTTCTTTGGCTTCTGCTTTCCAGAAGATCAACCTTTTTCTTCAATGCCAGCACTTTGAGTTCTTTCCTTTGGGCCACCACATCTCAATTAACTGTAAAATTTTTCAGTAATAGAACATATCTACAATTCAGACCAGTCTTTACATTGAAAAAGGTCTTCTTCAACACATGATAAATGATAGGACATCAGACCTAATCCAACACATGGCAATAATAAAACATACAAAAAATCTATACTAAAGAAAAATACAACAACTCAGGGACCAAGCCCACCCCTTATGACCCTTGGTATAGTATAGATTCAAATGGTCAAGTTATAGAGGGCAAATTAATATTGTGTGTCACAGTTCAAGTAATCAGGATACAACTTACAGAGGGGGGAAATATATAGAGGTCAGTCTTGCATTGAGTACATGTTATGCACATTTGGTCCATGAAAATTAGGTAATTAAGAAGTTGGTCAATATACGGAGGTGGCCAACTATGGAGGTTCTACTGTATATCTTAAGGGCAGGGACTAATTGTTATTTTTACTACATTTTACCTTGTAGAGGCAACATTCATTGTTCATCTATCTCACTACTGTCCTGTGTGGAGTTATGAAATTTGGTGATAAGAAATAACTAGAATCAAATTAGTCAAAATTATATGAGATTATCAACTGTTGAAGCACAATACAGTCCAGAAAAGTATAGTGTAAACTAACAAAACAGCTGTTGAAACTCAAAACTACATTCAACTCAATGATAGTATCTGAAAATGTAAGAGATCAACTATCAATGATAGTATCTGAAAATGTAAGAGATTTCAATAGTATGGTCTATATAGGGGGTATGAGAAATTTTCAGTGCTTTTAGTGAATGTGTAGAGTCCATTCTTTGAAGAATACTTAAGTAGACAGCTTGGTTGACTATAAAAGCAATGGGCTTAATCATTATGTGGGAGAAAGAAAATTTAAGTTGTAACAAAGCTTAATAGAATTTTAGTAGCCTACCAGTAAGATTTAGACACATATATGTTAATTATATGTATGTACAAGGTCTGATAATCAAGTTGATGAGCTTGCCATTTTGCATTTTTATTGGCAGCACTGTACAAGCAACTTGGTAAGGTTTCATCATGTTGGTATAACCAAGTCTCAGTTTTGTTCATGTTGATTTGTGATAATGACACTCTGAATGGTGTTCATTATTGTGTGTTTTTGTGTGCCATCAAGAGAATGTCAGAGTTTGAATTAGAGCAACAAACAAACACATGTAAATTTCTTGTTAAACTTGGCAAGAGTGGAAGTGAAATCAGGGACATATTAGTTCAAGTTTAAGGAGATAATCTCATGAATAAAAATGGTGGTATACAAATAGATTAAATGTTTTTCTGAGGGGAGAGGAAATGTCACTGTTGAAAAGAGCTCAGGGCAGCCAATAATGGGCAGAATTGACAAAAACATTGAATTGTGTATCAAAATCATTGGCTAACTGTGAGAAACATAGCAGACCAAATAAACAATGATAAAGAATCCATTACCAAAATCTTGAACTGAAAATCTTGGCCAGTAGCTCATGGCTCTTGCATCACAATGGTGCACCAGCTCACTTGGCACTGTCTGAGGGAAATTTTTAGTCAGTAAACAAATAACTGTCCTGGAACACTCTCCCTACTCACACGATTTGGGCCTCAATGACATTTTCCTTACTCAAAGACAAAGGAAATTTTGAAAGGTAGACATTGACATTTTGATGACATTCAGGATGTCAAGACATAATAGAAGGACAGCTTTAATAGCCATCCCAGAAAAATAGTTTCAAAATTGCTTTGAATGGTGAACTGGCATCAGTGCATAGCTTTGAAGGTGACCCTGGTATATTTAGCAATGAGGTATGTAGTACTTTTCCTAGGACAGACTCATGAACTTAATTGTCAGACATCATATGCCTGTGTTTTCATGATATTGCATGACTTTCAACCACAAAAAAAAGTCAAAGAAACGACTTACATGTTTGATCACTTAGATCTAACTGGTAATACCCTCTTAACTAGTATGGAAGCTACTTGGAGAATCTCCCCTTAGGCAGAGTCAATTTTGAAAGATGACATTAGCCAAGATTAAAGCCCATGAGCTGCCTTCAGAAAAAGGGCCTCGAGGGAGAATTTATTTTTGTTCTACTTAGTCTCTTATGGAATTATCATATGTTAACTGAAATAAAGCAAGAGAGAAAACAAGACAATGGGGTCCACATAAACTCAGTTCAAGCTGAAACATATCCAGAGGAATGCTAATTAAATTATTAAATAGCCACATGTGTTTGTTTGAAATGAGTGAATCTTTTGCAAGTGGCAGACCTTTGTAGACTATTGATAAAAAGAGCATCCCTGACTATAAACCAGTGTACCTTTCAACCTCTCTAGAAAAAGAAATGTAGTTTACCAGTGTTGAGAGTCAAGAGTTCTGGATTCCTAAACCCAGTTGACCCTCAATTACACAGCTGAGCTAGAAAGTTCAACTGAGGTTGGTGACAATTGAAGGTAAAAGAGAATGGAAACTAGCAATAAAACTGGAGCCACACAAGCAGGGTGAATAGAGAGCAAAGTAACCTGCTCAAGTTTCAATGTAACAGAGAAATTTTATTTAGGAAAACAGAGAAAAAGTTTAGAGTGCTTCTAAAGAGAGTTACAAATGGGTCCCACTCATGGTGGGAAGAAGGTGAGAGAGATGGAGACACAACAGCCAGGCAAAGGTATAAGTACCCTCTTTCTCTGCATTTGAATTTGGTTGCAAGTCTTTCATTGGCCTCTCTGTGCCCCAAGAATTATTACTCTCTTTTATCGGTCATTGACCATTGTCTCTCTCTTTTGGTCATTGGTTACCTAGGTTACCTCAGACCTAGGTAGGTTACACCTACACCTACATTCTTATGGGCCCCCCCAGACTTCTTTGTTCTGTAGTCCAGGCTTCCCTCCCATTCCCCTTGAAGCCCCCCTTTTTTGTGTTCCTTCTCACAGAAACCATGGCAAGAATAATCTTCACTGTACCCTTCTCAGTCCACCATTGTCCTGTGTTCCTTTCTGCCCCTTACCCTTTCAGATGAGGGCCACTTAATCAAAATTCCTTTCCTTTTACATTGAATGACAATACAGGTTATGATTCAAAGCATAACAATTTTGATAGTGAGAGGTGATGCTAAAAATAACAATTCAGCAATGTGTGAGAGCACACAACTATAGTCCCAGTTACTCAGGAGGCTGAGGGAGGAGGATCACTTGAGTTCAGGAGTTTGAAGCTGTGGTGAGCTGTGATTGTACCAGTGCACTCTAGCCTGGTGACAGAGCAAGACCCAGCTTCCCCACCACCACCACACCAGGAAAAAAAAAAAAAGAAAGAACAAAGGAAAAAAGACAAAGAATATTGAAATATTTGTTGACCTTAAATGAGCTTTACTGTATTTTTTGTAAAAATGCAGTGGGTTTAGAAACATATATATCATCTTGAGGTTACAGAGAGAATGGAGGTCAGATCATAACAAAACTGTTAAGAGTGGAAGAAATAGAGGCCTGGCTTGCAAAGATAGTCTTGTTATATGGGTGAAATCTCACAGGTAGCAGCCATCAGAGAGAATAGATGGCAAGTATTTCTTTCAGACCTTTAAAGGTATCAGACTCTCAGTCTTCCCTAGATCCAGAGAAAGGAAGGTCTAAAAACCAGGCTGGATCAAGGTAGAGTTTTTATACACATGTAAATCTCCTTCACAAAAGACAGTTTTGCAAGTGCTATTTCTATTTGCAGATGCTGAAAAGTATATTTTTGGGTGAAATAGTTTTATTTCATTCATATTGATAGTTTAAATATTAAAAATAAAATATAATCAATAAGCTTTAATCAATGCTTCAATCACTTTCTTAGCTATATTTTTCTTTATGAATGAGTTACTGCTGTCTTTTCTGAGGACTGTATTTTCTTTTTCTAATAACATGATGTAGGTGTTAGAATTTTTCTCCCCTCACCTCAGATTCAAGTCTGAATCTATTGAAATGAATTTACAATATACAGATTAACAGGAAAAATGGTGTATAAATTTATGAATATATACATGAGAACAGTAGTCTTGCAAATATGAGACTCATGTGAAAATGACAAAGTTTCCATATATCCTGAGGTTTGAGAAAAAATATGTGCTTGAGGCCTGAGAGGGGGAGGTGCCATGACAGCTTATGGGCTAGTGAAGGGAGAACAGAATGGTGAGCAAAGGTTGACTCATTATGCTGAAGAAAATCCCTCAGGTGTGAACTCAAATAAAATCTGAAAGCTGACTGGACCTCGGCTTGGCCAAAGGGATCCCCTAAAGCTGAGCTGCTACCCATGAGAAAGGAGATCAGACATGCCTCATCATGTCCCCATGCCTTCTTAGAGATGTCCTTTGTGACTCAGTGCCCTTAGTTTGTTTCTGATGAACAGACACTCATCCTAACTCAAGCATTCCTTTTTGCTGACTCCTGGTCTCTTAGACAAAACCTATTATCTTTTTCAACTACTTGGCATGTGCTCCTTTTTTTTTTTTTTTTTTTTTGACTAGGGTAATTCCTATTTATTCTTTCAAGTTCATGTCAGGCATTCTGTCTTTTGTGGAGCTTTCCCTGGCTATTCCCAGCCCACCTCTCTCTTACCTTGAGTGCCCTCCCACATGTTCCCACAAAAGACATGGGGGTTTTCTCTTTCATATTCTGGTCACACTGTTCCACCATTCCTCTCCCCCACTGGACAGTGAGTACTTCATCTTTCCAGCCTCTCACACATAAGAGGCATGCTATGAAAAACTGATGGATAGTTGAATGAATACTCTTTGTTAAACAAAATATCAGCATCAAACATTATATATATATATATATATATATATATATATTAGTGTTATCTTTTGGAGAATGGGGGAAAAAAAGGTTGCTGAGTTGTCTTATTTTCCAAATTTTTCATTCCATATACATTATCAGAGCATATTTTATATGTACTTTACTGTATAGATGCTAATAGAACCTTTAAAAATCGTTATCTTCTGGCAGAAAAAAATTTTTTCTCTGCCAGTGTTGCATAACTGACTCATATTTTCCTACTAACTGAATAATGTCAGTTTATATAACATTTTTTTCTACAAAGAGTGTCTATGACTATATGTTCCAGGTTATTATTACACATTCAGTTGTGTTACTAACATGCTCATTAAGGAGCTTTCATGTGCTGGACATGGAGGCTTTACCCTCAAGAAGCCCATGGTCTAGAAGAATAAATTAATGTATAGTAAACAATCCAAAATAAATAGTGTTTTAAGACATATTGTGAATGCTTCTCTCAAGATGATTACTTGTTAACAACTGGAGTTAGGACACTTGTTTCCTGAGTACAAATCATCTTTCTGCAAATGTCCTCATACATAAAACATGCATTAAGTTTAGCTGAGCAGTGGTAGAACTGAATTACTTTGCATTGGAAGCAAAGATATGGAGAGTCTGGGAGGAGGATGCTAAAGGGAGCACAGGACTAGAGGCCACCCAAGGGGAAGGGTGAGGGAGGGTGAGAGACCCAGAGACACACAAGATTCAAAGAGAGTTAATGAGGATAAGAGACATTTTGAGTGTTTAGTAAACATTTCTTGAATGACTGTATAGGAATATGATGTATATTTAGAAAGTCAAATTCTGTGGACTATAAAATCCTCACTTATTTTTGCCACAAAATTTTCAGGGAGGGAACTACTTTCATTAAAGCCTGGCAGACCTGACTGGGGTTGAAGAGATCAATAGACCTCCTAAGTAAGGGGTGAGGATTGGCAGAAGGAGAAGAGAGGATGCACAGAGGAGAGTCTACTTCCTTTGGGGCATAATACTTGCACAGTTAGCAAACAGGCACAGATAATGTCCATAATGAAGTTTTTAAATAACTGGCATCCATTTTGATTTGTCAAGCCTGTGCCACATACCACCTGCTAAATGTTTTGAATACATCTGTTAATAATATGAATGAATATACATAATAGTACAATATGATAATCCAATGAGAAACTTATTTGGAAAAGACATGGTCACAGAAAAAGCCATCGGAAAGGACCAGTTGTATAAAAATGAACCAAATTAGGGATGTAGTCAACAAGTGGTTTTGTTGTTCAAATGGTCCATGAAATACTGACCAAGGATGATGGGGTAGAAATATTGTCTAAGGATGATGGGGTAGAAAATTGTCTCATAAGCTTTTTTAAAAAAATAATTTCTACAAATATATGTTAAAGGATATTATTACACATTCAGCTATTAGGAACTTTGATGTGCTGGACATTGAGGTTCTAGCCTCAATGAGCCTGCAGCCTAGAATAAAGATTAAGGTATAGCAAATAATCCAATATAAATAGTGTTTTGGGACTTAATAATTGTGAATGCTTTTGATTCTTAAATTATTCAAACATTAGACTTTAAAACAAGATTTAAAGAGAAGGGAAAATCTCATTGATCTCATTTCCTGAGTACAAATCATCTTGTACAAAGAGCACAGGAATACATATATAGCCAAGATTTATTACGTCTTAGAGTAAGATACACATATATAGCCAAGAATTATGTCTTAGAGCAATGATTTAGGTGCCAGAATGCCTAGGCAGAGGCTTTGACTTGTCATAATCTAAATGTATAGACTTTACAAAGTCACTAAGCTCATCTTCTCACATAAGGAAAGGGTTGCATAAGACTAGAGGTTTCAAATATTCTGCAAAAAAGGCCTTAATGGTAAGGACTCTATTGAGCAGGACTCTGTGTCTTTTTTTTTTAACTTCAGCAGAAATGGCCTTTATTGGTTGCAACACAGTCTAAAAGGAGGGGATGGGACACTCCAGGGGCGGCGGTGTCCACAGACCCAGTAGCCACCCTCAGAAAGACAGGACTCTGTCTTTAACTCACTCTTCTTCGCCAACCACAGCAGCTCTGCATTTCTATAGTATAATTATTTTCTGCTTTTTTGTGGAAGGTTCTACCACCATAACTAGATTTTGTCTAAGCCATGTTCCAGTTCACAGTAAACACTGATATGCCTATGGGAAAGCATTCAGAGCTGAAAACTGGTGAATACGTCAGTGAAAGATCCACATTGTCTTTAAGATACAATTCTTAAGCTCCCAAGGAAATCTTTATAGAATGAAATTTATGCTAGACTATGTATTTCTAAAACATTTTCTGACGGTATACATGTACTTATTTTTCTCTAATAGTACTGAAAATCTTTATTATTTCTTTCCAAAATCCCAACAATGAACAGCCAGGATTTCATGGAAGCAGAATCTAATTAGCATACTTAATGCAGTCATCAACTATTAATTAGAACATTCTAGCACATTGCCATCACTGTACTCAAAAGTGGCTGAGGGCCTTAAATACTTTTGGAAAAGTCAGGATTGTATTATAGACATGTTTTATATCTTTAGGGACCTAAAATTAGAAGTAAAAAAAAAAAAAAAAAAAAACAACTTCACAACCTAATTTTTTTTACTCTCAAGTAATTTGAAAATTTTGATCTCCTAAGAGATTCAGGTCACCAAATGGCTTCCTCAGTGGCCAGAAAAAATCTTGCTATTTTCATGCATATACTTCACATTTCTCTAAAGACTACTACTGAAACTGTCCCTTACAAATTAATAAAGGGGTGCAAGGTGATAACTAAGGTAAGGGCCTGAACTTTGCAAAGGCACAGGCATAGCTAAAATGTATGATAATAACCAGCCTCTGTTCTTAGTTTATTTTCCTATGATTGTTACCTAGGAGTCACACATCTGACGGTCATAAAGATTCTTAACATTCAAAACCTAAAGGTAGTTTCTGAGCTATCTTCCACGCCCTGCATTCCAATGGATGGGCCAATCTACCCAGACCAGTGGCTCCTACAAGAAACTGACTCCACTGATATTGTGACCTCTATCCAAGAAACAACTCGGCAAAGAAGACAATTTCTACCTCTATGGTTTTGCCCTGAACCCTGTCATTAGCAGACCAAATTGTACAACCTTTTGCCTGCCAATCTTAAAAACTCATTTTCCCCAGATGTTTGGGATGAATTTGAGAGATTCCTTTTGCCTCCCTGCACAGCACCTGTGACATTAAACTCTGCTGTAACCCTGCTGCCTCAGTGTACTGGCTTCCTCTTGAGCCACAGGTAACAAACCTCGCTGGGTTGTAACACTATTTCCTTAGCTCAGTTACACTCTCTTTTCTGTTAATCATGATCTCTTCTCTTTATAAACCAGTGTTAGTTAGGTCATGCCATGTTACAGTCAATTAGGTATGGAAAGGACAAGTCTGGTCAATGACTGGTACAAATGCCAGTCTCAGTCTTTCATACCTTTTTGTGACAGACGTAGCTAATCAATCTCTGCACTGTTTCCCACTGCATCTTAGGTTCAAGAACTGAGTCCACTCTTATCTTTCCTTTCTAATCTCCTACAAAGCCCCAAGATAGATCATATGTGCCAAAAAATACACATATTCAGTTTGCTTCCTGGATGACGTGTCTGGATTCTCCCACTCTTCTTTTATCTCTCTCCACTCAATGTAGAAATAGTTATATTTTGCTTGACTCTAAACACAAACTTCACAACCTTGTTAGGAGCAAGAGTAAATCAGCATATTGTCAGAGCTCCAAACCAGCAGCATGTAGTGTAATTAAACTCTTCCTTGTTCTTTATCAAACCCAATCTCCTTCCCACCACACTCTCCCTCTAACTCTGATTTCTCCAGGGATGCCCTCCTCCTGAATGCTTAAATGTGGGCAATTACTTTATCCAGAACAAGCCAACTGTGCAGAAATTAACTCTGTTGTTTACACCCTGCCCTCTTTGAACCCCACTTCAGGATAGATGTTAATTACAACTGTCAGAGGCAACTAGTGAAGTAAATGGGGTATGGAGACCTGGCATTGGGTATCTGGCTTATTTGAGCTTGGTGGGTTTTTCCCAACCACCATCTGAAAGAGGCAAAGAGTTTGATTCTAAGACAAAGCAAACCATGCGAAGAAATGATTTAGCAAAAAGGACAGGAGTGCCGGCTTCTCAGTCAATTAAACTTGGATTCCAATCTGATCTCTATCACTTTCTAGAAACTTTGTCAGTTTTGCTTTCTCTTCTACTGCATTATATTAGTAATCATTTCTCACAGCATTGATGCCCCCAATTAAATGAGATAATTAATGTAAAGTTCGCATTTTTTTGGCACAAAGTAATCATATTATAGATTCTTATCACATTCTATCAACATTTAACTTCATATAAAGATGACAAGATCTTCTAATTAACCAAGAATGCTAGAAGGTCAGCAATGTCTGGCCACCCTAGCAGAATGATAGTGGCTATCAAATATCATCATGTAAAACGAGGAAAATAATACATACCTCACACACAACCTATTTTGTCAGTTCTAAGATAATAGTTTTCCTATATTTTTACCATTTCTGAAATTTCAATGACTCTTAAAATTGATATATATGCATCTAATGTAGTACTACTGCAACTATTTTATCTTGAAAAGTTGGGCTGAAATCTACTAGGTACCTCAAAATCAATGGTGGTCTAATTATATAATTAAGTAAAATAGTTTTATTAAAATATGCATCATCTCCTGTAAGAAATGAACAAAGCCATGCTCTCAGAATACTAACAAGATCTAATCGCCCAAATTGTCAGCAAACTTTCCCTTTGAATTTTTTACTGTATTTGGGGTCTCTAACCTTGATTTTTCACTGTCATCCTTATCTTCTAAGTATAATTTCTGATCACTTGTTGTGTTCTAAGTACTAAGTACTAAATGCCTAATCAATGCCATTTTATTTAGTTGCCCATAGTCCTAAAAGTGGGTAAAATTAAAGATGAGGATATTGAGGCTGAAAATTGAGACTCGGAGGTGGAAGTGAGGTTCCTAGTCCCCTAAGATATGGTTCAAATTCAGGACTGACTCTAAAACCTGTCATTCTTAAGCACTACCAGGGTGCCTCAATGATGAAGAAATGTCTTCAATAAGCAAAGTACTGATACTAATACTGTCCCCATAGGAATAACCTCATCAGTCAGGCACAACAGATGGCAGAGGCTGGAGATATCCAAGTAGCACCAGGAAGCCACAGAAGGTTAGCAGGTAAATATTAATGAGATGAGGGCAACCTCCTTCCACTGCAGTTTCTTCTCCTGAGAGCTCCTAGGTGTGTGTATCATCACAAATATACTTACTCAGACACCTTTGAGGACAGGAACAGGTATTTATGGACATTCTTTGAAGACTGAAAGGGAGTGCTCATGGCTGCAACAGTAGAATTTTCTCTTTCCTAAATAGCACTTTTTAGCATGATGCCTTCCTTCTAGCACTGAGTAATCCCCATCCACCAAACTTTATCTTATACTGTTTGACACTGATATTCTGAAAGACTATGGAAGACCATATCTTTCTAATTAGAACACTTTGCTTTCCACTACATTGGGCTTTTTGGGAGGAAAAAGGGGGCTACCACTTACCAGGAGAGATGCTGCCTGGTAAAAGTCAGCAAAATGTCTCTCCTCAAAATCCTGTCTGGCCAGTCAACATCTGCAGTTCTCACAGATGATTCATTCCTTTGGAAAACAGATATGGCTCAGTAAGTGTTGCCATCAGTGTCTCATGGAGATGTGGTGCCTCAGAGCATAAACCCACATATTTGGACTTGTATATTTAAATAAAGGGGTTCATAGCTCTCTCAGGTATGTGACAACTTCTTTATCTCCTGGCCTAAACAGCCAGGGACCACTGCTCTCTCGCAGAGAGTGGCAAGTTGATTTCATTACTCTTGGTTTAAATAGTTAATTGTGGCTTGGTGCCTATAGCTCAACCGGCTAAGGCACCAGCCACATACACCTAAGGTGGCGGGTTCGAATCCCCAGCCTGGGCCCGCCAAACAACAATGATGGCTGCAACCAAAAAATAGCCGGGCGTTGTGGCAGGCGCCTGTGGTCCCAGCTACTTGGGAGGCGGAGGCAGGAGACTCGCTTGAGCCCAGGAGTTGGAGGTTGCTGTGAGCTGTGAGCTGTGATGGCACGGCACTCTGCCCAGGGTGACAGCTTGAGGCTCTGTCTCAAAAAAAAATAAATAAAAAAAATAAAAAAAAATAAAAAAATAAAAATAAAAATAAATAGTTAATTGTGCACATGCGCACTGTATTCCATTAATATTCATTACAATCTCTCCGCACATGCACACTGTACATCAATGACTTCATTAATATTCATTACAATCCTTAATCCATCTCATGAATAAACATCTTCTGACTATCTCATGAGTAGATCCTCCCTAGTAATCTACTTGATTAACCGATATCACTTTATCTAACATAATCCTTTTAACATAACTTAATGGAGAACATGTTGTCAGCCATTCCTTCTTTTGTTCTTATCTGATGAAGCCTGAGGCTTGGGGGACAAAGGTGGATTGAATACCTGCCCTGCCAGCCTCACCATTCGGAGGCAATTACTTCAATTTTAAGCAAGGCATAATTAAGAAATTTCTAAGACATACAGAAAACTTGTTTGCAAGGCTCCACTCCCATGTGGGCCTTAAGTCAGGGGGTTTTTACACCCACAACCAACTAGCCATATGGGATTCTGCCTCAGTTTCTCACAAGTATCCCTGCACAAAGTCTTTTCACTGCTCTCTCAGCTTTTTTTGGCCAGAGGTATATAGGCCTTTCACTTATAGTAAGAGCTCTCAATAGTTTTATTAAGCACCCACCATCAATTTCTCCTCCATTCTTTATAGAACTTGGCATCTATTCAGGTTCCAGTACTTCTATGACTTAAGGGAAGGGGACCTTACCCCCTACTCCAGGTACAGATTCTTATTGGTCCAAGTCTTTAGTCCATGGTCTACATGGAGTGACTGACATTGCTTCAAAAATGACCTCATTTGGCCCACCTGAGAGTTTTCAGTATATGTGTTATTTCTGTCTCTGTGTGTCTATCTAGCCTCTTTTCTGCAGGAGGCAAAAAACAAGCTACCTGATTTGCTCCCAATATCATTATCAGCTATGTTGTCCCCTCACAAGACAGTCAACATTGTGATGAAATGAATACTAAGAAAGACAGCATGGAGACATGGAAGAAAACTCGATCCATAGTAACCTTATTAACTATAACCTGCTTCTGAACTTTGAGTTACACATGTAAGCATCATGTTGTTCATGATGTTCATTAATGAGTTTATTTATTGCATCCAGAAACATGTACCTGGATTCAGTGGTGAGAGAGGCATACATGAGTAATTAGCAACATGGAAGATGAAACTATAGTAGGACCTCTAGACTTGACCACTTCCCTACATTAACTACCTCAAGTTGATTTAGTTTTCAGAGACTAAACATATCTCACATGTACACATCAGTACAGTAGTCCTAGTACTTTATGTTGAACCCCTCTGTATGTTGGCCAGTTTGTTATAGTCCTCTACCAGTGGTCAACTTACAGAGGTTTCATGTATCTTAGTTGATGGCAGCAACATTGACCCAACCCAAAATGGTCAGGCTAAAATTCTTTTCCTTATTTCTCACTTAAAAATTATTGGACAGGGCACTACCTGTGGCTCAAGGAGTAGGGCACTGGCCCCATATACTGGAGGTGGTGGGTTTGAACCCAGCCCCATCAAAAACTGCAAAAAAAAAAAATTATTGGACACTTTTGTTTCCAAGATATTATGCATTCCATCAAATATCCTGTGTGTCTTGCCTGGGGCATACCATAACTGTCCAAATTGTTATTACCTCACTCTAATTGTTCACATATATATCACAGATTTGTTTTGAAAACCTTTAATGACTTCCCATCACACTTGGGTCAGAAGCTACATTTCTGATCAGAACACACACAGTCTTATGTGACCTGCCATCTACCTTTGCAATGTCATCTTATAGACTCTTCTCCTGGTGCTTGTTCTGTGTCAGCCACATTGGCCTTTCATTATTTTGCTTAAGTTTATCCCTGCCCTTAAGCCTTTGCACTTTCCTCTTTACCTTTAGAGGTTTTTCCATGGTTTTATATGGTTGGCTTATTCTCATCCTTGAAGTCTCAACTTAAATAATTACTTCCTCAGGGAAGCCACATTTCATCCATCATTCTCCTCTGCCCTGATCACATCTTCGTGCATATTTCCTTATTGCGCTTGTTAACATCTAATCGTATTCTATTGTTTATATATTGTTTGTTTGCTTAGGTCTCATTGTCAAGATGATCACCTATATGGAAATATCTTAATGGTTTGTCTACCTAAGACACTAAGTCAAGTGGCAACTCACAATGGTGGGCTTAAAGCTTGGCTGAAATCTTTGATATTCCTCCCACTGAGAGGTGAAATCTGTGTTTCCTGCTCTTAAATCTAGTGAAGCTTTGACAAATATTGTACAGTAGAAGTAATGCTTTGTGACTTTTGAGAGTGAGTTATAAAAGGCTATGCAGCTTCTGCCTTGTTTGCTGAGAATACTCTCTCATGGAGCCCTCAGACACCAGATAAGAAGTCCAATTACTCTGACACTACCAGGCTGGAGAGGCTACACATAGATGCTTTGATAAATAGTTTAAGATCATACTTTTCTTTACTGATCCCGGTCCAGGATATAGCTATGTGAAGCATCCATCTTGCAAGAGGATCTTCCAATTTCAGGCATTCCACACCCCAGCTTTTTAAGTAATCTCAGTTAATTGCTCAGAAATTGTAAAATAGTGAAGCAGAGAATAGATGCCCTTTCTGAATTCTTGACTCAGATATCTATAAGCATAGTGAGATAACTGCTTTATACCATGCCCATTAGGATGTTTTGTAATATAATAATAGGCATCTAAAACAGTCTTCACCCAAGTGCTTAAAACTATTTGCTGATTTAGAATGGCCACCCACCTCTAATAGGAATGTTTATCTAGAGACCTGGATTATAGTGCAAGATCTGCCAGTAAAGTATTATGTGACTCTAGAACAATCTTTTCCATCTCTGAGTCTCAGCTTCCTCATGTATTCCAGATAATAGGACTCAGTGGCCCCTTCCACTTAATTTTTAGTCCACAGATGAGAACTAAGGGTTCTAGCAGCAGTGAAGAAGATAAATAACCAGAACAGACTCTCTCTTCTTTGGGCATTAAAATCAGTTTATAACCCTTAGAAGCTCTGGGCAAATTGAGGATAATGAGAGGATTTGACAAGGCACATTTCCCTGACACAAGGAAATAATTTATCTTTGCCCTTAAAGACATGTAGAGAGGTAGAGCTTAGCAGACAGAAGAGTGGAAAGGCTGCACATGAATGACTTTTAAAGGTTTTCCAGTTCATAATTGAAACATTTTCTTTGTTTCTTCCTAAGAAATGTCTCTTTTCATGGTATCATCTCCAGAAAACAGAAGATGGAACTACGACTGACAAAAATGTAGCAGAATAACTGGTAGTTCTGTGAGTTGTACCCAAAGCTGGGAGGCCTGTGTCAGTCACCACTCTGACCTTTTATTGTGTAAAATGATGATAATGGTCCCTCTGGACCTCTCTTCATTAGGAAATGGATGCGCATTCCCAAAAGAAACACAGGAAAATCAAACGGAATGGGAACAAGATACAGGTCTCTTGATTTATAATGCAGTGCCATTTTACTGAATCAGCCCCCTTCTCTGCCATTTTACTAGATCACGTCCCTCATTGACCCTTCATGTACATGGGTCATCACATAAGTTTTGAGACAGACTGTGTTATGGTCCATCATTTCACTTCCAAGAAACTTGTGTTATCTCAAAATTTTCATAATGACTCACATACCACCTAACATGGGTATTAGGTTCCAAAGAAGGAAAAGCATGGACAGCCAGATAACAGAAATATAAACACATTTTTAACCACCATTGAACTTTTTCTGGGATGATTCTCTAAGGATATAAATTTGGAATTCAACTGGGTGGAGAGCTAAAGGATGATAAAAGAAGTTACGGGAGAGGGTCATTCCCATCATGGATAGAGTAAGTAGAATGGTCATCTTTGCTTCTAGCCCTATTGGCTGCTGTGGTTCAGATCCCTCTGATCGTGACAGAAGCACACTCTGGCAAGTATGATGACTTCTGTAGGAAAATTTCATGCAGAAGAATCAGTAAAGCAAATGGATCAGTGTGTGTCTATTTCAGATGTTGCTTGTAGATCTCAGCCCTTCCTTATACTATGTTCACATGGAGCCTTGTGATCTTTCTCAATACAGCAGCAACAGCAGATTCATTTGGGCTATTACATGAAAACAAAATTATTTGCAATCTCTGTCTGTATCCAATTTCCTCACCAGAAGAATAAACTGATTTTGAATATGGCTTGGAGTTCAATAATTTTTTTCCTTAAGTGAAGCCGCCTCTAAAGGACACAAAAATTCATATATTTGAAATAAGAGGCATCCAAGGGAATGGAGATATTGTTTTTAAAAAGTTACACAATTATACACAAAAGCTAGGCTTCCAGATTTGTGTTTCAGTGCCTTTTGCATTTCACTGTGACGCCCCTAGGAATTCTTTTTAATAATGATCCAGTGGCCTATGGTTAGAACAGTCTAGAATAGCTGTAAGAAACAGAATAATTTCGCATGATATGATTCAGTTTCATTTTGCCTAGCTGAATTCAAATGAACTCAATAGAAGTATAATTCACACACAAAAATATTTTACCAATTGAATAGCTGATATACATGGTTCGTTTTAGCATAAAATATATAAGAAAGTTTCAAAAATTAAAGTACTATGCAACATAAAGTATTATTACATTAGTAGTCTGAGCTTACCTTTAAAATCATGATTTACTTGCAAAAGTCCAAGAAGAGATGCTTCCGGTAAGATAATAGGAGGTGGATGTGTATTGAAAAACTGAACAGTTCTATATGATCGATGTAGCTAAAATGAATGTAACTCTATTCAGTTTTCTGTTCTGAGAGAATGAAATCATAAATCAGAATATAAGCCAAATAAAGAAATACTGCTGTTGTGTGAATGTACTGCAGGTAAATGTAGTCTATTGCTTATCTGAGTAGCCCCATGAGAAGGAGGCAAATATATCATGGTGAGTGTACAGCCTTCCTGCCACCATCTCAATGTCTCACATGTAATGGAGACATTGCAAATTCATCACAGCACTCATTTCTGTCAGAAACTGACATGACCTCAGAATCTTCCTTGATAAAATAATCTTGACTGTTTGAATGGCCAACTGGACTTGACATATGATGTGAAATTTATGTATAGGAAACTGGGTACTAATAGTGGACTAGAAATTAAGATACCTGTGTTCTAGGCTTCTCTCAGCCACTGACCTACTCAGCAAATTCATTCTCCTTTGTAGGTACCAATTGTCTCATCTTTAAACTGAAAGAAAAAATCCCAATATTAACTATGTTAGAATCATCACACTTGTTTTTCCTGGAAGGAACCTTACAGATCAGTGGCATTTAGCAAGCCACCCAAGGTAAGAGGTTAGAAAGTGGAGGTGGAGGAGCAAGAATGTTTGATACCACTTCTGTGGAATTATGTTAAATTTAGGTCACCAAAAGAAGCAGGATAATACATGAAATTATTGCCACTTTCCAATCCTATCCTGTTTCAACTCTATGCCATTGTATTTTAGGTCATTACATCTCAAATAAAAAAGGTTTATTATTAAACATATCTCAAACAAGAAGCAGTAAAATTAAACCAAGCATGCACCTCAATTGTTGACAAAGTCTTGCTTTCTTAACGGTAGCTTGTGTATGCCAGCAGCAAAGAAGAATTCAATTGGGTAGAGAGCTAAAGGATGATAAAAGAAGTTATGGGAGAAGGTCATTCCCATCATGAATAGAGTAGCTGGAGAATGAGTGGTGGTGAAATCACAAAAGGGGATTTTCATAGCTTGTTGAGAATTGAATATTCTTCTTTGCTATAAGTGGTCCAAAGCCTAGAAGTAGTGGTTAGTTGATGTAAGGTCTGGTGAATATGATGGGTGACAGGGAGTTTCCAAGTCCAGCTTCTGCAGTTTGAGCAGTGTTATTTGTGGGACATGGGGTTGAGTGTTGTCTTCTGAGAGGAATGGCCTATCTCTATTGACTCTCAGCTGCTTAATCATAAGCATCTCCATCAGTTCATCCAATTAGTTGCACTAGACATTCACTGTAATCATTTGCCCAGGTTTTATGAAGCTGGATGATACCAGTGCTAAACCACCAAGCAGACACTATTAGCTTTTGTTGCGAAATATTAGGTTGTGGACTGTGCTTCAGAAATTCATCTTTATAGAACTATCATGAAATGCCTGTGATGGTCAAAAAGAATCTTTTTTTATCATATGTAACAATAAAAAGGTCTACCTTTATGTCATGACAGCAAAGAAAGGCAAGCTTTGAGATGCTCTCTCTTCTGATATTTGCTTAATTCACATGGAACCCATCTATCCAGCTTGTTTGCCTTGCTGATTCCTTTTAACTGGTCCAACAGGTAATATTGTTGGCATAATACCTTGTGGCTAATTCACATACTGGTTGAAAGATTTGCTTCCACTATAGCTTTCAGCTCATCATTATCCACCTTGGTCTCAGGTTGCCCACATGGCTCATTTTTAAGATTAAAATCACCAGAACAGAACTTCTCACACCATCAATGTACCGTGCATTCATTATCCACATCCTTCTCAAATACTTTGTTGACATTTCTTGCTGTCTGTGCTACATTGGTTCCACAGTAGACACATATTTGAAAATAACATGAATGTTTGACTTACCTATTAAACAAAAATTGCTCTAAATTTTTTTTGGAAGATAATAACAGCAAAAACATGCATTTGAAGGATGGGGATGTAACTTCGCAGTAAAAGTAAGCCAAAAAATGTCAAGGTAAAATGTTAAAGATATCAACTGTCAAACTTTGTATAGGCTATTTCTAGGTTATGCATGACATAGGTTTTGCAGGTTTGTTCTTAAGCTGAATTCATCAGTAAGTTGGGAGAGGTACATTTACCTATGTAAATAGGTACATTTACCTATGACCTGTAGTAGCTTCTGTTTGTAAGTACAAGTCAAATGTCAATCAACTATATTGTTGTAACTCAAGAAGTTACTTAACAGCACCTGTTTGTAAGTGTGAGTTGTACCTAAGTCGGATGTTTGTAACTCAGGGACAGCCTGTACTTAAGGAAATTGGACATTTCATACTTAATAACCTTATAGCTTGGGTAAAATTTCTTGGGGGAATCTCAGAAGGAATGCCAGGGGCCCTGATTCACATCTGAAATTCTGGGTTTGCTACTCACTAGCAATATCAGTTTGTTAAAATAATTCCTCCTTTCATCATTTTGATGGTGATTTTCAAAGAACAGAAATTTTTAATTGTGAGTTTAGTTTATTAATTTTTTTAAAATTTTGGGCTAAAGTGGGGTTATAAACAACCAGGTCACAATATTTGAATTTGTTAGGTAATGAACCTCTTTTATTTATTTATTAAATCACAACTATGTACATTAATGCAATCATGGGGTACAGTGTACTGGTTTTATATACAATTTGAAATATTTTCATCAAACTGGTTAACATAGCCTTCATGGCATTTTCATAGTTATTATGTTAAAATATTTATATTCTACACTTAGTAAATTTCACATGTACCCTTGTAAGATGCACCGTAGGTGTGGTCACACCAATTACCCTCCCTCCACCCATCATCCCACTTCCCCTCCCATCCCTCTCCCCTTTCTCCTTCTTCTTGGGCTATAATTACGTTATAGCTTTCATAAGAAACCTATAAATTAGTTTCATAGTAGGACTGAGTACATTGGATACTTTTTCTTCCATTCTTGAGATACTTTGCTAAGAAAAACATGTTCCAGCTCCATCTATGTAAACAGGAAGGAGGTAAAGTCTCCATCTTTCTTTAGGGTTGCATAATATTCCATGGTGTACATAAACCACACTTTATTGATCCATTTGTGGATTGATGGGCACTTGGGCTTCTTCCATAATTTAGCAATTATGAATTGGGCTGCAATAAACATTCTGGTACAAATACCTTTGTTATAGTGTGATTTTTTTGTCTTCTGGATATATACTTAGTAGAGGAATTGTAGCATCAAATGGCAGGCCTATTTTTAGCTCTCTAAGTGTTTTCCAAACATCTTTCCAAAAGGAATGTATTAGTTTGCATTTCCACCAGCGTGTAGAAGTGTTCCCTTTTCTCCACATCCACACCAACATCTCTGGTTTGGGGATTTTGTAATGTGGGCTAATCTTACTGGAGTAGGATGATATCTCAAAGTAGTTTTGATTTGCATTTCTCTGGTGAGTAAGGGTGATGAGCATTTTTTCATATGTCCATAGGCCATGTGCCTGTCTTCTTCAGGAAATTTCTCTTTAAGTCCCTTGCCCACCCTGAGATGAGATCACTTGTACTTTTCTTGCTAATAAGTTTGAATTCTCTGTGGATTCTGGTTATTAAATCTTTGTTGGGGACATAACCTTCAAATATCTTCTCCCATTCTGAGAAGGGAGAAGAGGGCTGTCTGAGAGCTGTCTGCTTGCTTTACTTACCAAGCTTCTGCACAGCCAAGAACACAAGTAATATCCCTTTTGCAATTATGTCCCACACTTAAAAGGTGTGCCTCATACCCCTGCATTGTGCCCATTAATTTGAAAATCACCATCCAAATAATGAAAAGAAAAGCCACATACTGGGAGAAAATATTTGCAGAATACAAATCTTACAAAGTACTGGCATAGATTATATAAATATAAATAACTCCCTTAACTTAACACTAAGAAAAAAACCGACTGAATAAAAAAAAAACATTTTTTAATCTTTTGATTTGAACTGACATCCAAGAAGAGACACAAATGACAAATAAGTACACAAAGAAGTTTCTCAATCATTAGAGAAATAAAAATTTTTAAAACATAATGTGATACCACAATACAACTATTAAAATGATTCCAAAAATTGTTTTTGACTCAAAATACCAAGTATGAGCAAGGATGCAGAGCACTTGGGACTCTCGTATATTGCTGGTGGTATTGGGGCTCAGGGAGCCCAGTTCCCTCAACCCAGTTGAACTGGTTTGATCACACAGCTGAGCTAAGTTCAACTGAAAGCAAAAG
This sequence comes from Otolemur garnettii, assembly GCF_000181295.1. Classification (NCBI taxonomy): domain Eukaryota; kingdom Metazoa; phylum Chordata; class Mammalia; order Primates; family Galagidae; genus Otolemur; species Otolemur garnettii. The sequence goes on along the minus strand of NW_003852398.1, from coordinate 23,372,763 downwards.
AGAGTGGAAACTGAAAATAAAACTGAAGTGGCACAGGTGGTGTGGATAGAAAGTAACGTAACCTACACAACTTTCAGAGTAACAGAGATTTTTATTTAGAAAGAACAAAGAAAAAGTGTTGAACTCTTCCAAAGAGAGTTGGAGGTGGGTCCCTCTCATGAAGGAGAGAAGGTGAGAGAGACCAGACAAGAGACAAAAGCCTACAGGGGCATTAAATAATTTCTCCTTTGAAATAGGCTACAAGTCTTTCACTGGCCTTTCTGGGCCTCCAGGACATATTGCCTTTTTCTATTGGCCATTGATGGTCTCTTTCAATTGGTCATTGGTTACCTAGGTTACTTTATATCCATATTCTTATGGCCCTCCAGATTTCCTAGTTCAGCAGGCCAGGTTTTCCTCCCTCTACCCCCTTGAAGCCCTTTTCTTAGTGTCCCTTCTTAGGTGGGAATGCAAAATTATAGCTTGGCAGTTTCTCATAATGTTAAATGTAGACTTAACATGCAATCCAGAAATTTCACTCATAAACATTTATCCAAGCAAAATGAAAATAGATGTTTATTGCAAGGACCTATAAAGAATGTTTAGAGCATCTTTATTCATAATCACCAAATCCGAAAATAGCCCAAATGCTCATAAACCAGTGAATGGAAAAAATAAGTATGGTATATCATAAAAAAGAAACAAACTACACCACATGGTTCAAATTCAAAAGCAGTAGACTAAGTGAAATAAACCAGACTCAGAAGGCTACGTACTGTATCTGACTGATATGACATTCTAGAGAAAGTTGAATTGGAGGGCTAGAAAACAGATTAGAAGTTGCCAGAAGGTAAAGAGTGAGTATTTACAACAAAGGAGCACAAAAGAACTTTTTGGAAATGTTCCCTATCTATTTTCTAGTGGCCACTATACACTGAATTTGTTTGTCAAAATTAATAAAACTGTATACAAAAAATGATAAATTTTACTTCATGTATATTAAAACTCAGTAAAACTGACTTAAAAAAAGTGGAAAAAATATTTCTACTCTAGGATGTGACCTATTGCATCCTATGTTTCACACTTCCAACCCCTAAGAGGGATAGTCTATTGTGCCATAAACCAATGAGTAACCAGATTCTTTCTCTCAAGTGAATCTACAGTATGATTCATAGAAAGTGGAGCTGACAGATACTGGACTTTGGCATCTCTGCTGCTTCAAGTTCAAGATGAATAGGCAAGAGATAAATGTTGAAGACAGCATAAAGCAGAGGGACCTTAAGAGAATCATTTGCTTGGATTCCTACTGTGTACTTATTTCCAATTTCACTGGTGCTCTGAGAGGCTTCACACTCTGTTCTTAGCTTCTCTGACTTCTCTATGACCTTTCCATAGATTGTCCTTTTTTTGGCCAGTTTGGACAGGATTTGGTTCCTTGGAGCCAAACCATGTTCTGTTTGATGAGAAGGAATTTTTTGTTGTTGTTGTTGTTGTTGCTGTTTGGCCAGGGCTGGGTTTGAACCCGCCACCCTCGGTATATGGGGTTGGCGCCCTACCCACTGAGCCACAGGGGCCACCCGATGAGAAGGAATTTTGAAGAAATGGCTTAAATTAAGAGATCTCTGAAGTCACTTTCATGAGTCTATACTTATTTGTTTCCTGTGTCTAAAGCTAACTTAACATCACCTCATCATTTTCTGTGAGTTTCCTTGCCCTTGTTCTCATCCATTCAATTTTCTAGATAGATAATTGAGTGTTGTGCGAACTCTTGCCTCTTCTTCCTTTGTGAGATTTCCTTGATCTGTTTCCCCAGCATCTTCACCTTCCTTTTTTACCTACCTCCTGTCCTCTTTTAGAACTCTTTCTACCATTTATCAGTGCACACTTAACCCTTCATGCTTTCAAGATGAACTCTGGAGACTGACACCTTTCTAAGAATCTGTTCAGGTCTAGCTGTCTCAAGCAGTTTCCCAAGAGAACTAAAATACCTGCTGGAGTTAGAGTTGGTTTGAATCTCACCTCTATCAATTACTGGACATGCAACCACAGAAAAGTTGCTTAATTCCTGAACCTCATTCTTTCATATTTACAATGAAAGTAAACCAGATCATGTGTGTGCTGAATTAACATAGCTCCTTGGATATAATAATCACTCAAAAATGTTATCATTGTCACATGAGTGGTTTGATAAGATGTGCAGTGTTTGTATACAACGGGTTACTACTCAGCCACAGAAAAATTGGTAAACTAATACTTTTTGTAACAATCTGGATGGAGTTGGAGACCATTTTTCTAAGTAAAATATTATAAGAATGGAAAATCAAATACCACATATACTCACCATTAAATTGAAACTAATTTATCAACACTCACGTGCACAGTTGATAGTAAATCTCAATGGAATTCAAATAAGTGGGAGAGGGCAAAGGGTAGGGGTAAATTTACACTTAACAGGAGCAAAGCACTCTATCCCAGTGATGGCTGTGCTTATAACCTTGACTGAAGCTATACAAGAGCAAATCACGTAACCAAAATATTTGGACCCCCATAATATTCTGATATTTTTTAAAAAGGGAAAAAAGAAAGTTGTCATTATCATGACAACTCTGCATGTCCTTGCCCTGCTTCTAAAGCCTACCCACTGTTTACAGTGCAGCTCAGTCATTACCTTTTCCAGGAAGCCCTCCCTGACTTTTCCTATTTCCTAATTTTTAAAGTGATTATAATATTTAACATATTACAAAATGATATATATTTTCTTTCCCACCAATGTGAGAGCCTTAGCAATAAGAAAATATTTTTATCTGACCTCTTTCACCCTTACTTTCCAAAAACAATTCATCCAACTTATTTTTGATCTTTTCCTCTAAAATATATCTCATATCCTACCCCCTTAGCACTCAATCTCCAGAGAGATGACTATTTGTTGAAATAAGTTAATGAATGGACATACATGGTCTCCCAAACAGGTGGTCATACCTATATACCCAAAAGAAATTAGAGGGACTGAATGAAGTGAAGTGGCCCACCCAAGGGCACCCAGATGTGAGCCTGGAACAGAGGGATCCTCTTTGAAGGCTGAACACCTCAAAGACTTCTGTAAAGGGTAATTTGGTCTGTCCTGAAGTAACCATTTCCTAGATGGATAACTAGTGTATAACCTTCCACCTTTTATTGAGTTCAAGTCCACCTTTTCAACAACTTACCTAGTAGCTAGTACAAATTCTTAAACTACTCAGGATAAGCCTCATCCTTCACCCCTCCCCACATTCTTCCTGACACTTGAAGTCAATGATCTTATCTCCATCTATTCTTCCTTTGAACATGAGCAATGCTGCCAGTTCTATCAGATCGCAGCAGAAATAATTAACTATGGTTGGGAAAGTGTAACACAGAAGATTTCAGGCAAGGACAAAGAGTCAATTTCTTCATCAAAAGACATGAAGAAGAGCTACACATATGATAGGACAGAGGAATCTAAACAAAATGCCAGCATGGGGCATCCAATTGGGTGTTCCTTGCTACCTGGTCCCATTGCCTAGCCGGAAGGGGACAGTAAACGAAATTAGCAGAATCTAAATTTAGAGAAGATCAAAGGAAATCCTTCTCTACACAGTGTGCAATTATCCACTACTGCAGGATATTTCAGAGGCAAATTTAAGAAAGAAGAATTTAGAAAAGAATTAGGCACTTATGTGAATAAGAACAGCTTGTGAAGTTACTAGCGGGATAACAATTACATGGCCAATTAGTCCCCTGGTGTTAGGGTGTGCACTGAGCTCACCCTGGGGTCAGAGAAGGAACTGCCTATGGAATAGTACAGCAGCATCCACTTTTCCAGGTGCAGTATTAGATTTTTCTTTGACTAATTCCTCTAAAGAATCTAAGGGGAAAACACTTTCCTGGGTACAGTGTGAATTGCTTCAGATTGAGCTTTTGGATCTGGGTCAGAAATATAAATGGCCTCTGAAAAACCTTCATACAAGATAAGATCCAAAATTATCTTGAAATAACTTTTAAAAGTGGTGGTAGGGAAGGAGAATACACTAGAAGTCTAAAGACCTGGGTTTCTAGTCCTATTTCATATTACCTAGGTGACTGACTTGGAAGAGAATATCTACCTTTAATAAGCTTCACTTATATCTTATATAAAATGGTAGGCATTATCCTTGCGCTGTCTACGTAAATATAAGCCTGGTTTCTCCTAATCAAGCTCTATAGAAAGTACATGATAGTAGCAAACACAGTTTTGCTCCAGTCACCCAGGAGGAGAATCTGACTCTCACACGCTTAACTTGGGGGCTCATCTTTCCTCACCACTGACAATCACCTCCCATCTCCGTGTCCCATGAGGGCACTGATGCTAACAACTCCCTCACAAACAAGTCTCAGCAAACCCTTTGCTTCAAAAGCTCCTATAACAAACCTACTCTGTGAGTCTTTAAAACAAAGGGCTGAGGTTTAGATTTATGAGAAATCTCTATGTTAGTGGTTCTCAACCTGTGGGTCGCAACCCCTTTGTAACAATGAAGATACATTGCAGCATTAGGAAGGTTGAGAACCACTGCCTATGTGAATGTTTTTCTGTTTGACTCACCGGGACAAGTTCCCTCAGGGAGAAGTCAAAGGGCAATGTGTACCATGAGGGAAGGTCGGCCTAGGGATATATTTTTACCTTCATGCATTTCCTCCCTTCATTCTACCTTCCCATTCAAACGAACAAAAAACCGCAACAGTGGGCACCAGAATGAGAGAGATGGACAGAATCATCCATCATTCGCTATGTCCAAAGGATCTGTCAGGTTAGAAATAAACAAGTGGATCCCTAGCAGACATTCATATTTATCTCTATCCTCTAATTCGTAAAGGGACTAGAGGAAAATGAATAAACACATGAAAAATGTCTAATCTAGCAGCACCCTATAAGGCATAAAGAACATGGACACCAGTGCAGCAACTCCCATAAAACCCACGTCAGACACACACTGCTTCAGTTAATTTTGGGCTACCACAATAACCACAAAAAGGAACCACATCAAAACTCTCTGACTAACCACTACTCTCTCCTCTTCACCAACACTGTCTCTGGACTGGCCAGTGGATCTCTCAACTGCCAAGTAATATAGTTAAATGTTAGGCTAGTTGTTTGGTTTTTTTAAAAATTCATTTTTGGTTTATTTTTTATTTTTTTTATTTTTTTGAGACAGAGCCTCAAGCTATCCCCCTGGGTAGAGTGCCATGGCATTACAGCTCACAGCAACCTCCAACTCCTGGGCTCAAGTGAGTCTCTTGCCTCCACCTCCCAAGTAGCTGGGACCACAGGCGCCCGCCACAATGCCCGGCTATTTTTTGGTTGCAGCCGTCATTGTTGTTTGACGGGTCCGGGCTGGGGATTCGAACCCGCCACCTTAGGTGTACATGGCTGGCGCCTTAGCTGGTTGAGCTATAGGCGCCGAGCCAGTTTATTCTTGATACAGGAATTTCTTCTTCAGTAGGTCCTTGGTGTTGAAGATCTGAAGAATGAATCCACGGACCACAGGTCAGTGGTAAGATAGGGTTTATTTTATAGAAAAGAATAGAAAAAAACACCAGAGCTATTGGCAGAAGGTAAAACTCAAGTGGGAAAAAATCTCTCTGCCTAGGTTCTTAGATGTATATAGTTACACGGGTCCTTTGTAGTTACATCTGGCAAGGACTTAGTAACAAATAAATGGATATAGTCCCTTCTGCTGGGGTAAGATGAATGAGAGCATCAGTGAATGGATACAGTCCCTTCAGCTAGAGGCAAGGTGAATGAACACATTATAAAATAGATACAGTCCATTCATGAAATTGTCCAGGCCTAGGAAACTTACATGACATTGATCAGGTCAAGGAAAGGAGGGGTACCCTTGAATGGGGGAACCCTATATCACCCTTGGGCCTGTGAAATGGTCACAGAGTAGTAGTATGGCCAGAGGAGGGGTTTCTAGGTTCAAGGGTGGTTCCGGGGTCAGCACCGGCATCAGTGCAGGCTGGGCCATGGTCTCCCTTAACTAAGGACCTTCTGGCTTCTGCAACACTCGCCCTCTCTGCAGCACTTGGTTCTCCAGCTCTGCCTCCCCTCGTCTGCTGCACCAACACTGCCCAGGTGGGCGCAGATGCAGAAAGCGCAGCAGGTCCTCCCGGGTGTCTGGGGCTGACCAAGCTGGGTTCACCTGCCCTTTATCAATTTAACTTTAAAAGATTCCAATGCAGAACCACAAACACCCTAAGGGAACTCATCTCAAGTCGCTTAGCATCTCTCACTTTGGAAAGATGAGAAAAAAAAGAGGTAAATTATGGAGTATCTGGAAAGCTACCAGGGTTCAAAGGAAAAAGAGCAAACTAGGGAAAGAAAGCACCTGTTCCCTCCATTTCATGAGTGCTGCTACAGGGGGCACCTTCAAAGTAGATGGCTCCAAAAAGAAAGAGCACTGAGAGTTAATAGTGAAAAGCATGAAGAGATGAAACTTTGGACACGAGAGTTTTTATTTCCCAGGCCCTGCTCCAAAGCATTAGCAAGGGAGACATCATCCCAGTTGTTTTCATCTAGCTAACACAACTCTGATAACACCTAATGAGCATAACAAAAAAATTAAAATACCCAGAAAACAAAAGCAGCATTAATTTTACCCATCAATAAAATGTAGAACTACTAAATAAATTGAAAGTGAATCTAGTGAATCTAGTCTAATGTCATTTTGAAAGAATAATACACCGTGAACACACCAGGATGATTCAGGCACAGTGGTACAGCATCGGGAAATCAGTGAGCGTAACGTGTCCACAAACCGACTAAAGAAGGAGTAGCGTTGTCAAGAGAGGCCAAAAGTCAATTGACAAAATTCAACACATATGATAGTTAAAAGCTCTTGCTCACCTATGAAAAGAGTGTCACTACCTTCCCTTGAAAAGAAAAATGTATTGGAAATTCACTCTATGCACTGTCAATGCTATAGTGAAGGCAAAACAATAACGCATTCCAACTGAAATCTGGAAAAAACATTCTATCACTACAAAGTGCTGTATGTTTCCAACTTTGAGATAGAGCAATGTCATATAAAATAAATGGGAAAAATATGGCAATTATTTGAAAAGGGAAGACTAAATGTTTTGAACTACTGGGGTATTGGAAATAAGAAAATTTATATATTGTGCCTAAGGGAAAAATAAAAAGTCTTGCCAGAGTTTGGTAAGCTGACTTGAAAAAAGAAATTAATAACAACTTGTGTACAAATCTGTACAAACAAGTTAGAAATATGATTTTTTTAAATCTTATTTATTTACTAACCAAAAATAGAAAAGGTATTGACCTGAACTAGAAATGTGGGGAATATGTTAGATTGAGTGAGTGATTGTTTCTATGTTGCTGTTACCTAGATTTTTTGTTTGTTTGTTTCAGGCTAATTAAGGGTACAAAGAATTAGGTCATAATGTTTGCATTTCTTAGGTAAAGCCCTCTTATAATTCTGTCCCAACCCCCAAAGGTGTGATCTACACCCTAACATTGTGCCCATTAAAGTGGGAGCACAACCATCCCCCTAAATGAACAGTTTTTATAGGCACAGAAAAAGATCGCAGAAGTGAAAGAGTTGCTTTGAAGTGGAAAATTTCAAAATTTCAAACATTTTCATTTTCTCTGGTTTTTAAATTTGACACTATTCTCACTGAATCTCAATAGAAATTATTCTTTCTTCAAAGCTGAACAAAAATGATTGTAAAAAGACCAAATGAGAAAACAATTGTCAAGAAAACTCTCGAACGGGAACAATGGTGGGTGATGCACACTGCCAGTCATTGAAAGTTTATATAAGAATCTAGTTATTTATATTATGGTAATGGCACCAGAATAGACAGACAGATGAATAAAACAGAAGTGAAATCCCAGGAACAGACGAAAGTATATAACAGAATATACTTAAAGATAAATGTGACATTTTGAATCTACAATCAAAGGATGAATGTTTCAATAAATTGCACTCAGATAATTCATTAACTATTTCAGAGAAAGGAAGCTGAACGTCAGTTTCAAATAATATCCTGAAGTAATTTTGCATTATTTGAATAGTTAAATATTAGCAAAGAATTAGGGGAATAAAAACTAGAAAAACACTTTTAGATAATTAGAGGGTAGTTGGAATTTCAAGGCACCAGATACAGAAATCGTAATTGAAAAGAATGAAAAGAAAAAGGGGTACATAGGAATTTAAAATCATGATAAAAAACAAAAACAAACAAACAAACAAAAAAACCAAACCACACAGCTTTGAAGAACATTAAAAGGTAACCAAAAAAGTGATATACTTGCAGCCTCAGTGACAGAAGAAGACCAAACTCATAGAAAAAAAAATTATAACTTGAAAATAAAAGAGCCAAACCAATAAAATATACACAAGAAGATTACATTGTAGGCAATTTATGAACAATAACATAAAAATGTTGATAAACTGCATAAAAAGCACCTTAATAACATAAAACAAATAATAAAATATCATTTTTTCCACCCATCAAATTAAACTAAAATAAAATACATCAATATTGCGTACTGGGACAGATTTCGTAAAGGACAAATGCTCATACATAGCTGCTGGTATTTAAATCGCATCAAAAGCATTTAACCCAGTAATCCAATTATAAGAGATTCGCCTAAGGAAATTACTATGAATATATCCCAGCAGTTCTTCTTAAGAAAATTTACAAAATATTACTTAAATAATGAGAACATAATGGAGAAAAGCCCAGAGTATCCAACAGTAAAGGATTGGTAAATACATACTGACACAACATTAATGCCATTTCAGAACATATTCCAGAGTCTAGAACAGAACAATGTTTGCAATAGACTTTTAAGCTTTAAAATCATGTTGAATCCCACTATGTAGGGTTTAAATCATATTAAATTGGTAATTTCAACTGCTTTGACCTATAAAAATAGCAATTTTATATGCGTCACCCTGCTAATAAATTATTTCTTTTTTTTTGTGATTACCACCTTTACAGTGAAAATAAAATTCTGGAAAAAATTTACCAAATATTGAACAGTGTCATAGCACCAACTAATTGACATGTGAAATTTTTTCCCCTTAAGGGTTTTTCTGTAGTTTATACACTTTCTATAATTTTTAGTCTCATTAAAAGATATTTCTAAAAAAAAAAAAACCAAAGGAAAGTAATACAAAAATACACTGAAATAGTACTTTCCTAGCCATGTCCACAGATTCAAATGATACTCCTACTCGCTGACCTTTCCCTAGGGTGACATCTAGCTCAAATGATGTACACCCAGGAAGCTGAAGGATGTTGTTTTTTTCCAGCTCTAATAGCAGGTCCAGTCTGTTTCTTCACAGCAATGGAACACAAGTGGCCAAGGGAACAGCAAACCATGAATGCCAGAACTAGCCCTCGCCCCACACATTCAAAAGTTACTACCATTAATATTATTGCTTAAGAGATTTAAATATAACCCAAGACAAAAAATTCCAAGAGAAGGTATTTAACAGGGATAATGCCCATCTAAAATTATCTGGGACCACAGGTGTTTATAGGAATAAGCACTGAAGAGATAATCACAGAAAGGCAATATTTTTTGACAGTTAAGGCCAAAAGGAAAGCACAATGAGTTGTCATTTTCTGATAATAAAAATTATGTAAATCCACGTGCAGAGACAATTGTACTTTTTGTGAGACTAAACTAAAGCAAGGATTTACCAGGTACAAAGGGCATTCAAGTCATGCCGTGTCTCACTCCTCAAAGGAGTAGACCATGGATCAGAAGCATTGGCATTGCCTGCCATGTACCTTGGTAGAAATGCAGAATATTGGGCTATTGACCATCCATCCTAGACATGCTGACTCAGACTCCTCATTTAATAAAATGCTCAGGTGACCTGCATACACATTCAACTTTGAGAAGCACTCATGCAGCGGACATAATACCTTCAGCTGTGGTTTTGCAATAGTATAGGAGCACTGTTCAACTCTGGGGCAGAAAGTGATTCATTAATGGACGAGAGCTTTTATCTCTACTACATTTCTGGTCCTACATACCCAGGACCAGGGTCATTTGGGAAAACTTGAGGGCACAGAACCACAGAAAATAACTAGAGAACCATTCTAGAGAAAGAACTGGGTCAGGACAGAAGAGTTTTTAGCAAGCATTTGAGCGACCTTTTCTTATGGGATAAGGAGTAGAAGTGGTCTGCCATTAAAAAAGGCTTGGCTAATGCTAGTTGCTAGAAGGAGAAGAGAAAAAGTTTTCCCAATATAAATAAGAACTTCCAACAAAATGTGTACAAATGGCCCACACCATAGAACACTAATGCTACTTTTACTACCATTTCCACCAGGAAGAACTGTTAATTCTGTTCTGTGAGTTGTTTTTTTGCTTCTTGCTTGGTTTTAGGTATTTCACTGGTATATCCCTAATTTTGAAA
>NW_003852398.1:23342381-23361929 GCF_000181295.1 Otolemur garnettii | reverse complement strand
TGACTGTTACTTACTAATAAGGGGAAGCCCATCTCTTACAGATTCTCTAAGCTACAGATTCTCTGTAATTCCACAACAGAGTAGCTGGCTCGGAAGGGACTCCAGATTCTCGATTACCTGTGAAATTGGCCATCTAACCAAGGCAGCCTAGTCATTATCTCTGTACTTTTAACCTTCCCATTCCCTAGAGATATTATGAGTCACTTTAGAGAAGACTAAATGTTTTAATCTTCTTGTAGAGAACAGAGGTGTTCTTAATAGTAATTACACAAAAATTTAAAAAAGCAAAGAGCCAAACAATTTCTCTAAAAAGACATGTTCTCGGTGCATTAGCCGTCTGAAAGGAGACAAATAGATTTGCTTTCATTTTGCTAATCGTCTTGACTCTCATAAAGCTCATCAGCTGGCAATTGTTCAATGACATATTCAGAAAAGTAGCCACAGTCTATGGTTTTTGAATTCTGACTGCTGAGTTGCCTCTGAATGTACTAATGAAGAAAATATGAAAATTCATTTGAATTCAAAATCGTAGCTTGAAGCCTTATGTGCACAAATCAATTCAGTACACTATGCTTAAATAGTTTCTGAATGGATGAAGAACATATTAATACCCAGCACATTTAAAAAGTGAACAATGATCTAATTTCCAAATAATCACCACCTATGGCTAGTTTCATTTTCTTCTCAAAAGAAGATTGTATGTCTCTAGATAAGTATTATCTTTTTTTGTCTTAATGGTTCAAGAACAATGTTATAATCATTCTAAATAATTTCTTCTTGAAAATAGATATAGTGGAAAAAACAAGGACATTTTAAAAAGATCTCTGTTAAATCTCAGTTCTATCACCTTTCACCTATCTGAACTTGGACAAGTTCCTTAGCTTCTCTGGGAAGTTCAGGTAATAGTATTTGCCCAAATTAATGTTATGAGCTTCACAGATAATTTACATAAAATATTTGACACTTGGCACTTTGTAACCATTTAGTAAATGGAGTTTTTCTAATTCTGCCTTTTTACCGTATTGGTAAGAGAGAGAAAGGATGTCTCTCTTATACAAAGTCTGCACCTCCGAATGAGTGCTGCCTTGTAAAGGGGCTTCCTGCATTGGTAGGTCACCAGACCGCCTCACTGGTCCTGGAATTATAGAGAAAATGTTGCAATCTTTTCAGAATATGAGTGTTTGAATTAGGCAAAAGTACTGTCTAAATCTAAGAGTGTGTTTGTGCTTGGTTTACAGTGCTTGAAGACAATTTCAGTGTACTCTATGTATATGGATTAGCATCTGGCTTCTCTTGACAAGAGTTATGCATGTATCTTTGTCAAAGAGAGAGCTTCTTGGCCCCCAGCATCCTACCAGAGCAAGGTACATACTTCCATCAGTGCCGTAAAAACAGATGAAACTTGTGAACAGAACTGCCATCTTTGCCACCACTGAGCGAGGTGACTCAGCACCCCAGGGGACCTGAGTTTTGAGAGATGATGCCCTCTCCCCCATTTCCTGCACTGCTGTACACCTCACCTACTTCCAAAACTTCCTCCAGACTATGAAGCTAGGGCAGTGGCCCACAAGATGGACCCTGAGAAGCTGAGCTGAGGAAAGACAGTCAGCCTAGCTCACATTCTTTCCCACACCCACCTTTGATTATTCATTATGGTTTCATTGCAATTGTGAGGACATTTGTCTCAGGGGACTCTGAGGAGGTCATCACACATAGACAATACGTGTCGAAATATTGGAAGAGTAACAACTTTGATGATATGTTTTCTCTGATGGTTCTCTTAGGTATTTGTTAAAACAAAAAACAACTTTCTGTTGTTCAAACATTTTGCAGTGTTAGAATGGAGACTCTTTTGAGGTTACCTCCTGTCAGGTAAAGTTAAAAGTTTCTAGGTTGCTTTCCTTCTATTTCCTTATAAAAGTCATTAGGTTTGTAACTTAGGCAGAAAAGAATTGAGAAGCTACTCTGACTGTTCTCCAGAACTACTGGCCTTCTGACAAATGCAGCTTGTTTTGACCTAAACCCCGCCTCTGAGTATTGGCTGTACAGCGACAGGATAGTGAGACCTGCTTTGTCCAGCAACAGCTAGAGGCCTTTCCCTTCACCCCAGTGGACTAGGAATTGGCAGGAGGCATCTTAAATTCTATTTGTACAATTCTCATCTGAAGAACTATGCATTCCAAGGGAGGGCCCTTTCAGTTAGAGGAAGAGAGTTTCTATTTAGTTTCAAATTTAGAAATAGAAAATTTGTTTCTAACCCACCAGAAATATCCCCAAATAGAATTTGTCTCCTATAAATAAAAGCATCAACTACCTATTCCCCAAAGTCCCTAGCCTGTGCTCAGCCCCAAACATGTTGCAATTAACCTGGTCTCCAACAAGCCTGGTTTGCTCCTTCAGCTATAAAAATGGGCACTTTCTTCACCCTCGGTATCTGCGGGCTTACACTGAGGGGACTGGACAAGAAGTTTTAGGGGGCCCTTTCAGACCTGTTAGTGCAAATGACTCCATTTGAATTTTCCATTTGTTTGCATTTTTGAAGAGTTCAGATAATCATCTCGCTTGATACCGTCTCCTTACTCTTTCCGCATAACTCAGCCTTATCAATCAGTGAATTATAAACTTCATGTCCTGTTCTTTTGCCCAATTCCAAGTTGGCTTGAGCACTATTAGGTAAATACATTGAAGTACAGGGCTGAAGATAAGATTCTACGCTCACATGAGAAGCAACAAGTCCATTCCTGGGGACCTAGCGCTGGAGTCCGACTTGGGTAGGCATGGGTAGTAACAAAGTGCACAGCCATAAGCAGGAGCCTGTCAGAGTGGCAGGATCAACAGAGGCGGGGCGCGTCTCCTTAGTGCTCCAACTCTGCTCCCTTCCATCTTGGTTAGCCCTCACCCATCAATATCACTTGGGAACTGGTAAGTGAGCAGGACTCCAGTTCTCAGAACATTGGATCATCTCAATTGCTTTGTGTACTAACTTTGCATACTCTCAACTTGCCTCAGTAAAAAGGCAAGTAGGTGGACCCATGTTCATGTACTTAGAGAACAAACAGCAAATGCAGACTGGGCTGGACCCTGGGCAGGACATTTTACACTCCCGTACCTGTTCTGTTTAACAGTCCTAGGAACTCTATTTTGTGGGTAATGTTGTCATCTCCACTTTATAGATAAAGAAACCAGGACACAGAGAGGTTAGGCATCTTGCTCATGTTTGCACAGCCAGTGAGTGGCAGATCAGGAATTTGAACACAAAGCCTATAGTTTTTATAGGATATGAAAATGTCCTCCTGGAAATTTTACTTCTAGCCTGTGGGCTCTGCATATGAAAATCCCCTCTAATAATGATTTGCAGAGCTTCTGAGCCCTTCCTTGTATGTCAGAAGTGTTATTTGTTGTGTTGTGTTGTTTTGTTAGGATGGTGAAGGAATTTCTGCCAGAGGGAAGAACATGCATGAGTTATAAATGCAAGGAATATAGAAGCAAGATCAGGTCACAGTGAGTGCAGTGCTGTGGGTTGGTCTGCACACGAGAATCCGGGCAGGGGCTTTTTATGTATGAGGAAGTGTCTATGATGAGTAAGAGCAGCAGTGAGAAGGAAGAGTACAAGAGTAAACAATCACGTTTGGAGGCAGGATGTAGAGATGAGATGAGGTTTTTTAAAAATTTATCTTTAATTGGTACTTTGACCCTATGACATGATGTTTCTCATGTATACAGAAAATGTTCATTAGCTTTTCAAATATTGCCATTGCCCTATTCCCTCTTTCCCCCTCTAACCCACCTTTCAAAGTAAACTTTCATTACATTTCTCCCTGTGCACCTTGTACAATCTTCCATATGGTCTCGTTTTTTGTCTCTCTCTGCTGTGTCCTGGTTTATTTCTTCTCTCACTAATTCTCTCTTCAGCTGCATCTAATTTGCTGCCCGTCCCATCCACTGGATTTTTAATTCAGGTGCAGTCTTTAGTTTTAGCATCGTTTTGCGTTTTAAAAAGTCTCCATTGTCAATAGGTACAATTTCTTCTTCACTGGATACTTTCAAGCTTGCCAGGTTTTTTCCCCCCATTAAATATACTAAACTTAGTTGTTTTATAATCTTTGCTTGATAATATTACCACTGAATGTCATGGGGACTCAGTCTCTGAGGCTATTGTTTCTGCTGGTTCCTACTCTTGTAAGCCTGTTTTATTTGTCTGGGGTTGTGGGATATTTATTGGCTTTAAAAAATTATTTGCAGGGATTTCCTAGGACTTAAAATAAAGGAATATTCCCCCAGAGAGGATATATATTTTCATTTTGTGTGGCACCCGGAGATGGATATAATCTGAAACTACTTTAAACTAAATTCAAGCACAGGGGGTTTCTGGAGTCATATTTACAATGTAAAACTGTACTGAAATTTCACTAGGGGACCAGCACATAACATTCTAGACGGGTTAATATCACACTCATCTCCTCCATTTGCTCATCCAAGGTAACAATCATCCCAGCCTCACGGGGGTGGGCAAAGGGGAATAGCTTATTCTCTTATTGTTTGCTCTCGCCCACAGTCATATATAAGCAATGGTTACTGGACTGCCACTTTAAGCTGGTCTTGAGTTTCTACTTGCGTGTCCCCACAGGTCTCAAACCCAAGCTCTTTTCCTTCAGCCCTGTTTCCTTTGGACGGGCAAATGCTCTCAGTGTAAAATGAGCTTATGGAGTTTTCTTACTATTCTGAGATACTCTCATCTCCTGGATCTTTGACTGCTAATTTTTCATAATCTCTTGGGTTCAGAGTGGTGTGAAGGAGAATTTTAAAATATATTTTGTCTAGTATTTTTAGTTGTCCTTAGTAAGAGATGTAAGGGGTGCACACGTGGGGCTGCTGTGGCCTTCTGGATCCCTGACTGGTACCTTTTGACTGAACCCAAATTTTACAGAAGAAATCCTTTTATTAAAAGGGGGATAGCAGAGATAGATGAAGCTTTTCTCGCCTCCCGAGGTGCCTAAGAATAATCTAGAAATCAGAAGGCCACAGGGGCCCCACCCCTTCTGGCTCATTATTGGAAAAAATATGGCAATAAGAAGAGTGACCCCAAGAAACGCCTGTACTAATACCAACTCCACATTATGGGGAGGCTCTTGAGATACAGAGAAGACACCCAGCTAGGGAACAGTGAAGCCAGGATGCACACCCAGCTTCCTAATACATTCTTAACTATAACATAACCATGATATTTACTGGTTCAATCCAGGCAGGGATGTGGAAATTGCTTTCATTAAATACAACGTGCCTATACGTCACTCTATTGTCTCACCACTATCTTTTTAGACTGAGGCTTCTATGAGTCCTCTCCCTGAAATGCCATGGTCGTTAGAGTTTTTGTCTCCTTTAGTTCCTCCTACTAGAATTACACCTCACACCGCACATTGTTAGCACATCCAAATTTTCCTCCAACCAACTTAAATGCCACTGCCCTGTGCTCCTCGGCATGTGAAGCACTAGACATTTGGCTTATTTTATCTGACCTGTCAACGTTATTATTTTACAGCGAGACAAATGAGGCTCTGCGGAGTTAAAGAATTTGGTTATCCCAAAGCTGGTATCTGATCTAGGCAGGATTTGATTCCTAATCTGTTTGTCTCCCATGTCTTTGTTCCTGACTATCTCCTGGACTTATCTCCTGTCTCTGAATGTAAACACACTTGGTACAAACTTCCCGAGGTTCTCTTCACTGTAGCACTGTTATCTTGGGACATGTCTTATCACTCCTAGTATACAATAAACCCTTTGAGACACAAGATTATATCTCATAACAAGGCTTGGGTGCTATTTGTATGTAGTAAGTATACAATCTGCCTTCTGATGGTTACATAAACTGTTAAATACCAACAGAATGATTCTTTCCAAGGACTTCAATTTTTTAAATTTGGCTTTTTGGTTTCTTGAGACTCTTCATCAATGTTTAGTAACTCTGTGCATTAGTACAATATGTACATTATCTATTCTTGGTGAGAAGTTCTGCATTAGCTTGATGTCAATTGATTTTTAAAAGAGTCTTCAGCGGTGTTTTAAATGCTGATTGTGAAATAAACCCCAATTAACAGAATGATGATCTGAAAATGACCAAGACAATGCCATTAGTTATTGGTCACTTGGAAAGAGGCCCTGATATTTATAAGAAAAAATGTTGGTATTTCATGAATGCTGGAAAACACTATTTAAGGTCATCCTTTCAAGCATCAAGGAGCCTATACATTTAAAAAGTCTTTAAAAAATATTTAGTAAGTGGGGAAAATCACATATGCTTTTGTGATGGAGGATAATGGAAGAAGTCACTGAGCTGTCAGACATACTGACAGAGAGTGCTGGTGAGAACAGAGACTGGCAGAAAGTCAAAACAGTTCATTCCAATCGGTTGCTACACTGGTTATATTGTATAGGTCATGGTGTTAACCCTACTGGTAGTGCTCGTCCGAAACAAGTGAAACTAATTACTCAGTAGGGAGACATAGTGCACTAGCCTCTAAACTTATTTATAAAAACTTACGAGGTATCCTTTGAAAGAGGAACCTGGTCTCTAATTACACGAGAGAGAAGTGCCTATTAAATTGAAAATATAGCCATTTGGAGGGACATTTAGTTTAACACACTGCTTCTTATCCTACATGCAAAGCTAGCTAGCACCTTTAATTTTTAAAGCCTCCAGTAAGACTCTGGGGATAAAAGGGTTTGTATGCTCTCCAAGGCGATACTGCAAAGTAGTAGGGCCCCTAGGGATACACCCTAACACCACAACTGCCCTGCCCCTCCCTTTGGCAGCATGCAAAGCTCGAGGGTTTCTTCCCTGTCATAGGTCTTAGTTTTCTCATCTATAAAAAGACTAATTTGAACATAATGATCTCTGAGGTTCATTACAACTCTAAAATGCATAGCATGACTGTCCACAGTATATTTTCAGTTCCATCCACAGGCTGTTTTTCTGTTCCTCTTTTTATAAACTTCAGATCCTTTTTGTGACAAATAAATGCCCTTTGGGCAGATCTGAAAATGTGGAGAGAGAAATGTACATATGTAAACTGTAATATGACAAGGAAAACTGTGCTGAAGACCGGAATATGATAGAATAATGAGAGAAGTGTCATTGTACTCATGAGGATGATGAAGATGACCAACACTTACTGAATGGTTCCAAGCACTTCTCTAAGCACTTTGGAAATAAAATTTCAATTACTTTCCCAGAAAATCCTAACAGGCTAGCACTATAACCACCCTCATAACACAGATGAGGAAACACAGAGAGTAGAGGCTGCTTAGAATCATGTAACTATAAAGTGGGAGAGCTCGGATTTTTACCCTGAGACTCTAGCTGCAAATACTCCTCTCTTCTTCAGACTTATTTTCTTCCTCTTTAAAGGTAAGTAATGTTTGAACTCACATAATGGTATTGATGGTAAGAAGAAGATAACATGGAGCATTGCCACTGTCTCTACAGGGTTACCAAGAGAAAGAAAGACACAAAGGTAATAGCAAACATAAAATTGTTTGGTGGTCTTAGAAACCCAACCCTGACCCAAGAAGCTCTGATTAGCTGGGCTGGGACACATGGTCTGAGATGGAGCTCTAAGAACATGTAAACTTGACCCTGCAGATGTACCAGCTCAGATCCATAATTTCAAAGCCTATGAGTAAAGCCTCAAGACAAAAATTATGTGAATCCTCTTGGGGTCAGGACACAATTATAAGAGGGACTTTAACAAATGCAATTGATATAACCTAATTCTTTTTGCCATCAATGAATTCCAAACAAAAATTTTAAAAAAATTAAGTGAATCCTGGAAAGCAGTTTAGACTAATTCCAACACCCATCTTACTATTAAAATAGAAAACACAGAGAGAGAAACATCTAGACACATTTCTTTGGAAGTGATACCATCCTCATGAAAAGCAGCCCAATTCATATCCTAGAATCTGGCAAATGAGATTTCTATATTTTCCAGGAGTAGGGTACAGGATAAAGAATAGGGTGGGGAGACAAAGACTTTCCTTGTTCTCTAGAGGTCTAAAGATCTCAAGGCATTGGGAACATCTAAAAATGTTTCTTATTGGGGATAAAATTTGAAGTGAGCGTAGGATTTGTGAGTTTGATATAAGGGGTGGGTACTACCAACAGAAAAGGCAATGCACAAAGACAAGGAAATAAGGCAAAAGGAAGGCAAATGGAAAGAAAAACAGTATATATAAAGTAGTATTAGGAGATCAGATAGAACAAAACAGAATGGATTCCTGCTAGAGAGAATTAGATAAGGAAATTACTACTGTCAACAGAAACGAAGCCCTGCTCTGTAAAAGATTTAAAGAGGTTTTATGCCAAGCCAAATTTGATGGCTATGACCTGGAGCCACACCCAAGAATTCAAAATGGAATTATGGTAGTGGAGTCACAATTTAGTTTTATACAGTTCAGAGAAATTACAGGTAAAGTCATAAATCAATGTGTGGAAGAAACACATTGGTTTTGTTACCAAAGGGATCCAGCTGCTTGTCACTGTCAGCCAAATGCAGAGCTGGGGGGAATTAGGTCTGACAAGCTTTATTGTCAGAAAGCCAGCAATTCTGGAGAACAGTGAGAATAGCCTTTCAAATTTATTCTGTCGCTGTTACAATTCTAATAATTTTTATCATGAACTACAAACAAACCAACCTAGAAAATTTTAACTTTATCTGACAGAAAACAACATCAAAGTAGTCTTCACTTTATGCAAAATGTTTAAACAACATAAAAGTAACCTTCACTCTAACAATATAGTAATAAAAGTAACATTTAACTTAGCAAATTATCTAAGAAACATCAAAGAAGACATATCATCAAGGTAACTTTTGCTCTAACAATATCACAATACTTATCGTCCATGTGTGACTATCTCCCCAAAGTCTTCTGAGATAAGCATCTGCACAATTGTGGTGAAACCCAGATAATCAGGTGAGGCTTTGTGAAAAAAATGTGAGCTATTACCTAACCCCAGAGAGAATGGCCTACATTACAAAATCTCAAAGCTACTGGCGTGGATGTGGAGAGAAAGGAACACTTTCACACTGCTGGTGGGACTATTACCTAACCCCAGAGAGAACGGCCCACATTACAAAATCTCAAGGCTGCTGGCGTGGATGTGGAGAGAAGGGAACACTTTCACACTGCTGGTGGGACTGAAAACTAAATACAACCTTTTTGGAAGGAAGTATAGAGAATCCTTAAAGAACTCAAACTAGACCTCCCATTGGACCCTACAATCCCATTCCTGGGCATCTACTCCGAAGAAAAAAAAATCCTTTTAACCATAAGGACACTTGCACTAGACTGTTCATCCCAGCTCAATTTACAATCACCAAAATGTGGAAACAGCTTAAATGTCCACCAATCCAGGAATGGATTAACAAGTTGTGGTATATGTATACCATGGAGTATTATTCAGCCACTAAAATGGTGGAGACTATACATCTTTTGTACTACCTTGGATAGAGGTGGAACACATTCTTCTTAGTAAAGCATAACAAGAATGGAGAAGCAAGAATCCAATGTACTTTATTTTGATATGAAGACAATTAATGACCTAGTATGTGGGGAGGGTGAGAGAACGGGGAGCAGAGAGAGAGGAGGAGGGAGGGGAATAGGGAGTCACAGTGTTTGGCACTTGTGTTCCTCCTCTTGGGGGAGGAACATATTTAAATGAGAGACTTTGCCTGCTAAATGCAATTAGTGTAACCTGGATCTTTGTGCCCTTAATGAATCCCAACAATAAAAAATAAAAAATAAAAAAGGTGAGTTAAACAGACTAGGGAAGCTATAGTTTCTGTTTCAGCTTAGCTTCTCAGATTCCATCTTGTAGGTCATTTTTCTGGCTTTAATTTGGCCTGAAAAGATTGAACATATCAAACTGGGGACTTATAGGTGAGTTTAATGATTATTTAGCTGACAATTGGCTAAAAAGAGTTAGGCTTTGTCTAATAGATCAGGAGTCAGAGAAAAGGAATACTTGAATCAAGGTAAGAGTCTGTTAATCAGAGACAAAATACCAGACACAGGCCCAGACCTGAATGGTTTGTTTTATATCGAGGACTGGCAGGTATATCTTGCACAGACTTAAGTTTGTTAATGAGTCACAAAAGTCATCTCTAAAAAGGTATGATGAGGTGTGTCCAATCTCTTTTCTCATGGCTAGAAACTTACTTTTAGGGGATCTCCTTGGCCAAGAAGGCAAGTCTAGTCTGTCATCCATGGGGAGGGAGTGCTGCTTACAATTTTATTTTAGTATACACAAAGTTTATCTCTAGACATCAAATTGGAAGTTTGTAAGAAAAGGACAGCCTGTGCTTTGGAAAGCAACAGAGTTGTCAGAATTTTCCTATTTTATTCCATTCGACCAGCTACTGTACACAGCATAGAATCAGCCTGATTGCTTTGAGGAATCCCTGAGGCTGGTTCTAAAAGCTGTGTCTCTTGGGAGAGCTCTCCCTTCACTCTGCAAGTTGTCATGGTGAGAGGGCATCCCCCAAAGGTCAAGTAGAGTCTGCCTCTTTCCCTTGCCAACCTTGATCATAAATTGGCTTGTTAAGAAGCTATTCCCTAAGTACTCACCTCCTTTCTTGAGGCCTGAATGAGCAGATAATGCCTCAGGTTCTCAGGTTGTTCAGAAAGCAGCTCCTAAAGCACCAAGCACTTATCATCTCCCTTCTCAGCAAGTGAAAAAAAAGAGCAAAATCCAAAGACATGCTCTCTTCAACTCTAATGAGGGTCCAGGATAGCCCAGTGTTTCCATAGGAGGGAGCAACTAAACAGAGGTGTGGCAAGATGACATTTCAGTCAGTAGGAGAACTTGGAAGATCTCCATTACCAGTCAGTAACTGGTGACTTGGGGAGAGGCTGGAATTTCCAACGCAGGCAAAGCAGTTACTGTGCAGGCAAGGGACAGAAAGAAGGGACGCATGCTATTTTTGCTGATTGATCGCTCCTCACCTTAGTCTCTGGCTGAATTGTAAATACCAGTCTTGACAATAGAGTAGTGATGAGAGGTCCATCCTTTGGGAATTAGATTTAGAGAGGTTAATAAACACCAGAGGTTACAGCCGGGTTCATAGAAACCAGTGAACTGGAGGCAGGGCTGCTACACTAGAATTCAGAATCCACTACTTGACAGAAATTCAGGGGTCTTATACTGGCAAATTATAGTCAAAACGCAGCCTGAAGGCTCATGTTGCTCAAATTATATTTGAGTTTGAAGAAATAATCTGTATCAGGTGCCAACATTTGCATATTTGAAAATTTTGCATAGTAATCTAGTTTTCCAGCTTTTCTTAGTAATTGTCTGGGGCTGAGTACAATCTTCCAAATCCCTTTTCCACGGCCCTCACCATTTCCATTGTTCTCTGACAATAAAGCAAGGTCATTTTGCATTTATCTTGTTTGCACTGGGCTTTTTTCTTCCCCTCTCACAGTTGAGTTTTTCTCTATCCTCTTATCTTTAATAAAATGTAAGAAAATGAAAGACAGACCAAAAGGGCTTCGTTTTCACACCTGACTCATTTACATGATCTGACGGCTCGCTGGAGGCATTAGAATTTATTCTCCCCTTCAGGGATAGCTGACTTTCCAAGTATGTGCCAGGCATTCTTCTAGGCTCTTCTACATATATTAACTCACAAAGAAAGTACCTAGCTACTATACAGCACTACTATTACGTCAGTTTTCTAGAGGAGGAAACCAAGGTGTAATATTGATAAATAACTTGACCATGGTCACACAGTAAATGTGAACCAGGGCTCAAACCCCAGTATTCTGAGCTTCAGAATCTAGTCTCAACCATTCTAATATACTACTTTTATCAAAGCAATCCAATGGCAACAGAAAAAGCCATAATGAATATTGAACGTATCCCTGTATTAGAAATTTTCACAGGATGGCTTGTTGTTGTGAGGGGACATTTAGGTGCCCCTAGATTATTAAACAGTTTGTGAGGAGCAAGTTGCCCTTTGCACAAATGGGGATATAGTAGAAGAAAGATATAAAGTACATTTTTCCTGAGCTCTAAAATTATAGCACATTTGTTTCCCATTATTTATGCTCAATTTCCCAAATTTTGTATAATGAATTTTTACTGTTATTATCATCAGACAAAATAAGAAGTTACATTTGAGAAAATAGTGTGACTGCTCTAACTCAGAACATTAATTCCTTTATACCTCTCCACCTGAGCATCCTAGAGACAAACCAGTAAGTAGGATAAAGGTACCAACCCACAGCCCTCTGCAAAAGCTGCTCAGATCCCAGCATTCTAATTTCTACCTCCCTTGGTAGCAAATGGGTTCACAGAAGCCATATAAGACCTATATCAGTAACATAGAGGACTAAGACTGAGAATTATGGCAAGAGCTATCTAGAAAACAAAATGCAATAAAAACCCATATATTTCTGGCTGTATAAGTATCCCTGGCCTTTTTCTCCAGCACAGATAAATGTGACCACTTAGTCAACAATTGGTTATTTGGGACTTTCCTTGGAAATGGCTTCCCTATCCATTTACAGAAAATAGATTTTCACATCTCATTCTCAGATGCTTCTTAAGCAACCCCGAAATGAACTTGTTTTCCCTCTAATTACGTACCTTTTGTTCCATCCTTCCCCCCAATTTTATCCCTATGATAATAAACTACATGCTTTAAGTCTGACTTCTTAGTGTCAAATCTATTAAATATACAATAAAATCTGTGTGGGAAGGAGCAACCGAAGAAATTATTGATTGCTTTTTGCAAGACAAAAAAGCACTTTCTCCTTGTCTTTGCCTTTAATGAGAGTGATTATGTAATTTTGGGTGGCAACCAGAAAAGAGTCTAGAGGTTTCTAGGCTCTAACAGAGTTACAGCTCTTAGGCAAGATTTGATTATCAGAAGTATTTATATTTAAAATGTTTAATGCAAATGACATCATATCACCTTATAGGAAGTTATAAAAGAAAATAAAAATTAGAAAGGTCAATGTTAATGTGGGCATACCCGATCCTGAAGGTCAATGTGAATGTGGGTATGTCCGATCCTGAATTGGAATACGTTAAGAAATATCATCTCTCTGAACGTAAAGACCATTCTAAAGAAAAGGAGGGGAGAAAGTGAGTTAAAAGGAATCTGGCTATATTGAGATTAGTGAATTTACATGGGGACAATAAAAACAAACAAGGAAGAATATCACACTTCCTATCTTTGAAGAACAAGAATATTTGACTTGAGATTTTCTCTACGAAGCCTCTCAGAACCACACACTTAGAATTCGTCTGTTTTCTGCAATTCTAGAGAACTTTTGCATTTCTATCATAAGACATCTATTACATGCATTTATTTACCTCTACTATTGGCTTGTAAGCTCTGTGATTCCATTGCAAAATATATACCTTCCAAAGTGACATATGACGAACACTGAGAGATTAAAAAAGATGGAAGATGTGAGTCTGTGCTTTTGAGAACTGCTGGGTTGAAGAAAAGAAAATTATCTGTCTAGTCCAGATGTCCAGGCAGCTCTTAAATGCCACTTGGCAGGGTAATGTAGGAAGGGGACCGTGTTCAGGAAGACATCTGCTTGAAAGGAGGGCTGGCCTTCTGACTGTGACTGCGCACCATCTTTCTGCCAGCTGCATCTTGCTCTGCTAGCAGGATGCTTGTTTTCCCTTGGCTGCTGACATCCACCCCAGCTTGTCACTCATCACTTACCCTCACGCACTGAGCTCCAGGAATCTGGTCTTCATTCTGCTTCCCTAAAACCCCTTTGCCTTACTGTTCCCTCTGCTTGGGAAGCATGCTCCAAGATGTTTGCATGTTAGACTTCATTTCGTATTTGTGCTTCAGCTCTAATGTCATTTTCTCCAAGTGACCAGCTCTCACGACCCTGCAGAATTAGCACTCCCTCCATGGCACGCACCCTGCTTTGCCTTGCTGCTTTTGTGTTTATCATCACTCATCATTACCATGAACTGGTTTAAGTGTTTATTCAGTAATTTTCCAATTCCCGCCTGAATGTAAGCGACAAGAAAACCCACTTTCTCTGTTCCTGGCCAGCGTCCATCCTAGTGTCTGGAACACAGGAGGGACTCAATAAATGTTTATGTGGCAACAAGTGGGAAGGGGGGAAATAGAAAGGGGAAACATTTATTGGGGATCTGCTGTGTACCTGCCACTGTACTGAGCGCTTTCAAATGCATTAACTCATTTGATTCCTACCATAAACTCTTGCCTTAAAATCCTTCTCTTTGAAATTTTGAAAGCAAGCAAAAAGCTTCAGAGAGCTGGAATAACGTGTCGAGGCAAATGCTGAATGCATGTTTGTGAAAGAAAGGTAGGCCAGCAAGCAGGCAGCTGGAATGGGGTAGAATTCCTGTTTGACCCATCAAGTCCGTCTGGCTCCAACGCTCACGATTGTCTCCTTTCATCATGTAGTTTTCATGGACATCAAATTCTTTTTTGACAAAGTGAGCAATAGTCTTCTGGGACTCTAAGTCTGACCTTTTGAAAGTGTCTTGCTGACAGTTGAAATCGATACTTATGTGTGTCAGGTTGTCACCTTCCCCACCACTCTGACACACTGTTCCCATGCTGCCCCGGCTCCTTTCATCCAAGCTGAACACTGTCATCTTCCCTTTCACACAGAATGGACTTCAGGGTGAAGTGTGTCAGCATTAAGTCTCTCTCCAGTTAGGAGTCTCCCATCTAGACTTGGAGAATACCCAGGCCTTCAATTTTAGAATTCTTAAAAAATCCAAAGAGCAGCTGTTTTCCCTTTGGCAATCTGACATCTCCTAGGTCTTCCTTTAACAATCACATTAACTGGATGCTGTGCTCCTGTTATATTCCGAATGGAATCTTGATTGCTTCACGTGGCCTCCAAGGTCCAGCACGGCCTGCTCACTGACTGCCTCTCCACTCCAACTCTTCCTGGAATATCCCAGCAATACATTTCCATTTTGTTTCCAGTTAGTAGTCCCTGATCTCTAACTTCTTCCCGCTTTGGCTTTCTGTCAAAATGCTCTCCAACCACTTCTTCATCTGGTATAATTTCACTTTATTTTTCAGATTTATTCCCCTAAATATAGCCTTGCCTGATCATCCAAATTCTCTTGGCCAAGTTCAATATCTCTATCAGTGAAACAACATACTTTGTAATATCTCGGCAATAATTAACATTGCTTCTTTGTTGGACTATTCCCTCTACTGGATTGCCAGCAATTTGAGGCACAATATCTGCCTTATGATAGAAATAATAGCAGAAAGAGTTGACATTATGCAGTGCCCAAGGGAAGGTTGGCATTGTTTCAGATACTTTACATATCTCATGTCTCTTGGTTCAAGCAATAATAGTATAGTGTATTTTGAGCACATGTTGTCTGGAGGTATTGTACACTTAACAATAAATTTCTATGAAACTATGTAATACCTATCATTATCCCCATTCCATAGATGAAAACCTAAAGTTTAGGTACTTCAAATAACTCACTCAAGACACAGAACTAGAAAACAGCAAAGCCACAATCTGATTCCAAAGGTAATGCTCGCTCTAATAGCATCTGTATTTTGTTTCTATCAATTTCTGCTGGACAAACGCATTTATTTCTAATACTCAAGCTGATGTCTGAGACCATCCACAAGCTAATGTTATCACTGATTTAATCATATCTGTCTGAAAACTCTCAAGGAAAACCAAGCTAATGTTTTTATATTCCTGAAGCTCATCCTGTTTATCCTGACACTTGGCTCACCCCACCTGAAAGGTTGGTACTTTCTTTTCTTGCCTAAACAAATGTTTCCCTAAATTTCAGATTTTTATTTTAGAACCTCAAGTTAGAAAACCATAAGGAAGTTTTCTAACCTCAGTGTCACTATCTGTATCATAAATCTTTATACATCATCACTAGCATGAAATCAACGGAATAAATAGGAAGAAATTAGTTGCCTAGATTTCAGCTCTGGAGTCTGACTGCCTCACTTCAAGTAACAGGCCTACTTCCCAAAGGCAATGTCACTTTGGGCCCAGTACTCAACTTTCAACTTCCTTTGCTGTAAAATGAGAATAGCAGTAGAGCCTAGTCTCATGGAGCAGCTGTGAGAATAAAAGAGAGTCCATTACTCACTTTAGCACAGCTCCTGTTTCATATTAAAGGCTCAATATATATTACCTCTTAACATTAACATTATCTAATAGATAAGCAATTATTCATACTAAGAGCGACAAAGTTCTTGAGTTTACACATGGGAAAGCAAGCCGAGCAAGAGAAAGCTACTTATTCAGAGGCATAGTATTCAACAGAGAATTACAAAGTTTTTATTCTGACTCTCAACCTCAAGCAAGAATTATTTAGATTTTTATAGGTGACAGGTGTATGCAACTTCAAGGTATGAGCTCTTCTTTAGTCTTCTTTCACACTCTTCACTATAACTAACCACATGCTACTAACATTTTGCCAAGTAATAAGTAATAAGTAACAAGTAATAAGTTACAGAGCTTTTCAAAAGACATTTTTCAGGTAAGTCTTAATATTTAGTGGAATTTTTCTCTGCCCTGGGGCTGGCTTCCTTTGAGATCTGGAATAGGGCTAGAAAGTAGCAGTAGTATATTCATCAAGGAAGAGGAAGAAAGGAGGAGGAAATGAGAGAGAGGTCTATTATGAATAATTTTAGAAATAGAATCACCAGACTTGCAAATTCCAAGCATCTGGGGAAAGAAATCAGACTTGTTACAGGAAATAGCTGTTTACTGAAAGATGAAGGCACTTTGTTTTCCTAATCCAGGGCCTGCTAAGCCTTATGTTTCTAAGATTCACAGAAAATGCAAATCAGGAAGAGAACAAAATCTTTTTTTCTTTTCTTTTTTTTTTTTTTTTTTTGCCAAATTATCTCTTATCTAACCCAAGAAAACTTCCCCTAGACACAAAAACTGTGATGAACAGTTTCCTCTTCAAAGGCCAAAAACACAAAGTTTAATGAATCTTCCAGTGTTGTATAATACACATTTATGACTCTTCTTTGATAGGACTACCATTAGCAAAGTTCCAAAATAAGGGAAGTTCATCATCCTCCATCGAGGTGTCCTTTCTGCTCTCCTCCCACATCAGGCATTCATCATCTCCACCATGGCTCTCAGGCCACATGCCACCTAAGACTGTGAAGGCCTTCACCAGTCGGCAATATTTTACCTTGGGCAGTTTCTCAGAACCCCAAATTTACATTTTTCCCTCAAAATTCTGATTCTCTTCCTGTAAGAACTATAACTCTATTATAAGTTTCTTGATGTAAGACTTTATACATGTGACCCTTCTATCAAGTATATGCATAGCAGGGGGTGCCTGTAGCTCAGTGAGTAGGATGCTGGCCACATACACCAAGGCTGGTGGGTTGGAGCGGGCCTGGGCCTGGTAAACAACAATGACAAATGCAAAAAAAAAAAAAAAGATAGACAGGCATTGTGGGGGCGCCTGTAGTCCCAGCTACTTGGGAGGCTGAGGCAAGAGAATCATTTAAGCCTGAGAGTTTGAAGTTGCTGTGAGTTGTGATGCCACAGCACTCTACCATGGGTGACATAGTGAGACTCTGTCTCAAAAGCAAAGAAGAATATGTGTAGCAGAAGGTCAATACATGCTTGGTAAGCATGTAGATAAATTAAAAAAAATTAAAGAAATTCTCTAAATTTGAGAAAGGAAGAATTTAGACAAAATAACTCCTACTATGGCCAATGTGGTAGTTCTCCATGGACACTTTCATTTTAATAGGATATCTATTTTTTCCCAAATGCAGCATTTCTAAAGATATGTAGGACAAGGTTCTTTCTTAGGGTACCCCAGAAACACTCTGTAGCAATGCATACCACACTTTTGAGGAGACTGTCTCCTAAAATGTGAAGGCGGGATTACATATTGGAATTTGCTCTGATTTTGATGAGCTCATGCTTCTCCCAACCACTCTCAATGGATATATTAACACAGAATGATAACGACAATAAAATAATAACAATAATAATGATAAGAGTAAAGACCCAAGTCCCACACTCTATGGAAACATTTAATTTGATCTTGCCATCCCATTACTAGGTACTTACCAAAAGAAAAAATGGCATTTGACCATCAGGACATTTGTACTTGAATGCTGATAGCAGCTCAATTCAAAGTGCAAAGATGTGGAATAACCCAAAGGCCCTTCCCCCATGAGTGGATTATAAACTATGGTATGTGTATACCATTCTGCCATAAAAAGATGGGGGTCTTGTATCTTTTGGGCACTCTCCTAATTTAAGAATCACAAGAATGGAAAAACAAACATCACATGTACTCAATACTAGGTTGAAAATAGTAGATTAAAAACCATATGCTCACATGAGAGGAAAACTCAAATTCAAGAAGAAGGAGAGAGAGTTTGGTAAGTTCTTGTCCAGGGGGTAGAATGCACAGGTATATGGCACACTTCCTGGGCAAAGGGCCTAACTACATTTCAGAATTTAGCTGACAAATGTAAACAATGTAACCTAAAATATGCACCTTCATTATTAATCTGAAATGAAAAAAATAATAATAAATTTAAATTTTAGGGATGGGGAAAGAAGCTTTGCCAGATAAGAAAGAGAACTTGAGTTTAAAATACCTAATACACAACAGGATTTGTAGAGCTAATTGATTAAGCTAAAGGAAACTAGAATCAAAAAGTCTCAAGGGAAGAAACTATGAAATATCAATCTAAAAAGGATTATAATAGGCTAAAGACTGTTATAAAAGAGTTTTGCATCATGAGTGTGAAAACCTGAATTTCAGTTTTGGCTCTACGAGTAATTTCATCCTAGGGTTTGAGGCTATTCATTTTACCACTCTACGCCACTCATCTCATCTACAAAGGAGAAAGTCAACTGCTGAGTGTTGGGGGACTGTTCATTCTAATAGGAAGGAGGCCACATTACCACTAAAGAAACATCATTCCTAGAAAAGATAATCAAAACTCAGTGTGAACAGACATTCTCATTCCTCTGCCCTCACAGCGAGAAGGATCAGAGGGTCAGATGAGGCTCCCTCCTTACAGGTTTGGCCAAGCTCTCTTTGATCCACTCTCTGCTCCCTTTGGGATTTTGTAATACCCAAAGTTTTGAGGAGACTGGTGATTCACACTCTTTTTGAAGCCTGCCGACAGATCACATGGTAACCCTGGCTTTATGGTGACATGAACAGTTGTTCAAAGTCAGAACTATTTCAATTTTTCCCTTCCTTTTCAATTTAAGTTTCTTTCTAAAGGGGCTATAAACTATTCTGGTTGAAGCAGTTTCCTTTTATCAAGGTTCTTTCAGATAAAAGACAAGGCAAATATCAGCCAATGTGACAATGGTATTTGAGTACTTTGCTCTCTTGTTTGCTCCTAAAGAGTGATGACATTCTGACCCAAGGAACATCCGAGAGGACGCCTTAAACTGGCCTCTACAGTCTTAATGTGTATGATGTAAATCTTTTAAGAGCAACGTCATCTAATAGAAATATAACAAAGTTTATATACG
>NW_003852398.1:23341187-23341770 GCF_000181295.1 Otolemur garnettii | reverse complement strand
CATCTTGAGGAAATTACTGGAAAAGGGCATGAAAATGAACACAGAGGATGCTTACTTCACTGACAGGAGAGAACTGAAAATGTGGAAACAACTTAAGTCTCTACTAGAGGGCAATAATTCAGTATAGTGTAAATATATTTATACAGAGATACACACATAGGTACTTTTGATAGAATATTACACAATTGTTTAAATGCTAATGGAGCTTTTATATTTCTTGAAATATATGTGAATTTGGCTCGGTGCTAGCCACATACACCTAAAGTGGCAGGTTCAAATCCAGCCCGGGCCTGCCAAACAACAATGATGGCTGTAACCAAAAAATAGCCGGGCACTGTGGCGGGTGCCTATGGTCCCAGCTACTTGGGAGGCAGAGGCAGTTGACTTGCTTGAGCCCAGGAGTTGGAGATTGCTATGAGCTGTGATGCCACAGCACTCTACCTAGGGGAATAGCTTGAGGCTCTGTCTCAAAACAAACAAACAAACAAAAAGAAATATATGTGAATTTGTTAGGTGAAAAATCAGATTATGGAACTGTATATGCAAGATACTATTTAAAGTACATACACACATAACAGTGGGG
>NW_003852398.1:23334950-23340479 GCF_000181295.1 Otolemur garnettii | reverse complement strand
TGAATGGAATTTGTGGCCCCAAAAGAGTCCTGATGGAGCTTTAATGCCCTTGCACCATGTGAGGACACAGTGAGAAGGGCCATCTAGGAGGAATGAAACCTTGGCAGACTCTGAATCTGCTAGTAACTTGACATTGGACTTTTCAGCCTCTAGGTCTGTAAGAAATAGATGTTTCTTGTTTATATGCTACCCAGTGTATGATACTTTGGCTACAACAGTCCATATCCACGTGCACTGAGACAGTAGTACATCTTGCCCCACAATCATGGCACCCCATCAACCCCATTCTTTTGTATCTCACTTCCAGAAGCCAGGATCAAGTCCATGTGATCTCCCACCCGGAAAGCAGCCATCGCTTCCCACCACATCACAAGTCTCTTCCTCTCAGTTCTCACAGGCACCATCATTTCCTGACTCTAAACTGCTAACAGCTCCTCAGTACTATCTAGGTAGCCCTGAGGCCACATGTGTAGCCAGAAAGTTAGGCCCTGAAAGGTCTAAAGTTTCTTTCATTGCTTTTACTTTGTTTCCAATAGTGGTTAAAAAAAATTGTTGGTCACATTTGAAATGTAGAGTATTTATGCCGTCTCAGCTCATACTCCTGAAGAATTAGGGAGACGAACAGCATTGAGCTCACATTCAGGAGGTACAGAATGGCCTTGAACTGATTGCTCATGGCCGTTTTCACCCACAGCAGCACCCTTGACAACTGGCTTTCCTTCTTGCTTGCTTCCCTCTCCTCCTCCTCCCTCTACCCACTGTTCCCCCAGCTTGTTTCACTCATTTGTATCACCAGTTTTGTCATTACAGGAACAGGATCTACAAGCCTTTCGTGGTGTAACAAAGGGCCCATCACAACACGACATAACCTACCTTCCCAGATACGTTTACCCTATGACTTCCTCATGTATTGGTGTATTCTTTATGATTGTCTCTTTTCCATACCTCACACATCTTACCCTCATATCTCAAAGGCAATTCTTAGGTTTTATCTATAATGTTCCTACTTTGGATGTTAGATATTCTCAACAAAATGAACATTTTCTCCTCTAAATGTGGTCAGAAATTAGCATCCAAGTCTTCTATCTGGTAACTAGGAGCTAGCCTGTGTGCGCGCTCTGCTACCTGGTAAGTGCTCTGCCCACTAATTCTGTGTTCCACAGAAAGCAGAGAATAATGGTGAACAAAATGTTACTGAGCAAATGGGTTAATGTGGGTCTGCGTTTCTTATCTGGACTAGTGTCATTAATACGTCACTCATGGAACAGAGAGCAGCCAAATCTAAAAAGCAAGATCTGGGTATGGATGGATAGGTTGACTGGGTGGTTGCCAGAAAGTCACTCAAGTGACAGCCAAGAAACAGCTTCTTCCTAAAGGAAGAAAGATTCGATAATTGCCAAGGCTATTTTCAAGTAAATGAATTATTATGATTACAAAGGAGCTTTGCTTATTCTACTTTCTTATCGAAACTGGAAAAAAATAATCTTAGTTTCTGGCCAGTTTGTAATATTAAGATTTCTAGTTCCCTTGCTTGCTGAAAAACATTCCTCATATTTTTTAATTTCAATAGAGATAAGCTTTTTTTCCTGGGAAACAGACATATCAATTTTCTCTTATGCTCATAGGCAGTCCAAGTCTTTAGTAGTTCTGATTTGTTTCTCAATCATCATGTGTTATCCATCAGCCTTCACTAAATGTCTACTCCGATCACTCTTTCTATAGACAGAGTTTAAATATCTCTTACCTTGGTCACTCATTGAATAGCTTCTCTGCTTGTCTCTAAGTTAAAAAGAAAACCTAAGTTAAGACACACAAGTGAAGAGAGGTTAAATGATTTACCCTTGGTCATATTTAGCCAGAGGCAGCCCCAGAGCTAAATTTCAGCCCTGCCTTTATTCACAAGAATACTCCACTTTTGTATAAAAAGAAGAACTGTCTTCATTTCGGACCCCGGGGGTTGTTAAGCCATTCACCCTAAATTTAAACCAGGAATTTTCTGAAATACCTATTAATTACATAGGATCCAAATGGCCCTAGTTCAGAAGTCAGCAAACTCTAGCATTTGAGTCAAATTTGGCCTGCCTCTTAATTTTATAAATAAAGCTTCCTGGTATACAGACATTCAAATTTGTTTATATATTATTTGTAGCTAATTTACTGTGAAAAAGTACTTGACTAGTTGCAACAGAGACCACATGGCTACAAAACCTAAAATACTATCTGGTTCAGAAAAAAAAACCAACCAAACAAAAAAAAACAAATTACAAGGCTGGGCTAGTGGTTCACACCTGTAATTCTAGCACTCTGGGAGGCCAAGGCAGGTGGATTGCTTGAGCTCAGGAGTTTGAGACCAGCCTGAGCAAAAGTGAGACCCCCATCTCTACTAAAAGTAGAAAAAGTAACTGGGTATTGTGACTGGCACCTACAGTCCCAGCTACTTGGGAAGCTGAGGCATTGCTCAAGCCCAAGAGTTTCAGGTTGCTGTAAGCTATGATGATGCCATGTGACTCTACCCAGGGATACTCACTGAGGCTCTGGCTCAGAAACAATAAAAATTTACATTTGTCTGCCTTCTTCGTTAAATGGATAAATTCCAAATACCAAAAGCAGATAATCCCCCTTTACAGAACATCAAAGCCCACAAGGAAAAGCAAATAAGTATATAGACAAATAAATAGATGGATGAGGATTAACTCGGGAGACACAGACCTACAGGAGTTGAGACTGGCCTTGCCAAGGTCATAGAGCTGGGAACTGAATCTAGGTACTTGGATTTTCTTGGTGGGGGCTCCTGGCTAACCTTGCTTGTGGCTACTTTAAGTCTTTGGCGTCCCATTTTATCTACCCACCTTTTGTTCTCCACAAACTTTAATAGGAAAGTGCGACCCCGGCATGCCTCTCTGAGCAACTGGCGAGTCACATGGATTCAATGTCTGTGCAAAGATAGAGTGAGGCATCACTCGCTCAAGACTGTATCCAGTGGTCCTCACCCATCCTGCAGGATTCTGCTTCTCTTACACTCACTAAACTGACAGTGACTATGCAGTGAGAAAAGGCTGACATCAGGCTGACCTTTAGTTAATTGAATAACAGATATCTGCAGCCCCCAGCGGCAGCAGGAAAGGAAATGGAAGAGATGGATCACAGTAATAATCACTTTCTGATTTAACCATCAAGTTAGTTATGTGCATGATTATGGAATATTTGCTGGGTGGGGATAAAAGGAAAAGATATATGCAACTTCCAATGCAAGGTACTTTAAAAAGGTTACATTCATTCCAGTGAGGTACAAAAGTCAGGGCTTTGATAACTGACAGGCAGCCATGATGTCTACTTTGCCACAATTTGTGTAAATTTAAAGTAGTACAGTACCTTATTGCCTAGGTAGTATTTTATATATACTTTCATTGGAAGATGCCAAAAGGTGCTATTAGCCTGAGCTACTACCACAGTGGTGCTTCATGTCAGCACTGATTTTAGCTAGCATTAATTTTATGTTGCATGGGGGTATGTGGCGGACTTGAACACAGCTCTTATAAAGGAAATAGGATGTTCACTAATTACATTCTCTAAACCTCTTGCTATCTCTACTCATCAATATGCACAATTTAAATAATTTCTCTCATATGGGATTTTGCTTTCCCTTGCTAGAATTTTGTGTAATAAATGTGACACAATCCTGGGTATGTTTTTCATATCACTTACATCAGTGGATATCAAACATTATTTCGGAGTCAGCTGGTAGGTGTGGGAGGGCAGTGGGGAAAATGCAAATTCCTGCTCCACGGGTGGGGCTTTGAATGTAGAATGCAAGGAGCTTCCCAATTGGTTCTTGGAAAATACTGACATAAATAGGACTGGTCAGCAAGAGTCCTATTGTTTCTACCCCCTTAACATCTGTAATTCTTTTCTAATCTTCTCTACCTCTCCATAGTCACAGCATTATGTTCCTTAGATCTCCCACTAGAATTTTGGGAAAAGCCTGCAAATTAATTGACCTGCCTTTACCTCTTTAAACTGCTTTGAAAATGAAATAACTCAACAACATTCCATCCACAGCTAACCACTCCCCTTTGTTGTTTGCGTTCCATCTATGGTTTTTTATTCCTTTAGGATAAAGTCTCTATTGCCTGTGCCTGGTATGCCAGGCCCTTCCTGAGCTGGCTCCTATTTTCCTGTCTGATTCTAGCTTCTAGCCCTGTGGGTAATCACAACCTCTCATCCCCACTCTGCCCACTTCAGACAAAGCAAACCACACAGTCTTGAGAAACTCACCCATAGTTCTGCGTTTGGGTCCTCTCATTAGCTCACAGGGTGCAATTATACATTTATGGGATCATTCATTGAAGACTAGTTTCTATACTACACTGTAAGCCCTGTGAAGCAGGGTGGTGTCTACATAATCCTAGTATCCAACACATTCCCTGCCTGAGATAGGCACTCTTAAATTTGGTGCTATTAAGTGAATGAAATGTAATATAAGCTAGCATGTAGGCTTCATGTCCAAAAGTATGTTAATTCTCTTGCTTAGGATTACCCTCTTTATCCTTTACCTACTTCTATCATATTATGTAAGCCCCAGTTCAAGTGTTCTAAACATGCTATGCCCCCCTTTTCCTTTCTATTTTAAGAAAATTTCCAGCCATGTAACTTTCCAGTCTTGAGATGACTAAAGCAGAGTCTACTGGTTCCACCCACTGGGCTAGTACACACTTCTCTAGTTACATTACTACCTTACATTGCAATTGTTGGCTGACCTGTGTTAGCCAGGACATGATATGACATGAAAGAGCATGGGTTGTATTTCAATAAATATTAATTCTCAGTATCTAACAAGTTCCTAATAAAGAACATGTGCCCAAGTAATGTTGGTGAATGAGTAATGATGTGAGTGAACATGTCAGTGAATCAACAGGTGAATCAGTTAATGAATTCGTGACCATAGCCCAGAGTGACAAACTTTTATGTAAGCTGCTCTTAATAGCAACTGCTAGCCAAACTGGACCTCAGGTGTCCAATCAAACTGGAGAACATGTTTGGGTATCTCCCATAAGGATCATCACCAACATCTGGAGACCCCTGTAGCTGGGAGCACAGTAGAAGATGGTCATATGTTATTCTCTTGGAGTCAGAGTCTTCTGAAAACATGGATCAGAACATCCTACGTGTTTCCTCATAAACTTTCAGTTAGCTCTCAATGCCTATAAAAGAAAGTTCCAAGACTTTACTCTGTCATGTAAGATCACTTAATATCAAGGTACAAATTATCTTTTACTCTTTCATCCATATTTCTTCTATGCCTACTTGTCACTCCTATAAAGATGAATGGATGTCTTTTGAGACTATTATAATTCCGTTATTTTAGCTCATCTCCTCCTTCAGTCAGCCACAACCTTGCCCCAGTTGTAGCTCCATTTCCCCCAGACAGAATCCCATTCATCCCCTACTGTATCTAGCGCCACCTCCTCCATGAAACCTTCCCTCTTTCTGGCCTGTCTACAGAAGCATCTATTCTTTTAGACATGTGTA
>NW_003852398.1:23333587-23334213 GCF_000181295.1 Otolemur garnettii | reverse complement strand
AAATGCATTTGCTTCTCTGGGCCTGGAAGTTCACAAAGAAAGTGAATCCAGGTCTGCCGTCTCCTAGTCCTCAGTTCTAATCTGACCTCACCATGCCAGCTTCAGGCTCTATTTTCCTTTTTTTCCAACATTGCGTCTGGATCTGAATGTCTCTGTGATCCACACTCATGTCAGTGATTAGCAAATATTTTGAGAAAATGAATAAATGCTTGATGCAACTCTGGGCATTATGTGTTCCCTCCTTTATCATTTATGCCAGAATGTCATTCTCATGCTGCTTTCTGGCTGCTCAGCTCCAAGACAGAGAAAAGTTGCTTTAGAAAAACATGTTCAGATCAGATCCAGGAGCTGAAAGGGAGGCAGTAGAGTCTTTCCTTGGTCTTGTGTGTTCCTTTCCTTTTCCTCAGGCAATAAGCAAAGAATAAATTCTACTGACTTTGGTAAATAGGAGAGGGGCCTTTTATATATTGTAAGTCTGCTGTAATTTTTTTTCCTCGTGGGAAAGGGAAGCTTGAAGTGATAGTACGGAAAGCTCATTCTCTTCTTCCTATAACTGAGACACACATGGTGTTTACTGATAGGGTTCAGGATGCAAGTTATTTCAGCAGTTGGACAGAGCCACAGAC
>NW_003852398.1:23329846-23333315 GCF_000181295.1 Otolemur garnettii | reverse complement strand
TCCCTTTTCTAGAGCTTCGCTTTGCTGAGACCTAGGGACACCAATCATGTCACATATGTTTGCATGAATGTGGATACAAGACAGAGAGAGAGAAATCACTTTAGGGAAATGGGA
Organism: Otolemur garnettii; assembly: GCF_000181295.1. Lineage (NCBI taxonomy): Eukaryota > Metazoa > Chordata > Mammalia > Primates > Galagidae > Otolemur > Otolemur garnettii. The sequence goes on along the minus strand of NW_003852398.1, from coordinate 23,333,201 downwards.
TGATGTGTGCAGTTTTAGTTAAGAATCTTCAACTAGGAGACAGGAAAACTTAGGTTCATGTTCTGGATCCACCACTAATGGGCCCAGTGACTTGAGACACTTTCTTCCTCCAGCTTACCTGTAGTCCTCCTGTCTATAATGGGAATGAATTAGATTAATGGCTCAGGGTCCTAGATGCACATTAAAATTACCTAAAAGATTTTTCTTTAAATACCACTGAACATACTAACAAGATCAATTAAATTTGAATCTTGGAGGTAAAGTTGATGCATCAGGATTTTTTAGAAGTTTTCCAGGTAAAGACAGGCTTGAGAACCACTGGGGTTGATAATCTTTAAAATATGGAGGGTGTTGAATCAATTGAGGAGCTTGATAAAAGCCAAATGTGCTAGGATGCCACATCAGTTCAAGAGATGCAGTAAGAACAAAGAATTTACATTTTTAACATGTTCCCCAGGGAATTTTTATGAACTAAAAAACTTAAAATACTTGCCTAGATGATCTTTGAAAACACTTTTAGCTTTTACAAATCCTGTGGGCTTCTAAACTGGGACAAGTCCGCACTAAGGGTAGAAAAATTGAAATACAAATGGCTAGATTCTAATCAACTACAGAGCAATAATGTTGGCTCCTAAGTTTGGAAGGGAATGGAATTGAAAACCAGTGAGAAGGCCGGGCGAGATGGCTCACGCCAGTAATACTAACACTCTGCAAGGCCAAGGTATTTAACAGTTTAGCAAGTGTGGGTATTCAGAAATATTTGTCTAAGTTAACTTTTTTTGTTATCTATTAGTCAGTGATAAATACAGCAGAGATACTGCCAAGATTTCCATTAATGAAGGTAAAACACTTAACACATGGCAGTGCCTGGTACAGAGTAGGAAAACAGTTAACTAAAACCAATCATCACCATCACCCATATCGCCATGTAAACCGGGTTTTCTCCTTCTCTGTGAAGTTCTAAATATCCACCTTCCAGAGATAAAATAAAGTCCTACCTCTTCCATGAACATTCCCCTGATGGCTGCTGCACTTGTCCCTAACACAGCATCAAGGGCAACACAGTACATTTTGGCTTATAATGTGCATTGTTCGATGTGTATCTTTTCTGTATAATGTTCCATACATGCACAGTGGACACATTTCTTTCATGGAATGGCATGCTTCTGACAACAGTTTGATTTAACTTGTTTTGAGAGGAGAAAAAGAGAATAAAGTAGAAAATCAGCAGGATATTTACTACGAAGTGTAACTTTCCTTGCTCAAAAACCACCATTCCATCTTCCTTCTCCGCACTGCATTATCCTTTGAGAAAACATCCCTCCTCCCAGTTTAGATTACATAGGTATGTGTGTATTTAGCCAACTTCACTTTTAGCTCTAGGGATGGGATGAAACTCGGCTGGGCCAATTAGCAGCTCCCTGCAAACGTGATATGATTAGGAATAGGCTACATGTCCTAAAAAATCTCAAATAGAATAATCTCCAAATTAGTGCTAGACATAATGAGAAAAAAAAAACACCCATTTCTATCAGGGATAGCGATATGACAGAGTTTTGGACTGATGCTACTGGTTAGTGTACCGCCACAACGCAGTAAGAGTCTAACAATAAAGCTAAAGAAGAAGCCAACATTTGTGATAATATGAAACATGTGAATCCCTTTGTACTTGAAGTTAGTACGGTGTTTTCTTTTTATGTTGTATCTGTGGATATTTATTAATCATGAAAACACAAAAAACTTGATGTATTATTTGTGGTTGAATACACGTGCTTTAAAGTATCAAAACATGAATTGGAAAGATACTTGCTAAAATAATAACAGTGGCTCTGGAAACGGAGGGAAATGTTAGGAGCTAGGAGTAGCTCTATATGCAACCTGGATGGAGTTGAAACACATTCTTCTCAGCAAAGTATCACAAGAATGGAAAAGCAAATCTCAATATTAATATGTACTCAGTATTAATATGAGGCCAGATTCATGCTCATATAGGAGAGAAACCCATTTCAATTCAAGTTAGAGGGAGGGGGATATTGGTTGGTTCCCACTGAATGAGCACAATGTAGGGGTGTATGGCACACCTTTTGGGTGTGGCACATAACTACAAGAGGAATGCTAACAAATCAAATATTGTGACTTGATTATACTCTCACATTAACCTGAAATAAAAAAGGCAATATCATGTTAAATATTTCAAACACGGAAGGTAATAAAGACTCTCTTTGTTTTGATTTTAGGGGCGGCACCTATGGCTCAAGGAGTGGGGCACTAGCCTAATATACCAGAGGTGGTGGGTTCAAACCTGGCCCTGGCCAAAAACAAACAAACAAACAACAAAAAAAAGAAAACACTGTTTTGATTTTAGGCAGTTTAAATCAAGTTTATGTCATTTGCTGGGAATGATTAAGTGCCTCACTAATATAGGTGGGGACAAGTCTCTAGATGAAAGTCTATTAGATCATCATCATCTAAATTTGTCATTATTCCATGGATCTCTCAATTAAGGAAAGAAGAAAGGCAGGAATATTTGCTATATACCTGTGATGAACCAGGGTTTATGTGAGTCTTTCACCTACATTTTCTCATTAAATACTAATACCTGCAATGACTCTACGATGGAGGCATTCTCAGTCCTATTTTATAGAAGAAAAAAGTAAGACTAAAACATTCAGAAGATTTTCCCAAGGAAGTGACTTAGAGAAGAGTAGAAAACCTCTGAGAATTTGCAGCTCTACAAAAGCAATGTCAAAAGATTTTGGCAGTTGCAAGAACTGTCAAAAACAACATTTTTAGAAATCAGGAAATTACCCAAAGGGTTGCAACAATTTATTTAAGGAACTGGCTGCATCTTGGTAAGGACAGCAATATCTGTAGCATTTTAACTTGAACAAATCTCACCCCCAACTCCTCAGCACCATGGTATCCTGGAAAATCAACTTATAACTATATTAGCTGTGAAAAACAGCAGTACAGCAATCACTATAGGAACAATAGTGACTGGAGTTTTCCAAAAAGGCTTATCCACAGATAATTGTCACTCTTTGACCTGTCTGGCAGCTATTATACTGAAAAGCTCTAGTCTCAGGCCTTATTTTTTTTAATATGAGTTGTCTCAGAGCTCACTTTGTATTAAGAGTCCTACACATAGGCATTTATTTGGAATAATCAGTGACAATATTTAATATTGCAAATGTCTGAGGTGGACTTATCAGTGTGGCTCATGAGACTGACCAAAAAAATGGAAGAAAAAGTATCCAGTGTACTCAATACTATTACAAAACCAATATATAATTACCTACATTTTCATATGACTGATAAAACTATAGTCCAGAAAGAGAGGAAAGAGGAGGGTAAG
>NW_003852398.1:23325575-23329448 GCF_000181295.1 Otolemur garnettii | reverse complement strand
AAAAAAAAAAAATCTGTGAATACTTTTCTTGTTTTATGACAGATAAGCAAAAAAAAAAAAAAAAAGTCCTCACAAAGTCAATGTGTGGCCCATGGGCCCCAGATTGGAAACCCTTGCTCTGACATAATCCTGGGAATTTGGAAAATCGTGCACAAGCAGAGGGCTATGAACGTGCCAAGAAAACACCCGGGAAAGACTAGTGGCTGCCCTTTGGGCTTTTCCCAGGTAGAGAGTGAATGTTAGGGCAGTTTGGGGGGTAGAAACTACTGGAGCATGGATACTCCAACAGACAGCCAGGGACTATTAGCTCAAGGCTTTTTAGGAACTATCTGTCCACAAAGCTAAGGAAGCAGAGACTTCAGTGAGCATACCTGACAAAGAATACAATACATTAGAGAAAGAATGCAGAAAAGTCGCTCAATAAGCAACAACAATACTAACAAACCCCAGGAAGGGGGAAATCTCATCTTCAGAGTAGCCACATTATTTAAAATATTCACTTTCAGTACCAAACTAAGAGACAAGCAAAAAAACAGGGAAGTATAGACCATACACAGAAAATTTAAAAGGCAATCAATAGAAATTGTCCCTTGTGTCTCACTAAATAACAAATATCGAAAAATGAAGAATATTATAAACAAAAATTGTACATTTGAAAAGAAAGGTAATTGAAATAACAATACACCAAAGGGGCTCAATGGTATAATTAAAGTGTCATAAAAATCATTGATTTGGTATATAGAAAATTCTTAAGGATTGACAAGAAATTAATGCTGGTGTTCAACAAGGTTCTAGGACCCAAAAGCAATATGCAAATATAAAATATTTGTCTATATATTAAGAAACTCAGAAATAAATTCCATTTACAGGGGCATCCAAACTATAATACTTAGAAATAAGTTTAACAAAAGAAGTGCAATACTTATATACTGAAATTATAAAACAATATTGAATGGAATTTAAAATACCTAAGTAAATGAAAACATATGTTAATGGATTGGAAGACATTTGTAGTGAATGGCAATGCTCTCCAATTTTTGAAACTCCAGATTTTTTAAATAAAAATCCTACCACAATTTTAGCTACTTTTTTTGGGGGGGGGGGAAGAAATTGATAAACTGACAACTCTAAAATTCAAATGGACCTGACCTTTGGGCTTTTCCCAAGTAGAGAGCCCAGGGACCCTAGGCAGTCAAACCAATAAGTTTGAGATCCCATACTCCCCAATGTTAAAACTTACTAGTAAACTACAGTATTCAAGACAGTGTTGTATTGCCATAATCAACATCAAAGATCAAAAGAATAAAATTCAGAGTTAAGAAATAACACCCCATCTTATGATTTTGCTGATATATGACAACTGCACCAAGACAATTCAAGGGCAAAATATTTCAACAAATGATACTGGCCCAAGTGGACAACTACATACAAAAAATTGGAGTGTGGACTGCTTCTTTATCCCATACAAAAATTAACTCATATCATAGAGCTAAGTATAAGTTCTAAAATTATAAAACTGTTAGAAAAAATATTCAGTAATTTTTCATGTATTAGATTAGGCTATCATTTCTGAGATATCAGATACAATGCCCTCAGCACAATCAACAAGAAGAAATAAAAGAGAAGTCAGGCTTCATCAAAACTAAAAACATTTTTCTTCAAAGGATGTCATCAAAAGAGTGAATAGACAACAAACACACAGAATGAGAGAAAATATTTACAAATCATCTATTTGATGAAAAACTTTTATATAAAACATATAAAGAATTTAACAACAAAAATCCCCCGATGAACCCAATTTAAAAATGGGCAAAGGATTTGCATAGACATTGCTGTGAAGAAGTTACTCAATGGCTAAAAAGCACAAGAAAATATGCTTGATGTCATTAGCTACCAGAGAAAAGTAAATCAAAACTACAATATTACTTTACACCATCTAAGAAGGCTATAATCATACCACTACCACAATGGGACAATAAAAAGTGTTGGTGAGGATTCAAAGAAATTGTAACTCTCATATTTTGCTAGTGGGGATCTCAAATGGTGCAGCCACTTGTAAAACACTTTGCCATGTTTCAAAAAATTAAAAAGAGTTACCATATGACCTAGCCATTACCTACCTGGATATACCCAATGCAACTGAGATATATCTATACAAAAACTTCCACCCATGTGTTTATACCAACATTAAACATAACAGCTAATGAACAAAAACAACCTAAATGGTCATAAGCTGATGAATAAACAAAATATGGTATCCATCAGATCAAATATATTCTGCTACATAAAGAAATAAGGATGTACTAATATCTGCTACAAAATGCATGGACCACAGACATGGGCTGAGCAAAAGAATCCAGACTCAAAAGGTCACATATTTTATCACTCCATTTTAATGAAATGCCCAGAATAAACAAATCTATACATTAGTGGTTTACAGATGGGTACAGGAGGAGCAATGAGGCATCACTACTAATCAATAGGGATTCCTTTATTACGGCAATGAAAATAGTCTAGAAATAGATGGTGGTGATGGATACACATCTCTGAGTATTTTATTTATTTTGTATACATCAAGAAGGTAAACTCACACCTCTTGGGGGTGGGACATAATTATAAGAGGGGTTTTACCTAGCAACTACAATCAGTGTAACCTAATTCTTTGTATCCTCAATGAATCCCAAACAATAAAAAATAAAAAAAGAAGGTGAACTCTAAGGTAAATGAATTACATCTCCATTAAGCTGCTCCTTTTTAAAAAAAAGTAAGAGAACTTACTCAAGAACATACAACTAGCAGTGAAAATTAACCTTGGATTTTAAAATAAGTTTATATAACTAAGTTCAGTGATTTATTACACCCTAATACTTTCTAGGTTTGTTAACTGTGCCTAAGAGACTTTAGGTAGGATAAAGTATTTAGAGGGTAATCATACTATATTTTAGTTTCAGCCTTCATACACTTCTGAAAAAAAAATAGTGTTTTATGGAGAACATGAGCCTCAGAGAATTATAAAAGATTCTCAGAAATTCCTGTCCATGCCTATAAAAGGGGAGAGGATACAGCTTACCCAAGGGTACACTTTCCCTCTGAGAAGTCAAGAAACCTTGGAACAGAAACCACAATCAGACTTGGTTGTGAAAATTAGAGTTGAGAAAGTTGGAAAAGAACATAGCTGCTATTATTCAAGTGCTGAAGGTCAAATTGTGCCCTCAGAGCATCAAATGATAGAAGGGGGGAAAAAGGAGTTTTAGGCAGAAAGCCAAGGGACTGGGGGCAAAGTATCCGGGCGTTTTCTTGGTGGCTTTCTTAAATTGGAGGTTTTTCAATGAAAAAGCAAGAACATTGGCCATTGTTGATTTTTTTTAAAGGCAGTTGAGAAGTTTGACAGCTCAGGGTAGAAAGAATAAGAGGTGCAGGAAACTAGTAATTACTGCTACCCAGAGACAAAGACGTGTGTGTGCGCTCCACACTTGTGCGTTTGCCATTACTGAGTTTTTAGTTCACAGTTTAATTTCTTCCTGCCTGCCAACAAAGGCAACTTTCTCCTGTGACACCGGCAAAGGGGAAGTTGCAAAACAGAATAGACCTCAAAGTTCACTGTCAGGTAGAAATTTGCCAAATGCATAGATTTAGTTTTCAAGGAAAAAAATGACTTATATTTATTAAAAGTAGCAGATATTTGTATTTTGGAGGTATATATAATTTTTTTTTTCTCCTTCAAGTCTAAATTCCTCCTCTACTTTCCAAATGTTCTCCCATAGATAAATGATGCATCCATAACATGTTTGTCATCATAAAGGTGATGCCACTTTTAGATGTTCTGTTGGTGGAGCTATATCCAGAACATGGTCATGAGCCACAAGGACTGGG
>NW_003852398.1:23319241-23325326 GCF_000181295.1 Otolemur garnettii | reverse complement strand
CCAGACTTCAGGCTATGGTGATTAAAATAGCATGGTGCTGGCGTGAAAATAGAGACATAGACCTACGGAACAGAACCAAGAACTTAGAACCAGCCTTATATTGCCATCTGATCTTTGATAAAGCAAACAAAAGTATACACTGAGGGAAAGAATTCCGATTTCATAAATGGTGCTGGGAGAACTGGATAGCCACATGAAAAAGACCCACACCTCTCAGCACTCATAAAAATTAACTCACAATGGATCAAAAATTTAATCCTAAGACACATAACTATAAAAATTAAAGAAGTATGTTTAAAAAAACTCTTATAGATAGCAGTCTAGGGAAAGAATTTATGTAGACGACTCCAATGGCAATCACAGCAACAACAAAAATTAATAAAAAGGACCTGGTCAAGTTAAAGTTTCTGCACAGCTAAGGACATAGTCAGCAAAGCAAATAGACAACCTATAGAATGGAAGAAGAGGTTTGCATGTTACACTACTGATAAAGGACTAATTACCAGAATCTACAAAGAACTCAAGAAAATCAGTAAGCAAAGATTGAACAACCCGATTAGATATTGGGCAAGAGACATGAAGAGAAACTTTTCTCATGAAGACAGCTAATGGCCAACAAATACATGGAAAGTGTTCATCATTTCTAATCATCAGGGAAATGCAAATCAAAGCCACAGTGAGATGTCACCTAACCCCAAAGAGAATGGCTACTTACATCTTGAGGTACCAAAGTAACAGATGCCTGTGTGGATGCAGAAAGGAACATATACACACTGTTGGTAGGACTGCCAACTAGTTTAACCTCTATGGAAAGGAGTATGGAGATACCTCAAAGAACTAAAAGTAGACCTATCTTTTGATCCTGCAATTGTTCTACTAACTATTTACTCAAAGGAGAGGAAAACATTTCATTAAAAAAACACTTGCACTTAAATGGCAATAGCACCACAATTCACAGCAGCAAAGATGTGAAAACTACCCAAGTGTCCAGCAATACATGAATGGATTAATAAATTGCAGTATATGTATAGCATAGAATACTATACAATCATAAAAAGATAGAGATCTAGTATCTTTTGTGACATCCTGGATAGAATTGGAAACCATCCTACAAGTGAAGAATTATAAGAACTGAAAAAAATGCTGCATGCAATTAAACTAAGTAGGAACTAGTTGATAAACACCTATGTACTCCTGTGGAAGCAAATATTGATGCAATTCAAGTAGTGGAGAGGTGGAGAACAGGATAAGTAAATTCCCACCCAGTGGGTATATTGCTTGGGTATGTTTCACACTTTCTGGGTGCAGGACAAACTTATAATCCTAACTTTAAATATACTAAAGCAAATTAAGCAACCAAATCACACATACCCCCATAATATTCTGAAATAAAAAAATAAAATGGTCAAAATAGTAAAAAAAATACATACATATGCACATATATATATACTGTTTTCACACTGAGGATAAGAGTCATATGTTATATATATATCCCAGGATAGATTTGAGAACATGCAGTTATTCAATATATGAATAAACCATAGCCATTATTCTAATTTAGCGGTTTATGCTTTTTTTCAGAATGTAATAGAACTCTTTCTAAGAAAATATCCAAGACACCAAAGACAAACCAGGTCAGTCTGGTTAAAATACAGTGGGAGAGAATGTGAATGGCCAAAAGCCCTCATTAAAACCCTTAGGCTCCCATTCAATGTGGTCTCTGAGGCCTTTACAACCATGAAAACCACATGTCATCATATCCAGCCTCTCTTTTTAACCAAGAAATCTGGGAATAGAGGAAGGAAACAAGTTTCCCAAGGTTACGCGGACTATTTATTTGTTGGTAAAGTAATTAATAAAACCCAAGTCCCATGAGTACTCACCCTCCTGTCCAGTCCCCTGGCCCCACACTACAAGGTTTCCCCAGTCCACTTTCCACATATTGCCACAGTTAACTGTGACACAAAATTAACAGCTTAAAAGAGAAACTACATTGATAGAAATCGGTACTTAGAATATAGGGCCACATACCAAGACATAGTGAGGGAGAAGACAGGAAAACTAAAAAGATAAAGGACATTAATCTGCATTTCCATTAGGGGAAATTTAGTTTAATGACAGAGCTGCACGATTGTACAGAGGACAAAGAACATAAATTTCCCATGATAATTTTAGTCCCAAGGAAAATTCCAAAAGTTGTATGATAAATAAACCCCATGTAAAAAGTTAAGAGAGTCTAAAATGTATTATGCAAGGAATGTAGATAAAATTTAAAAGGTAAACAGTTTGACATTTTGAGGACAAGCCTCAGTAATTTGAAAAATTCACTTTTCATCAAACATTACATGCCTCAATGCTGTTAGTTCATTAGTAAGCTTTTTCTATTTGTGTGAATATATTTATCAATAATTTTCTATCAGATAGTTCCCATTGTTTGAGAAGATAAAAATGATCTCCAAAGCAGATGTATACCATTAGGAGGAAAAAGAAAAGCTCTTACCTGTTAAGGGACAGATAAGGAAAGATAAGTCTCTCCTGTGTCTTCTAATGCTGGATTGATGTGAATCTATAGTATCTTTTGATGTTAAATACTATACACTGTCCCTCAATTTCCAACCAAACACAGTAATCCCATCTTCCACAGCACATTCTCCAACTTCTCACAGCACACACTGACCTGTCTTTACCTGTTTTAATCATTTAGCATCAACATGCCTTGTCCTAGTCCTTGAACTGTCTGTTTTGTACTCTATACAAATTGTAGATCACTCATTAATATCTCGTGCATGTATCTTACTATGCACTTAAAAATCACTTCAACACAGATTCAATGTCTGATATCTCATTACATCATCTAGAACATATAATACTCAATAAAATTTTTGAATCAATAAATGAATATGCAATGAATAAATTTAGCAGAAGTGTTCAAAACATTGAGTGAAAGCAACCCTAATCTAATTAATGCTTCAAAGATGTTTATATGTGTATTAAATCAATTCACACTTTTCATTTATGGGATAAAGGTCTGCTCTGCAAGGTTTTTGTAATTCAGAAAAAGAAAGAAATGAGAGTAAGTGTTGAGTTCTTGACCAAGTCAACGACTGACTCAATTTTGAACAGACCCTATCACATCTATGCCTCAGTCTCTCTATCAGTTAGATAAGTAGGGTAGGTCTCTGAGGTCCTTCCCAGTTTTGACATTATTTGTGGTTTACCATACAATAGGAAATGAGGGAAAATAACTGACTACTTCCTAACCAGGTAGAAAAAGGTCCTAGTTTGTTAGTTTTACTCAAGGCTTATGATTTTAAAACCTGATTACTCTTCAGAATTACTCATGGAATATCTAAAAATATGACATTACAGGTTGACACTCATCATATGCATTTTTCATTTGTATTTTACATTTGGCAAATTACCAGAGCTATACTCTCAAGTCTGTGGTTTTCTTGCATGTAGATACCAGCACAGAAAAGTCAACTCTGTAATAATAAACATAAATGCGCACAGTACCTCACAGCACAGTACTCTGGATGAAAGCCTGGACTCTGGTAGCAGGAAGGTTTGGTGTAACAAGAAAGAATTGCCAAGAAAACTCTGAAAAAGAACAACAAAGGGAACTAGTCATATAAGAGATAAAAACTCATTCTGAAGACTCTATAACTAAATTACATTGGCACGTGAATACACAGAAACACCCACAGAACAAAGTATAAAATCTGAACTTAGACCTCAAACATAAGAAGGTTTCAATATGGTAAAGTATCAATTTCTAATGAGTAGAATAAAGACACACTCTCAAAAAAAAAAAGATACTGTGGAAAATAGATACCTGTGGAAATAAAAGTTGGACCCTTATTTCACACCATACACCAGGGAAAACTCACAATGTTGAATGGCAGGGGGGAAAGGAATTTATATGAAATACTTGAAGAAAACACAGTATACTTTAAAATAATGATTTTGATACTTTAAAATCAGAGTGTGAAAAGCCTTTATAATAACAGATTCAAAATATAAGATCACATATAAGTAATCTTTAAGTTCTAACAGGTAATTTTTAAAAAGTTTGTCACAACAATTTTAAAATAACAAATAATAATAAAAACATTCCAACTCATATTGGTAGACCAGCATCCAATCTTTTTGGCACCAGGGACTAATTTCATCAAAGACAATTATTTCCACAGAATGGGGCTTGGATGATTTCAGGATGATTCAAACCCATTACATCTCCACCTCAGATCATCAGGTGCTGGGGTCCTGCCCCAGGGGGCAGGGTCCCTTAATGCCTATGGATCTGGTGTCAACAAACTGAAGAAAAATAAAGTTAGAAATGCCATGAAAGAAAGAAAATGTTAGAAATGCCATGAAAGAAAGAAAAGTTAGAAATGCCATGAAAGACAAGACACACAGAATAGAATTTTCAAAGGTGGGAACTCAAGGGACCACCGCCCACTTGTGGGGTCCTGACGGTGGCTCCGAGTGTCAGTTCCACTCAGCTTTTATTGAAGGCTATTTTTTCATTAGCCCAAAGGGTAAGCTGAGGAAGGGAGCAAAGATGCCAGCAGTTTCTGTGAGTGAAACAGCTCCTACCGTTCCATAACCATTAACCTTAAGGGTCTGAGCAGCCTTGAGAAATCGGAACCTAAGCATGGTGTGGGGGCTGCCTCCTCTCATCAGACCACTGCAGTGAGGAATGTAACAGTATCTTTCCAGGCCTTGCCATAGCCTCTTCTGTGGCCATTATTCCTCAGAGTGTTTACAGATCCAACAGGGGTGTTAATAAGCTGTATCCCCAATAGGTCAGAGCTCTAGGAAAAGCAGGAAACTGGCTCAGGTAAGGAATTTAGCAGCAGCTGGTTTAAAGGTAAACTAGCTGACTTTCCTTTGTTCTGCCTTACTCAGCTGACTTTTTTATTGTCCCCTTTTTCTGGGGGTGTTTTCCCTTGCCAAGAATGGGATCTTTGGTTCCCATTCCACCTATAATCAGGCATTAGATTCTCAGAGGGAGGACAAAACCTAGGTTCTTCGCGTGTGTAATTTACAGTAGGTTTTGTGCTCCTAAGAGAGTCTAATGCTGCCACTTATCCGACAGGACGCAGAGCTGAGGCATCTGCTCACCCACTCTGCAGCCTGGTTCCTAACAGGCCACAGACCAGTACTGGTCTGGTATTGAGGACTGCAGTCACGGACAAAACTATGATAGTCTATCTAACATATAAAGACCAACCAGAAAAACAAGATAAAACAAGCAAAGAACACAATAGAAAAAAAGTGGACAAAGATATGGAGAGTCAACATAGATAGAAATGGTGACCTCATGTGAAACTGTCCAACCTGACTCTTAAGAGAAACACAAATTAGAATAACAAGAGGAATTTTTGGCACCAAGAAGGGCAAAAAAGTAAATGTTGGTGACAACTCCTATAAATGACAACTAATAAACAATGCAGAAAATGTAAAGAATGACTATTTGAAGACATTGGAGTGCAAAGAAGAGCAATCAGAAGCTCAAGGGGATTCAATAACGAAAGAAGGCAATTCACTTGGTAAGACCTACATAGGCTTTTACTCCTCTGGAAGGTCTTTTCTGTCTGAAAGGTGGAAATTGGCTAGAACTAAAGAGATAAAGAACTTGAAGTCAATATTTACCACAGCACAGATTCCATGTTCCCAAAGCAGTGGAAAATCTGTGTGTGTGTGTGTGTGTGTGTGTGTGTGTAAGATGCAGAAAGATACAGCCTAAAAAATACTGCTGATCTCTCCATAGTAGAGATAGGGTATTTTATTTTAGCTCTATATTTTTCTAATGCTCACATTTACTACTTTTGTAGAAACAAAAATCAAAACCAACATGGATTTGCGATTCAAGTTCTCTCAGCTACTGAGTGAACTTGAGAAAATGATGTCGTTTTATCAAGTCTCTTTTTTTCAGCTGACAGAAATAGTTGTGATTCTAACCATTTATTATTCTTATGATATTTAATGGATCATCTGCATTGAAATCTCTCAGCACAGGGCTTACCACTGGCACTGAATGCTAGTGATCATCATCTTCATTCTCATCATCATTATTGGT
>NW_003852398.1:23309386-23319185 GCF_000181295.1 Otolemur garnettii | reverse complement strand
TTGGGTTCTCCCATGCAGAGCAGCCATACTCAGTCCTCTGAAGAGCTGCCAAGGATTTTCTGGCTGGGCTGGCTGAGGTAGGTTGACAAGATGACACGGATGAGAGACAGGCTGGCAAGCACTAAAGAGCAAAATCACCTGCACAGTCACATGCCTCTGCCCCTCCGGTCACAGCAAGGCAGCGCACATCAGGGAGGCAAAGCTGTTAGTGAACTTAAGGAAACTAAAATTAAGTGTAGGTCAAAAAACAGAGGTTTAAAAGGGACTGTATACAAAAAAGAGTGATACCAGCAAGTGGAAATTCAACCTATTGGGTTCTTATTAAAGTAATCTTATAAACGATCTTTAATTTACCTCCCAGAATGTTTCAGTTGAGTTAATTGGCACAAAATTTTCTCTTGTATATACTGAAATTGTAGTCAATCTCTTCACTATAGAGACTGTCAATCTCCTCTTTACTATAGAGACTGCAATTAATAGCTGTAGTATAACAGCAGTAATTGTGGCAACATAATGGCAGAGTAGCTGTAATGACAAACACAGAGAGTAAATTTGAATATGTTCTCCATTTATTAATAACTGGATCATCAAGCGACCTAAGAATTAGTGCTCTCTACAGTTTACAGAGGACAGAGCTTACTGACCAGACCGTTGTCAAAACTCACTCAACCTGCCCATAGTGTGCCAGCTTAGAACCCAGGAGGCCTGAATCCCAGTTTCTCCACACTGTCCTTGGCTGATCACTTGCTCTTCTCCTACTCTCCTCCAAACTTGCACCTATTTGCCTGTAGAATTCCAGTGCAAATGTGGAAATACAAACTGTCAGTGAAATACCTCAGAGCATTTCCTACACTCCAGCCTCATCTACAACTTTCCAATGGCCACGTTCACCAAAAGGTCTTACACAGATCTCAAAATCAAGGTGTCCTAAAACCTTACCATCATCCCCCCCCTTAAACTCACCCCCCGTCGGAGTCTTTGTGTCAGTAAGTAGCATCACTATTCTTCCAGTCACTCAGACTTAAATCTTGAGAATCAGTTCACAATTCCTTCTGAGTTTTCGCCCACGTTCCTGACCAAACTGTTTCAGTTTTCCTTTATTGATTCTTTTGCTTCTCCTAGATGACTATTAACAGTCATTTGGCCAGGGGATCTCTTCCAATCACATTGTTTTAAATATTAAATGAATTTATCTGCTGGTAACAGTCATATGAATACTTCCAGATGGTCATATCAGCTGAACTCCAAAATCATATATATGACTCCGTGGTATCATTTTTTCAGATGTTTAATAAGCATCTCAAATTTTACATATTCGAAGTCAAACTCCTGATTTCTCTTCTTTGCCACAGCTACTGTTCCTAAAGTCCTCCTCACCTCAGTCAATAAATGTCCTTCCCTCAGTTATTTAGACTGTTTTACCCAGATAAGCCGTCCTTACGCTTCCTCAAATAACGCAAGCAAACTCCTGCCTTAAGGCCTATGCCCCTGCTGTTCCCTCCATCTGGACTACTTTCCCCCTAGATCTCACATCACTCCCTCTCCTCAGATGTTCCCTTATCAACATAACTTTTTCTCACCATCCTACGGGAATAACAACCATCGCCATCATTCTCTACTCCTTACTTTATATTTCTCCATATACTACTCAATATCTGAAAGTGTTTATATTTGTTATTAAGTTTTTCTTTCCCTTTACTAGAATTTAAGTACCATTCAAGTAGGGACCTTATCTATTTTGATAGAGCAGGATCTGGTATATGATCAACACTCAGATATTTGAATAAAATGTCCTTGAATGGCTATCACACATTCCTGAAAATCTGGGGAATATCACTGATTAGAGAGAAGGGGGCTGTTTTCTTAGAGGGAGTATGTGTTTGCCAAAAATGATCCGAAATGAGCTGAGGGAAGTAGCAGTGAAAAAAATAGAACTCAGTCATGAAAATATTTCAAATTGTATATGAAAACAAACACTACACTGTACCCCATGTTTGCATTAATGTATATAGCTATCATTTATTAATAATAATAATAAAAAAAGAAAAATAGAACTCAGGCTCCCTACCCACCATACAGGTCTGGATTTTGCCATTTTTCTTTCTCTGGTAGCAAAAATAACTCTGGAGAATTGCTATATTTAGAATGGAAAGGTATGAGAAGCTCAGGCTCCTGAGTCTAAGGCCGGCGTGGATGAACAACAGCAACAAACAGCCAGTCCTGTGAAATCACAGCTCGCCACTGGCAGGCAGGACTGCTCAGCTCCCACACTGATGTGCAAACCACTTTGGGACAAGGCAACAAATAACTCTGTAACCCAGTGGGAGCCACCTAAGCCAGAAGGCAGTCTAACGGGGCAGAATTTTCAGAGCCAAATATCCTTGTTTCAGTAATATTAATAAAATAATTAGTAATAATAAAAAGTAATAAAATAAAAAGTAATAATAGTAAAAAAAAAATCACAGGACTGAAATCAGAGCTATCATCAGTGCAGAAAAGAAACAGAATATCCTGTCCAATCTTTGAAGAAGAAAGTGAAGTTAAAAAAGAAGAAGGGACTCAGCCAAGGGCACACAGGCGCTTAGGTGCAGAGCAGGTGCTTATAGGATTAAGACCCAAATCTTAAGCCTCCTGCATAATCTTCCAGTCTCTTTTCGGTCATAGTCCTAACTCACTACATTCCATCTTTTAGTTTCCCTGATTATGACTTGCCAACATTTTTCGTGGCGTGGAGGGGAGGGATGCTGATATTTATAAGACACATTGGGGGAAAGATGCAAGATCTCTTCTATCTGGAGGTCACCGGCACTAGCATCCCAGCCCACTGCATAGGCCCTGGCCCCCTGACTAGAATGTCTCACTGGGAAGCATCACCCTTCCCTCCATACACGTACATGCTGTCCACTCCACCTGGAATGCTCCTCAACTTGTTATCTTGTACTTGTCTTTCACTTACTCCCTCAAAAACTCTTTCATCCAAGAAGTTTTCTCTACAGAAGTCTTCCCTGTGACATGCTTTTCTAGAGAACTGAATTTTCCTCCTGTGCAGCATTAACTGCTTTGAAAATACATGTACATACTTTCTGGTTACGGAATGGGCTGTCAGATAATGAAAATAAGGACTGTGTTTCTTTTGCTCATAATTATGCCTCCAGCATTAGCAAATAGCTTATAGGAGGTCCTCAATAAATATTGACCAAATGGCTAGAGTTCATATCTCAGGATTTCTCGATAAGTATTTGCCCTTGTATACCTCTTTCTAACCATGTTTCCTCAACTTATTTAGCCCCCATGCCTTTTTTCACCATGGACAATTCTATTAATATTTGCAGTGGTAGTATTCTTTAGAGCACTCTTTGGGAAACAGTTGGCAGACCTAGATTCTGGTCCAAACTGTTAATTACTTTCTGCAGCACCCTAGAGAAGTCACAGACCCCTTCTGCTCCTCAGTGGTCTCATCTGTCAAGATAATATTTCCTTTCAGCCCCAGTACTCTATCACTGATATGTTAGAATACTTTTCTTGGATATTTCTATTACTTTTCTCCAAGGTACACATGCTACCTATTTCCCTCTGACTGTGTCAATTAGGCTGTTTCCAACGTTCCCAAGTCCCTCTCCTTTTCAAAACTGACTTGTCCCATTTACTAGGAGATTCTGATTTCTTCTGCAGTTACTTGCGTATTCAACTCAGTCATATTTAGCCTAAGTGGCAGTTAGTGGCTGGGTGAGTAACTCTACATAGAGAATCATTATCATTTTAGTACATTTTCTTGGTTTCTTAATCCAAATTCAAGAACCATGGAAAGGTCAGTAGAGAAGGTATTTTGGAAAAGAGGAGACCATTCAGTGACACAAGAACCACTCCATATAGCCCTCTACGTAAGTGTTATGCTTATAACAGGTATTATAATAAATAAACTAATGGACTCTAAACAGCTTATGGCTCTCTGAGTCTTCCCAGCCCAAACCCAAACTCTGCTGTGTCCCCAAGGAGGGGAAGACACCCAGACAGTAAGCCTGTTGAGTGAGAGAGCAGGAAGATGGATTGGGCTAATGTGAGGCTGGCAATGCCTGAAGGGCACTGCAGAGGGGAAGACAGATGCCAACCCAGTTCAGAACACACAGTGGGAACATCAGGAATACTGTTGCAAAGAACAGAGGTGGAATCCAACCCAGCTGCCTCACAGCTGGAAGTGAAAGCTCTGCTCACTGCTAAAATATCATAGCAAATGACACACGGGCATGGAAATTCACCAGTCCCCAGAGGAAGAAGTACCCTTGCGCACTCACTGAGCTTGATTTTCTCACTTGAAAGCCCCTTTTGGACTCAAATTAGAAAGCATCCCTTCAAACATGTCATCTGAAGCTAGGCCTTACAGAGCCAAAGAGCTCTTCAGCCCAGTGATAAGTGAGGGCTCCAGATCACCTAGTTGAAACCCCCATTTTCCTTTTTTTTCTTTTTTGAGACAGAGCTTCAAGCTGTCACCCTGGGTAGAATGCTGTGGCATCACAGCTCACAGCAACCTCCAACTCCTGGGCTCAAGCAATTCTCCTGCCTCCACCTCTCAAGTAGCTGAGACTATAGGCACCTGCCACAACGCCTGGCTGCTTATTGGTTGTAATCATTATTGTTGTTTGACAGGCCCAGAGTGGATTCGAACCCGCCAGCGCAGGTGTATGTGGCTTGTGCCTTAGCCACTTGAGCCACAATCACCGAGCCTGAACGCCCATTTTCATGAGTACTCCTCAGATTCCAGAGCAACATCTAGTTGCAGATCTGCTCTCAATCAGTCTTCCTATATGGCAGGAACTGGCAAACTTTTTTCTGTAGAGGGCCAGGGAGTAAATACATTAAGATTTGTTGGCTATTGTCTCTGTGTTGCAATTACTCAACTGTGCTAGGATAGCATAAAAGCAACCATTGATAATATGCAAATGAATGAACATGGCTGTGTCCCAATAAAATTTTATTTGAAAAGAGTTGGTGGACTGAATTTGACTCATGGGCTACAATTTACCAATTCTTACTTTACAGCAGTATAGGGTTCTATTCCAGGATATTCCAGGCACAGCTCAATATGCTGACCTACCTAGCCAGTTGATAAGACAGGACTCTGTCTTCCTCCTTCCACATCTAGGACCCTTGTAATTATTTTGGACCTACCCTGATAATCCGGGATAATCACTTTAGTTTAAAGCCAGCTAATTACCAACCTTAATTCCACCTGCATTTTTAATCCTGTCTTGTTACATAACATGACACATTGGCAGATCCCAGGGATTAGGACATGGACCTTTCTTGGGGCCATCCTTCAGCTTACCAATACACAGGAATGTGATTTGTATTCTACAAAGTCAAAAGGGGGAAGCAACAGACAGCAAAACAGATGAATAAAAGAGATGACTACAATGTAAGTCTCAAAAATCAAAATTTTGTAATTATGCTATCTGGGTTCAAATCCCAAGTTGCCATTTACTAGCTGTGTGACTGTCAGCCACTTACTACCTCAGGATGCTCATTAATTAAATGGTAATTATAATGAAGTCTTATAGTGTTGTTTTCAGGAATGAGGGATTAAAGTTAAGAAATTTTTACAGTGTCAAGGAAACAGTACAATAGGCACTCAATAAATGCAACCTTTTAGGGGATGTATATGTGTATATATAGGAATCCCTATATATAAGTAAATCATATTTTACTGCCCTTCTCTTTATTATAATTCATATTTCACAGGCCCTTGAGTAGAGTGAATTTATCAGTACCATTTTTCCTATATCATTTGCTCAGTTCGTGTCACTGTGTCACACTATTTCATATTTTTCATTATGATTATATTGATTGGTAAAAGTGATTTATGATCAGTAATATTTGATGTTATCACTGTAACTGTTTTTGGATGCCATGATCTATGACCACAGAAGAAAGCAGACTTACTGTATGTTGTGTGTGTTCTGTCTGCTCCATTGACCATTTGCTTCCCCGTCTCTTTCCCTCTCTTTTGCCTTATCCATAAGTCACAACAATATCAAAATCAGAAAAATTAATAACCCTACCATGGCCTAAGTGTGTAAGTAAAAGACTTACATGTCTTTCACTTCAAGTAAAAAGCTAGAAATAATTAAGCTTAGTGAGAAAGTCATGTCAGAAGCCATGATAAGCCAAAGCTAGGCCTATTTCACCAGACAGCCAAGCTGACAATGCAGAGGAAAAGTTCTTGAAGGAAATTAAAAGTGCTACTTCTCTGAGCACATGAATAAAAAGGGGATACAGCTGGTTTGGATAGAAGATCCAGCCAGCCGCAATATTCCCTTAAGCAAAAGCCTAATCTGAAGCAAGGTCCTGACTCTCTACACCCCCCTGAAAATCATGGTAGTTTCTGGGGAACCAGCAAAAATAGCATCATAGGTAGTTTACTGAGCAAAGCCGATTGCAGAAGAAGGAAACTTGCAAGGAGCGAGCTGAAGAATTTCCTAGATCTGCTCCAGGGCTGCTAGAAGACTCCAAGTGCTGACTGCGCAGCTTCATCAGACGTCTTTTTCCTCAGTTTTAAAACACTCTAATTGCTCTGGGTTCCTAGGAGGCTGCCGGCCTCTCCCAACTGTTGAGGTCAGCCTGTCTTTCTTGCTTCCTCTGCCTGTTTCTTTTTTCACTTTTTTTCGAGAAAACAAAATAAACTACATAAATGTAGGAAGGCAGGAGTATGCTTTCAAACATAGCAGCAGGTGCAGGGAAGGGGGAGAAAGACAACTGGAAGGAGGAAACTGAGGAAAGCTACACACATGGTTCAGATCGTGCGGACACATTCTCCTCTCTACAGTCAACTCGAACTGAAGTCATTCCCTTTATCGTTAACATACTCCTAATCTGTATTAATTTTAATAATAAAGTTTATTGAATGTTCACTATATGCCAGAGATCATTCTATATATTCTACATATTTTACTTTTTTTCTGAGCTCAAGTGATCCTTCCCCCTAAGAATTCTGAGTAGCTGGGACTACAGGGTAGTAGGAGGATGGATGAGTCTAGGTGACAAATCCTTCAGAAAATGATGAAACAAGTAACCAACGAATGCAGCTGACCAAACAAGAAGCGTAATTTACAAAGTCTGAGTTTGAGAGTTTATAGTGATGGGTGCACAGAGAAATAGTACAAGAAAAAGAGGGAATTATTAATCCTAAAAACACAAACATAGACAATGTCTTATGAGGTTGGACAATTAGGTTCATGATCTCATCCTAGAAAAAATACTTTGGAAGGGTGGAGTAGGCACTAGCATCAGAGCATAGCTTCCCAAGAGGAATACTTTGAAGGGGACCATAGTGATAATCAGCAAAGAGGGATATAGCAATTTTTTTTTTAGGATGAGTTTGTGCACTTAATTATCTGACCTTATAGTTCATAATTTATTGGCAGGAAAAATACATAGTTATTCACATTAATATAAACTCGGGCTATTTATCCAAAAGTTATCATATAACTAGTAGAAGAAAGACTTTGGAGACAGGTGGGAGACTAGTGTCAAAAGGATGCTAAGGGCGGTGCCTGTGGCTCAAAGGAGTAGGGCATAATTTCTCTCTTTAGGGTAGCTTTTACTCCTAAGGAGACCAAGAGTAAATCTACCAACCATTCCCTCTATAGTGGAGGTTTATGATAGTGGAGAAGGTGGAAAAACTAGTCACACCTGCACACCAGGCACAAAGCATTATCACAAACTTTCTTTTTTGTTATTTAAGTAGATTTTAGGGGGTACAAATGGTTTTTGTTCCATGGCTGAATTGTGGAGATGTCTAGGCATTTAATATACCCACCGCCTGAATAATGTGCATTTACCCAGTAGGTAATTTCTCATCCTGCTCCCTCCTCTCACTCTCCCTTTCTGAGACTTCAATGTCTATTAAGTCACTCTGCATGACCTTAGATGCCCATGGCTTAGCTCCCACTTATAAGTCAGAACCCGTGGTATTTAGCTTTTGGTCTCTGGGCTTTTTAACTGAGAATAATGGCTTCCAGTTCTACTCAAGTTGCTGCAAAAGACACTATTTCAATCTTTTGCATGGCTGATTAGTATTTCACATTTGACTTCTGCAATTACAAGAGGTGCATGCGACTTTTTTTTAATAAGATGACATCTTCCTTTGGGTTGATATCCCGCAGAGAGATTTGCTGGAATGAATGGTTAGTCTACTTTTAGATCTTTGTGAAATCTTCAGACTATTTTCCATAGGCGTTGGACTAATTTACATTCCCACCAGAAGTGTATAAACATTTCCTTTTTATGGGATCTGTGCCAGCATCCAGTGTTTTCTGACTTTGGGGTAATGGCCATTTCAATAGGATTAAAGTGGTTCAATTCACATTTTCTTAATGGTTAGTGATGTTGAACATTTTTTCATGTATTTGCTGGATATTTCTCTTCTTTTGAAAACTGTTCATGTCTTTAGCCCACTTTCTAATGGGGTTATTTGTTCCTTGCTGATTTGAGCTCCTTATAGTTTCTGGATATTAGGCCTTTTTCAGATGCACAGCTTGCAAATATTTTTTTTTCCATTCTATTATTCTGCATCATATCTTTTGCCATCTAGAAGCTTTTTAGTTTAAGCCTCATTTATTTATTTTTGTTTGGGTTATATTAGCTTTTGGGGTCTTAGTCATAAATTCTTTACAGAAGTCATTGTGAAAAGATAGTTTTTCCCAGGGTTTTTTTTTTTTTTTTTTTTTTTGGCTGGGGTCGGGTTTGAACCTACCACCTCTCATATATGGGGCTAGCGCCCTACTCCTTTGAGCCACAGGTGCTGCCCAGTTTTGCCCAGGTTTTTTAATATTTTTACGGTTTCAGTCTAACATTTAAGTATTTAATCCACCTTGAGTTAATTTTTGTAATATGTTGAGAGATAGAGATCCAGTTTCATTCTTCAAGAAACTATTCAATTTTCCAAGCACAATTTATGGAACAGATTGTCCTTCCTGAGTGTATGCGCTCATCTGTTTTGTTGAAGATCACTTAGCTGTAGGTATTTGGCTTTAATTCTGGGTTCTATATTCCACTGGTCTATGTGTCTACTCTACTTTTATACCAATATCATACACCAGGCAATGTGAATAATCTAGATTTGTTCTCTCTGCTTAGAATTGCTTTAACTTCAGGTTCCTTTTTGCTTCCATATGAATTTTAGGTTTTTTTTTTTTCCCTAATTCTGTAAAAATGATGTTGGTATTTTGAGCAGAATTGCATTGAATCTATACATTACTTTGAGCAGTATGGACGTTTTAACAATATCTCTTATCATTGATAAGCATGAATTGCTTTTCCATTTGTTTGTATCATTTAT
Organism: Otolemur garnettii; assembly: GCF_000181295.1. Taxonomy (NCBI): domain Eukaryota; kingdom Metazoa; phylum Chordata; class Mammalia; order Primates; family Galagidae; genus Otolemur; species Otolemur garnettii. Next base: position 23,309,851 of record NW_003852398.1, on the reverse strand, counting down.
ACCTTTTTGGTCAGTGTTTTATAGTTTTCCCTGTAAAGATCTTTCACTTCCTTGACTAAATATATTCTAGGTATTTTTTTTTTTTTCAGTTATTGTAAACGAGACTGAGTTCTTCATTCGATTCTCAGCTGGGTTATTAGTGTATAGAAATACTACTGAGTTGTGCGTGTTGATTTTGTAATGTGAAATTTTACTGAATTCTGGGAGTCTTTACAGTTTCTGAGGTATAAGATTGTATCTTTGACAAGCAGGTATAGTTTGACTTCTTTTTTCCCAATTTGGACACCATTAATTTCTTTCTCTTGCTTTATGGTCCTGGCTAAGACATTCAATATTGTGTTGAATAAAGTGGTTAAAGTGGGCCACCTTGTCTTGTTCTAGTTTTAGTGGGGGATATTTCAACTTTACCTGATTCAATAGGATGTTGGTTATGGATGTGTCATATATGGCTTTTGTTATTTTGAG
>NW_003852398.1:23301481-23308018 GCF_000181295.1 Otolemur garnettii | reverse complement strand
GCTATTATGTTGCTGTTTATTTCATTTGTTAAGTCTAGTAATTATTTGTTTTCATAAAACAACAATTCTGGGAGCTTCAGTATTGGGGGCATAAATATTTAGGATTATTGTGTCTTCTTGTTGAATTTATCCTTTCATTGTTTAATCACCATCTTTGTCATTTATTGTTGATTTAAAGCTTATTTTCTCTAATAAAATAAGTAATTCTGACAACTAATTCTACTTGCTTTTGCTTTCATTTGCATATAATATTTTCTCTACCCCTTTACCTTGAGTCTGTGACTCTTTACAAGGTAAATGGATTTCTTTAAGAAAGCAGTTATTTGGGTTGTATTCTTTTATCCACTCCATAAAGCTGTATATTTTCAGTCAGACCTTCAGACCATTTACATTCAATGTTAATACCGATAAGTGAGATGCTGTTCCAGTCATCATGTTCATTGTTACCCGGTTGCTTAAACTTCTCCCTTATAGGAGCTGTGAATTTTTACTTTCTAGTGTTTTCATTCTGGTGAATATTGACTGTTATTTTTTGTATTTGGAGCATTTTTGAACATTTCTTACAGGGCAAGTCTAATGGTGACAAATGCCACCACTTGTCTTTGGTAGTCTGTGAAAGATTTATTTTTGCTTAATTTACAAAACTTAGTTTTGTGGGATACAAAATTCTTGGCTGACGGTTATTCTGTTTAAGAAAACTAAGGATGGGACCCCAATCCTTTCTGTCTTAGAAAGTTTCTGCTAAGAAGTCTGCTATCAGTCTGGCGGGTTTTCCTTTCTAAGTTACTTAAGGCTTTTTTTCACAGCTTGCAGAATTTTCTCCTCCACGGCCTTTTCTCCAAGCTCTGAAATTCTTTATTCTACTTTGTTTAAGTCAATTATTAAGGTATACCACTTTATTTTGCAATTCCTTAAATGACTTATTTCCAGAAGTTCTATTATCTGTTTTTTAGTGATCACTTTAGTAAATTTTGCATGCATATCAATTGATTTATTTATTGGTTTCTTTTTGTTGGTTTTCAACTTTTCATTAACCCCATTGAATTTACTGGAAATTCATTTTTTGAATTCCACATCTGACATTTCAAAAATTTCTTTTTGTTTGGAGTCTATATTGAGAGAGCTAGTGTGACTCTTTGGGGGTATTGAGAAAGCTTGTTTTTTTTTGTTTTTTTGTTTTTTTTGTATTACCAGTGTTTCTGTGCTGTTTCCTTCTCATCTAGAATCTTTTCCTTCAGCTGAAATCATAAATATGCACTTAGGTCTCCACTGTGGTGTTGCTCACTATTTGGGTAAGTTGGATCTCAGATCCCAGGGAGATTGTTTATGTGTAAGCAGTGGTGGACTAGTTTAGGTAATCCCCAGATCCCAGGCCTTTGTATGTCATGCTTTAGTCTGGGGAAACCAGACCAAGAGTGGGATGGTGAACTTAACCTCAAGACTTCCTGAGTTCAGGTGCTGGCTATGATAGTGAGGAGTGGTGTCATCCCAGTGATCTCTGAAGGAATGAACAGGCAGGAGGAGCAGGGAAGACACACTGAGAGCCTGCAACAGGAAGGATGGGCTGCTCTTGATAAAATTAGAGGTAGGCAGCTATGGGACACACACATCACTCATGCTTCCCTCTTCAGGCACAGTGGTCTCTGTGTTGGGGCATAAAAGCACCAGACTCCAAGATCTCGCACCGACCCCGGTGTAACAGACATAGTAGGTCAGCTCAACTCACTGGGTACAGACTGGCTATGGACTATTGTGCTGAATTGCTTCAAAGGGGGAGTTGTGGTTGCACCAGATACTTGCCTAGGGAGGAGACGCTCCTGCCAAATGAGACAGGCAGTTTAGGAAGAGGACTGTGAGCCCCACCCTACTTCAGGGAAAGTGGTAGCTTTAATCCTTGGGGAACGCAAAAAGGACTAGCTGTGGCTTTTCCTATGTATTCTCCCCAAAACCCACTTGTTCTTATCATAAAGGCCTATCACTTCTCCTTCCTTTTAGCTAATATGTTAGGTATATAAACCTCTAAATGTAACCATTAATTGGCAGCTTCTTTGGTTAACTCTTATATATCTACAAATAAAGATTTTTTTCTCCTGTTAACCTCTCTTATCAGTTTTATTCACAGGCCTCCAGATACAAAAAAATTTTTCCTTTCTGACACCACACAGCATCTGGTCCCCTCCTATTGGCAATGACTCCCTAGTTCTCCTTTGGAAACTGTTCTTCTTCCCTCACTCGCAATCCATGTGGTTCAAATCACACTGACTCCACTCATCATTTCCAGGAATAAACACACGACATGCATCTAGGAGAAGTCACCTCAGCCAGTCAACGAGAGCATTGTTTTTATTGACTGGATCAGCAATATATCTAATGTGGTAAAATAAACAATAATTTAGGGACTTTCAGATTTTTCTGGAAAGATATCCATTCTTTTCCAGTGGTGCAGCTTGTAAGACATGATTTTTACCACATGAAGGAATCTTGTCTGTTAATGAAGTCAACTCATAGGAATGACAGAGAAGACAGATTATCAACTGTGACAGTTAACCCCAAATACATTTATACCTGAAGCTATTCATGATGTGACTTTTCATTTGCATGATAAACAAATTTTCATGTTTTTGAAATCCCATTTCTGTCACTTTCAAGTAAAAGACTCTTGACTAATTCAGTGGGCATGAAAGCTGCCTTTATGGGCATGAAGTAAAAGCATAATTGAACTGAATTCATTCACTGGAAAATATTTTATGCCCATTATGTGCAACAGTCTTAGGAATTTCTTTTAAAAACTCTTATTGCGACAGACAACTCATTCATAAGATGACCTTGGCCTAGATAATATAGGAGCATTTTATTAAACCTAGTACTTGAAAGAATCTTTTTTATGGGAGTAGGATTAAAGGATAATCTCATATGCTTAGATAAATATTTATAGTCATCAAGTTCTTACTTATTTCAGTAAAGTAAATGCTTTAAACGGAAAAAGGACTTGTCCAAGAAACTCCAGAGGACAGGAAAGAAAAGAGGCAATCTAGTATAAGAACATAAGTCCTAAAATCAAACTGATCAAGTTTTAAATCCCGGTTCTTCTGCTGATAAACTGCATGCTCTTGAATAATTTACTTAATCCCTTTTTGTTTCAAGTTCCTATATGGTAATCACTAACAATTGTCACAACTTGCAGACTGCTTTAAGGATTAAATAAGATACTTTATTTGGGTGGTGCCCATGGCTCAAAGGAGTAGGGTGCCAGCCCCAAATGCTGGAGGTGGCGAGTTCAAACCCAGCCCTGGCCAAAAACTGCAAATAAATAAATAAATAAATACCTTGTTTTTAAAATTTAGCATTTTTTCTGCCACAAATTTTATTACTGACATCATTGTCAATAAAATAGGTTTGAATATTAATGATCCACCAAAATATTAGCCTCGATGTGATTTTTCCACCATTATGTTCCATTTTAAATTTTGTTATTTCTTTCTAAAGTACATTATAAAGATCTGCCTGCTCTCTGCCTTATGTGATTTAGGGTGATAGAACTGGTATATGTATACCATGGAACACTATTCAGCCATAAAAAAGATAGAGACTTTTATCTTTTATATTAACCTGGATGAAGTTGAAGCACATTCTTCTTAGTAAAGTATCACAAAAAAGGAAAAGTTCCCAATGTACTCAATACTAACATGAAGCCAGTAGATGATCTAATACATGCCCACATGATAGAAAAATTCATTTCAATTGATGCTGGGGAGATGGGAATTGAGGGACAAGGAGGGAGGAAGGAAGGAGGGAGGGAAGGAGGGAGGGAGGATTGATGACCTTTCACTTAATGGGCACAATATAGGAATAAATGGGGCACTTTTTGGCTGTAGAACACAACTATAAGAAGGAGTCTACTTAAGAAATACAAATACCTAGTTGTTTGTATGCCCACAATAACCTGAAATTTAAAAAAAAGAATATCAGTTCCCTAATAGGAGAAAAATAATTTATATGGAGATATTTTTCCTGTGAGAAATGGTGCCATAGAGACATTTCAGTGAGGCATTTACCCTGGGACTTCTCAAACCACCAGGTAGGAAGCTACCTACATTGACTATTAAAAACAAACAAACAAACAAAAAAACAGTCAAAAGTTAAACTAAGGGTAATTAATATAGCCACACATTTTTAAATATATGAGAATCAATCCATAACTGATGCATTATTCAGAGCTATTGGGAAAGTGGACTTTCAATTTCTATATGTGACATTCCCACATATAGAAGCCACACCTTTGTCAAGCTTATATTTATGAATATAATTTTCTACTACATAGCATCAAAATAGACCAGAATCCCTTCCTTAGGACTTGAAAACATTAAAAACATTGGGTTCCATTGTTGGCATGACAACAAACCCAAAGCTTTGTGTTTTGAATTAGAAAGCAGAATTCTAAAATAATTATAAATAATAAAAGGGACTGTTCTAACTTGAATTTTGATTTATTTTAAACTAAATGAAAATAACCTTAAAATTACCATAATTGATTTAAATGTAATCAAATTGTTTTATTCAATACATTATAGTTCACATATCCAATTTAGCTACTTTCTCACTTTAGGCCAATTTTTTCAATTGATTTGGAAATATATCTTTTAGGCTAATGAATAGATTTGTGTATGTGTGTGTGTGTGTGTGTGTGTGTGTGTGTGCGCCCATGAGTTTACAAAGAATAAAGAAAATTCTCCTGATCTTTTGAGTATTAAACTTAAATGAGCAATAATAAATTTCCTAGTCCAATCTCTTTTTATTTGCCAGGCAAGGAAACTTAGATCCAGAGAGACAAAGACATCCTTGAACCTGTTGCTTAAAAGGATGCACCAAAAAGCTAGATGTATCTAACTCTAAGAGAAAAGATTTGGCAATGTTACATAGAAATTGCTCTGATTTTTCTCACTATTGGTTTTACAAGTACAAATGTTTGGCATGTTCTTATTAAATGTTCTCCAACATTTCTATCACCAAAGACCTAATATATTATCTCCCCACAGTCTCCATTTGTTGTGCTGTCTGTAATTTACTTTAAAATATTTCAGTGTAGACTGTGAGATTTAAATAAGACTGTCTGATTAGCGTTTATGACCTGAAAACAGCTAGTTAACATTTTCAGTGTCTAAATCAAGAATATATACTCCAAGGACAGTGTTTGAAGGGCAATTAGAAACTCAACACAAGGTTTTAGCTACCTTCATCTCTAATCAAAATCAGAGGTTTGATTCGCTAGCATAAGGGATATTAAAAACATCTTTCAATGAAGATCAGTAAGAATATAGCAAGCCTAGAAAAAGAGACCCTTTCAGAAGGATGAAGAGAGATTAGGATTCAAAAGTACGTCTCAATTCAGAGGATTTGTGTCACTTGACTCCATCTTAAGCTGGAGAGCCCCACGACTCAGTCTCTTTTGTCTCTAGTGAATTTCTCAAGTGGTTAAGACTTTGTTTAAAGAAAGCATGTTTCATGACTCTTTGTATGTCTACTTGTTAATATTCATGACAGATATAAATTGCTTTCCAATTGCATATAGCTCAGTTGTGACATCATAGAGGAAGAAATCTATAAACCTTTATCTATCTCTACATCATGGAGGTTACTGACATAAGAAAAAGTATCCAATAATCATGAGTGACTAAATTGGCAAGGACCAGTTTGAAGGAGCTCTCTTTGGACTATTTTGGTTTTTGAACAGTGGCTGATTGAGCACTATTTAGCATGTTCTGGGGCAGAATTCAAGAATAAATTAAGGAATAGATTATAATCTAGTGCTTCCTGAGCCTGGGTGGCAGGAATTACCTGAAGAGGTTTTGTAAACACAGATGGCAGTCTAGCCCCCAAATTACTGAATCTCCGTCTCCAAAGATGAGACCTGGGTATCTAAAGTTTTCATAGTTCCCTAGGTAGAACTTAACAGTCAGATTGATATTTAATTTATGAACCAGCTGGCCTTTGGAAACCAGAGAGCAAGATGATCCTTCAGTTTCTTCTGTAATTTTATGTCTATGTGACTCTTACTTTAAAAACTCTGTGAAAAGCTGAAAAATCATTTGAAATAACCACAGTAGAGAAGGACAGCTACAGACAGGAAAGAGAATTAAATGAAGGATCATGGAGAGAGCAAATGAGTATCGGGGGATGGGAGGAAGCTGAGAAGAATTCTAATTAAGGATCTTCTTGTAATCTGGGATAATGACAAGGACCACCAAACACCTTCCTTTCCTTGGAACTGAGAAATCAATCAGAAGCTAACAGCGTACCTTTGCCAACTCTCAGTTAAATCCCTGGCTAAAATTTGTCTCGATCAAATGAATTCTAGTTATTCCTCCTAACTCTTGTTGGCAGAACACAGGACATTTACCATCTGTTCAGCTTTGCATTGGCAATAGGTAAATACTTTCTATTTCCCCAAGGCAAAGAGCAGAAAGAGCTAACAAATCACAACAGAGCTGAGGGTGGGGCTCCAAAGTCTGGCTGTATGATCCCCCTAAAAAGAATTTC
>NW_003852398.1:23299301-23300533 GCF_000181295.1 Otolemur garnettii | reverse complement strand
AGGAGAATGAAATGACTGACTGAGGCAGAGCAGGCCAAGCTGTTTTGTGCAGTGGAGACAAAAAGGGCCTCTGTAAGGAAGAGATATTTGAGATAAAACATTCACATGAATATCTAGGTAAAGGGTGTTCCACGCAAAGGGAACAGCAAGAGCAAAAGCCTTGACTCTAAAAGGATCCTGGTGTGTTAAAGGACAAGTAGTACTATTAGTGTAACGTGAGTGTGATGAGCAACAGTGACTGAGGTTGCACTGGTGTAGTAGCATCCAGCACCGTGTTAGCTCCGGCAATTCAGCAATGAACTTCAGGGAACATTTTTCTTCCACATACTTCTTCCTACTGCTGCTCAGTTTATAGTTTTCCTAAAACAAGAAGTCTCCTCTTATTTCTTTATTATTTTTTGTTTCTTCTCTGGACCCTGGTCCATTCAGATATCCTCCAGGAATAGGGTGACCAGCTTTCCTGGCCTCGTTTTAATGCTGAAAATCCCACATTCTTGGAGCCTTCTCACTCCCAAAGACAGTAGGCTGCCCTATTATAGAAGCCTCTTCTTGATTATCTTAAGTCTAGTGTCATAGATACTCAAAGTATATTTCTGATATCAGTGTTTCTCAAGAAATGGGTTTGGAGAAGCAGGTGAGAGCCAGATCACAAGGAACTTGTGCATCTTGACAAAGAGTTTGGACTTTACTCAGAGAACAGAGGTGATCTGCCCTAAAGCATCTGTGATGTCATATTAATTATCTACTAGTACATGACAAAGTCCCCCAAAATTTAGTGTTTAAAACAACCAACATCTCTCATTTTCTCTCACAGTGTTTGTGGGTCAGGAACAGGTGAGGGTTAGGAATTTAAGTGTGAGGTTGTATATTCTGGCTTAAGTGTCTCACAAGGTTGTAGTCAGATGTCCGCCAAAGCTGCTGTCATTTGAAGGCCTCTCTGTGCCAGCGAATCTGCTTCCAAAGCAGCTCACTCAACATGACTTCCAGACCCATGCAGCCTATAGCAAACCTCAATTCCTGTCCTTTTGGATCTCTTCCCAGGGCACTTGAACATCCTCCCCACATAGTAGTTGGCTTTCTCCAGAACATGCGACCAAAGAGGTACAGGCAGGAGTTTGATGCCTTTTATCACTAGGTTGACAAATTACATTGTGTCACACATTGTCGGTATCTTTCTTTTGCTTATAGCCTTGATTCACTTGTGATGAGATTGGAGTTCGGCTACAACAGAC
>NW_003852398.1:23295109-23299139 GCF_000181295.1 Otolemur garnettii | reverse complement strand
TCTTCCAGAATCAGATCTCCCTTCATCACACAATGGACTGTATAATGCCCATCCACTCATTCTGCTAATTCTCACTGGAAGTCTCGCTGTAGAGGAAGACATATCCAAGAAGGAAAAGTCACACTCACCAAGATGTAGGATTTGTCATTACTTATCTTGCAAAGATGGTGGGAAATTTGCCTATCTCTTTAGGAAAGATTCAGGGAAAACTTTGAATAAAGAGAGAAGCTGTGGCCTTTACCTGGAATAACTCAAAGATAAGAGAGCTATCTCCCAACATTCAAAAAGTAAAAAGACCTAGAGGCAGAACTGTTCAAAAAAGCAAGAAGACAGAATACTTGAAGTGGAGTCAATAGGAGAGTGAACTTCAGAGAGATAGCCAGGGGCCAGATTTGTAGGGTCTGTGATAGAGATTAGAATTTTGGATGTATTCTAATGTAATGGGCGACACCAGAGCATTTCAAGCTAGGTGAAAAGATAGTCTGACTTCTTTTAAAAGAATCACTTTGCCTGTTATTGCTGCTCTATAATCAGTCAAAAGGATCTCTGTAATGCATCTTAGCTATTCACATCTCCCTCTCCATTTCAACCAGGTCTCCATTTAAATGTCACTTCGCCAAGTACTATCCACCTAATCACTCTGTCTAAAATAGCATTCAATCCTCCTCACTCTCAGTCCCTTACACTGCATTATTTTTCTTAATGTGTGCATATATTGCTGGTTGCGACAGTAAACACAGGGTGAAATATGTATACACATTTCAAAGATGTTAATCTATGTATTACTTTTTGAAGTTGGATTGAAAGTACCATTACTGATCAAGTCTACCTAGACATGCTACACACATCCATTTTATCTGCAATTCATACACTTTTTGGGAAAAATCAATTTTACTTCCAAGAAGAGTTGCTTCAAATCAATATACATTTTTTGGCATCCCCAGTATATTCATATGTGTTTTAAAAAATATCTATTTCCCCTTCTCAATAGCAAGTTGTTGTTTAAAGCATTGTCACAATGCCTAAAATGCAGCATGGGATATATCCTTAATTAGTGTTTGTTAAGTTAATGAATCTCAAATGCCAACTGAGATTCTTTTTTTCATGTCTCTGTTTGGAAAGTTTCACAATTCTCAAGCTAATTGGTTATAAAGTGTGCAAGAAATTACATCATATAACACTGATGAGCTGGCATGGTCATCTGGAAAGGTAAGTTGAAAGCAATTCTTAAACACTATTTGGGATCAATAGGAAAGACAGTCACATTTAAATACTTATTTGCATGGAGAGTATGCTGACCGGCCTCTTGTGTATCTTCCATCCCTGCATTGGTGCTTAATTTTACCTTAGATATGATGCGGCACCCTTTGATTTTTATTTTAATTACATATGCTCCTGTCTTATCTTCCCCATTGAACAGGAAGATTTTTAAAGCCAGGAATTAAGCAGGCAGCCTTTCAAGGCCAGGAATTATGTGTCTGTGCCTTAGTTTCCTTATATCCAAAACAGATTTGATGTTATCTTTTTCATATTTGAATACAATAATTATAGAAGATAACACATTCTAATCACTGAGAATAGAACCTGCATCACAGAATCTTCTCAAAAAACATTAGTTCCTTCTATTATAAGACACCTAGTAGTGATGGTAATCATTATAATACATATTTTTGACACCTAGCACTAAATACAAAGCCTCAAAGACCAGCAAGCAAGTTGTTTGTAGCTTAATGGCGTCTTAGCAAAAGATAGAGCAGCACTTTGAGAGATTCATGGAAAGTGTAAGTTCTCATGAGAAGGAAGCCTCTCGCTAGGTGAAGAAAGCACATAACAAAAAGGTGAATCATCATCACCTCGCCTGTCTGGGACGGATGCTTAATGACAGATAGAAGGAAAGCCTTCAACTCTTTGCCCCTGTGCTAATCACTGTGCCTCTTCCTCATTCAGAATTCAACCAAGCCCTATGAGATGCTCTGCAAAGATGCCCTTTGGTGTAGTGCCTCCACTCTGCCAGAGTTTTAGACAGTGGGATAAGGTCTAAAACCCTTTGGGGATAAGCATCAAATGTTCATTTTCTTTCTCAGTCAGAAGCTACACAGGCATTAAAAATACACCTGCTGTTACCCTAGTATTGCAAAGTAAAAACTGTTCTGCCTCCCTTCACCACCTGCCCTGAACTGGTTACAGCCCCGGGTTAATTAAATTGGAAGTCTCACTCCTTGCCCTTGAGGTACCACCTATAATTACCCTGTTGTTTAGCAGTGTCAAGTCTTTGGTCTTTAGAATGTTCAAAGTGCATTTAGTCCTTGAGAATGGGGAAAATAGTGTCATAATAGCACTATAAGCAACTCCATTGGGAGGAAGACAGAAAACGTGTGTGGCACTAAGCATGGTAAAGGATTCCTTCACGCCAGTGAGACGATGCACACAGTGATGACACGAATCTTCCACTCTGTGCTAAGCATGATGATAAGTAGTCTCTTAGCAATAAAGACAAATCAGACATGGCCTCCGCTCTCAGGGATCTTATCTTCCATTAGGGTGAACAAATGGATATACATTTCATAAACCAATAAGAAAGCAAGTGCTTTTGACCAAGACAAAAACTATACGGATTCAGAGCAAGATATTTAAAAAGTGAAGAATCCAGGCTTTGGTCCAGATAGATTAGGGTTTGAATCTTGGCTCTCCAGCTCCTCCTCAGTGGGATGGCTTTGGGTAGTTACTTCTCCTGCATGATTCTCAGTTTTCCCATCTGCTATTAGCAGGGCCCACCTCAGAGAGTTGTTATGAGGACTCAGTAAGAAAACATTATAAAATGCTTTAGTGTAGTGGCTGGTACAGAGTATCCACTTAATGCATCCTTTCCCTCAGCAAATATTTAATAGGAACACCACACACAGAGTTCCAGCTTTCACATGGCTTATATTCTAGTAGAATCAGATGATTCAATCACCTAAAATATTTCCTATCTTGACTTTCACAAAAAATGTTTTGCAAGCCCTACTTTAGAGATTATAAAGCACACTTTCCTAAATAACGCCTATTGAGGAACTCAAGCTTATTTGGGTGGGCTGTATTAGAAAGCCCTCTCACAGCACTGTCAGCATAGAAGTGTAAAGATCCACACTAGTTTATCTCCAGAACCCAATGTGAAGTCCAAGGCTCCTGGGCTGCTTCTCATTCCACATTGGTTGCATGTAAATAAATAAAATGCCTTAGATGGGTTTTTAACATAAATTCCTAAGATCTTTCTCCCTCACCTTACTAATAAAGACTTAAAATAGGCGAAGTAAAAGCTAAGCCTGGAACCAGGTCTCTAGTTTGATAATCCTTCTCGCCATACACCTACTCAAATCTGGAGTGTCCACCTGTCAGCCCATCTCAAAACTCATATAGGAAAGGTGCCCATTGTCCTCACCATCAGCAACTCCTCAGTCAAGCCTCAGCCAAGCCTTCTTTCACTTACACCTGGCATATTCAGTGTCTGACACTGACACATACACTCCTTTTGCTGGACCCCTGCTCTAACTCGTCCACAATTCTACTTGGTCCTGATAGAATGCGTGAGTGTTTGGTAATGAGCATTGCCATCTGGCAATCACTGGAAGCTCCCTGCCAAGCCCTCTAGAAACATCCCAAATATATGCCTCTTCCATTGTATGTGGAAGGGAAAAGCTCTACCATGCAGGAGTTAAGTGTTTCTCAGTGCATATCAGGAGCTTAAGAAAGCAAACGTATCCTCAGATCCTACACACATTAGAGATAGAATGATGATATGTAACCCTAAACAGCAAACTAAGGAGGAAGCAGGAGTCAGAATTATCCTGAGGATGTAGTAGCATAGGAAGTAAAGAGTTTGGACTCTGAAGACACTGATATCCAAGTTCAGGTCCTGGATCTGCCATTTATCAGCTACATGACCTTGGACAATTCACTTGACCTTTCTGAGCCACTGTTCCTTCATCTGTGAAATGGGAATGATGCTATTACACATTTCATAAGGTTATCATGAGGCCTAAGTAAACTA
>NW_003852398.1:23292528-23294091 GCF_000181295.1 Otolemur garnettii | reverse complement strand
TCTGCAATCATAACATCACTTTGTATGCCATAAATATATACAACTATAATTTGTCAATACAAATTAATAAGAGGAATAAAAAAATCTACCTGGTAGGGTTGTGGCGAGGGTAACAGAGGAGATATGTAGACACCTAGCCATAGTTGATAATCAATATAAGGTTATAACTGGATTAGTACTATGAATATTTAAGTAAGCCCTGTTTTTTTTATGTGTCACTGAGCCTCAGTTTCATCATTAATACAACGGAGCTAAGCTGACCTATCCCATGGATTCTTTCACCAAATATTTACCAAGCCTCTTCTCTTTTACAGGCATTGAGTTATTTACTGGGAAACAAAAGCACAACTATTTTTCTTGTTTTATTTTTGGTTTATTTTTATTTATTCATTTTTTAAGTACAGCTATTTTTCTGATGGGGCTTAAAGTCCAAGGGAGGAGAAATATAAAACCAGGGTAAATATAAGATGACTGCTTAGAATAAGTGCTATAAGTCCCAGAGACTACAAAGAGAAAACTGATTTTGGAATGGGAAACAAGTGATTTTCTAAACAGGTGACATTTAAGTTTAGATCTTAAGAATAGGAATAGCAAAGCACAGAGTGGCAGGGAAAATGTCAAACAAAGAAAACAACATATAGAGGCCCTGTTGGAGATTCATTCATTTGTTGAATAGTTAATAGGGAACAACTATCTTCTAGGTTCTGGGGACATAGTCCTGATAAGAAGGTAATTTTACCCTGTATGTTGCTTATATTAGAGAAAAAAAATAAGTCTGATAATGTACTTAAACCACTTAGCATAGAGCATGGCACAAAGGCAACACTCCATTCATCGTTCATAAATAAGATCTCTACAGAATAATAATGATTATAAAAGTAAAAATACATACCCCAGAGCATTTCTCTCCATGCAAAGTAAAACACTGAAATAATTTTTTTTTTTGGGGGGGGTTGCCTGAAGAAAAAAAAATGCACAACTTTCTGTTTTAGAAAACAAAATCACTTTCAGCGTTAGAGGAACCTGATTGCTACTGAGACTTCTCTGAGATTTGACCACCTAGTAGGGGGAAGATTTGACATTAGATCTGTGAAGAAGCACTCCATATCACTCACCCCTTGCTCAGGTTGGGACGATGATAGAGAGGTTTACCTCCCAAAGCCCCTGAGTGTTCAATTTATGGGGAGATACAATGATCAGTGGGCAGGATTACAAGAGAAACATGTTCAGACTCCATGTGTCGACAGCTAACATAGCCACTGAGGTCTCCACAAAGTCAGAGATTTGGAGTGCTGGGGAAGACAAAAATGGATAAAACCCACAAGTGAGTGAAACATTATCCTTTCCCAGAAATATGGATAATAAGTGGGAAGGCCTTCTCTGGCCAAGATCACCTCCCCTACTGATGCCCGGAATGCCACTGTTTCTTTGGTTCAAGCAAGGTGTCTTCTTGTAATCATCTGGTAATAGACATGAGGCAGTCCATGACTGTAACTGTGAAGAAACGTCATTATCTCTACTTGGAATTAGACAGAACTTTCAAAGTGCAATTTCAATCTCCTT
>NW_003852398.1:23259319-23280938 GCF_000181295.1 Otolemur garnettii | reverse complement strand
CTCTAAACTAGATTCCCTTTAGCAATCATGCTCTTATGCTCCTATCCAGGCCACACACACTACCTGAGTAAACTAAGACATAAATTGTCTAAAAATAATAAATATTGATAAATTTGACTACATATTTAAAACTGCTTCTGGGAAAAAAATTTTTTGAAGAGAGGGGAAAGCCAACTAAAAACACAGTGGGAGTGTGAAAGATAAATGGATAGTTTATTCTTTAAAAGAGTGTCTTAGAAATCAATGGGACAATTGGGCAAATGGGAAAATGGGGAAAAAAGCAACTCAAAGGAAGCCAAATAACATGAAAAGATATTTAGCCTTGATTTTATTTGGAAAAAAAAGTAAATTTAAAGAATGACTTGACATATTTTACCTGTCTAGTTAGCAAAATACTTTAAAATTTGTTATATCTACCCTTGACAACATTGTGAGTCAACTATTTGGATTCCAGAATGACACCTCCATGTTCTACAGGGCCACAGCAATAGGATTAATCACAAAAAATAAATAGGATAATGCATGAGGGATAGAACAAGAAAATGGTTTAGCATTCCTAGTCTTACTCAAGTCCTGTTACAGATCCCAAATGCAGTCAATCTGCCATTAATGGATTCAGTATTTAGAAATTCACATACATGCTAAAATGTATTTCTAACCATACAATCAATACTTGCCATGCTTTTGCAATAATTTGAGGACATGCACAAATCTCCCAACTTGTACACTCTCAGTTGAGGTTGAATGAGGTCTTGTTTCAGCTCTCATACTGTAAACAATTATCCTATTTAACAGTCTACTTTATTCCACATTTTCTACATTTTTGTACTTTTGTTTAGTGAGTTTACTGTTTAAGTAGCCCCTAACCATGATGCTAGAGTACTTTCTAGGTGTTCCTAACCAGAAGACAACTGTAATGCGCCTTAAGAAGACGATGCACTTGTTAGATAAGCTTCATTTAGGCATGAGTTATAGTGCTGTTGGCTGTAAATTCAACATTATTGCATCCACAGTGTATATTAAATAAGGTGTCTTTGAACAGAAACATCCATAAGAGAAAGTTACATATTGATCGGTTCACAAAAATGTTGTGATCGGAGGCTTACATTATCCTAACACTGTATCTCCCTATGGGCAATGATAACATATGCTTAAGTCAGTGTTCATATTGACTTTATGGAATATAACTACCACAAATAACAAAATCAACCATAGAATAAAAAATAACAAGTTTCCACATAAATCATAGGCACATAGAATATCACTGAGCTGAGAGTCAATCAGTCCTTTCCATTGAGTCTTTTTTTTAATTTGTTTATTTTTTTAATTAAATGATAGCTGTATACATTAATGCAAACATGGGGTACAGTATAGTATTTTCATATACATTTTGAAATACTTTCATCAAGCTGGTTCACATAAATTTCATGTCATTTGCATAGTCATTGTGTCAAAACATTTATATTCTAGTTCTAGAAAAGTTCACTTGTACCCTTGTTAGACAGATATATAGGTAATCTTTCCGGTCACCCTCCCACCACCTATCCATTGAGTCTTTTTAACAGACTAGATCTCTACCATAGCGGGTAAGTAGTTGAGGGCAAATAGGCAGCCTAATTCAGGGCCTGGATAGACAATGTGGCCAGATTTAAGGTCTACGGTGCCATCTAGAGTGAAGATGATCCAAGATAGCAAGAATGCCTGCCTGGGTTCTGCGTTATAGGTATGGATACCCTTGAATACCACAGTACATAGTTGCCAAGAACCAGGCCACACTAACCTAGCCTCTTCACAACAGAGGCTCACGAAAACCCAGATGAGGACACCTCCCCTGCCAGCCTAAAGTCCTGGTCCTTTTCTGATACATCAAAAGATATCCTGTGGAGCAACTGGGAAAAAACCCAAAAGACCAAGAATTCACCCAAATGAGATAGAGTTTGTAAAACCAAAAGAAACCATTTTTTAATCAGGACTCTGATTCAATAAGTTGGCAATGTGGGAGTTTTATCTACTTTCTCCTAGCTCTGCAAGTACAGTGGGGGTAAGTCTTATTGAAAAACTTAACTGAATTAGGAAAACTTTAAAAAAGCTACAATTCCTTATGCATTTTTGTGTATTAGTCTGTAATTCTGCCATAATTCTATAAAAGGAGGGAAGGAGCTCTATGCATGCCAGAATGAAAATATGTCTAAAATATATTTTTTAAATATAAAAGATCCAGTTTTAGGACATTATATATAATGCCTATAACGATGGTTTGAATATTTGTCCCCTCAAAAATTTATGTTGAAATTTAAGTGTCAATGTAACAGTATTGGGAAGTGGGACATAATAGGTGTTTAGGTCACAAAGGCCTCACCTTCATGAGTGGTGAATGCTATTTTAAAAAGGGATTTTGGAAGTGGGCTCTCTCCCCTTGCTCTTTAATTTCTACTAGGCAAGGATGCAGCAAGAAGGCCCTTATGGGGCATCACTAGTACTTTGATCTTGGACTTCATGGTCTCTAAAACTGAAAGGAAATTAAAAAAAATTGTTCTTTATAAATTATTCAATCTGTATTATACCCACACAAAGTGGACTAAGATAGAAATTGGTACCAAGAGTGAGTGTTGCTATCAGAAATATCTGAAAATGTGGAAGTGACTTTGAAACTAGGTAATGGGTAGAAGCTAGAAGAATTTGGAGGATTCAGCTAGAAAAAGCCTATATTGCCATAAATGGAACATTAAGGGTGATTTTAGTGGGGGCTTAGGAAATAAAAGAGACATAGGGAGAACCTGAAGCTTTTTAGAGATTAAGTTGTCATGATCAAAAAGTTGGTAGAAATATGGATGTTAAAGGGAATTCTAATGAGGTCTAGTATAAAAATATGTCTAAAACATATTTTTAAATATAAGAACTCCAGTTTCCAGACATTATATATAATGCATATTACTATGCAAGAAAATAAAGGGTATAGTACTAGAAGCTGGAGGAAGGGCCATCTTTGCTATAAGTTGGCAAAGAACTTAGACAAATTGTATCCATGTCCCAGGACTTTATGGAAGGCTCAAGTTAAGAGCACTGAACTAGGATATCTGGTAGAAGAAATGAAGTGTTAACGGAGCTGCATGACTTCTCTTAATTGCATATGGAAAAAATTAAGAGAGATACAATTTAAAGATGAAATAAATAATCAAAAGGGAAGTAGAATACATGTAGATACTAGGAACATTCTCAGCCTGGCTATTTAAAAGAGTGCAAAAGTATAGTTAGGAGATAAAAAAGGTGTGGCCAAGCCACTGGTTTAAGGAAATGAGTATGGATAGAAGAACACAAGATGCTGTTCACCAAAACAATAAGAGAATGACCCTGGAGGCATTCTCTAACCCACCACAGGCTTAGAATGCCAAGGCTTTGAGGGCAAAAATATTTCCAGAGAGAGGCCCAGGACACTGGTAGGATCTCAATATTCACTGTCTGTCCTGCAAATATCTGCTCTCTATAGACCAGTGCAACACCCAGAGACTGTCCCAGTTGTTGCTCAAATGGATCAAATTGTGGCTTCAAACACCACTCAAGAAAGTACAAGCCATAAACCTTGGCAACATCCACCTAGTGCTAATTCTGTAGGCACACAGAGCTAACCTGGAGGGTCACCAGTGTGCAATATCGGCCTGGGAGAGTTACAGGCCTGAGGTCTAACCCATGAGAGTTGCTGCTTGGGCTGAGCCCAGAAATGCCATGTGGGTGAGGCTGCCTGCGGACTTAGGGGCCTGGACTCTACCCTAGCGTGCCTAGAAGGCAGAAAGAGAGTGAGGAAAGATTATCCCAGACCCTTCACATTTAATGTTGTTTAGACTTACTTGGGACCTATTATTCCTTTCTTCTCTCTGGTGCTCCCTTTTGGAATGCTAATATCCGACCATTTTAAGTTCATGCTGGAACAAGTTATTAATAGAACTATTCAGGCTATTGTCATGGAATAAATATATTTTTATGGGGGACAACAAATTTTGGGGACCCAGGGGCAGAATGCTAAGGTTTAAATATTTGTCCCCTCCAAAATTCTTGTTGAAATTTAATTGCCATTGTAACATTATTAAGAGGCAGAGCCTTTGGAGGATGATTAGGCCATGGGGACTCTACCCTTAAGGGTGGGATTGATGGCTTTAAGAAAGGGTGAGGTTTTTTCCCTTTGTTTCTTTGTCCTTCTGCTTTCTATCTTTTTTCCTTTTTTTTTTTTTTACATTTACTGGTTTATTACAAAGGATATGATTCTGGATCAGCCAGAGTCCTTCTGCTTTCTTCCATTTGAAGACAAAACTTTCATCCCCTCCCAAGGATGCAGTCTTCAAGATACCATCTTGGAATCAAAATTGTCAAACCTAATATTACTCTAATATTGAACTTCCCAACCTCTAGAACCACAAGTCAATACATTTTTGTTTATAAATTAACCAGTCTTTGGCATCCTGTCATATTAATTCAGACAAAGACTGATTAAAAAGTGCATTAAAGCATAACTATACATGTTTATCACAAATGCATGCAGTATTTCGGGAAAGGTACACAGAAGAATGTTCAAAAATACTTTAGATTATAAGCTTCATAAAGAAAAGGCTCTGTCTGTCTTATTTCCATTGTTTGCTGTACCCAGTATGCTGCTATATATATATTACATATTATTTTAATATTTATTTATTTTTGTAGAGACAGAGTCTCACTTTGTCGTCACTGGTAGAGTGCCATGGCGTCATAGCTCACAGAAACCTCCAGCACTTAGGTTCAGGCAATTCTCTTGCCTCAGTACCTGGGACTACAGGTGCCCACCACAATGCCTGGCTATTTTTTGTTGCAGTTTGGCCCAGGGCTGGATTTGAACCTGCCACCCTCAGTATATAGGGCTGGCACCCTACTCACTGAGCCACAGGTGCCACCCTATTTTAATATTTATTGAATGAACAAATGAATACAAAGTTCTGACAATTAAGTTCAAGAACTTGCCACCATGAGCTTACATTGGCAGCACTAACACACAACTTGGTAAGGGTTCATAACCTTGGTATATCAATGTTTCACAGTGTTCATGTGAATGTGTGGCGGTGTCTTGCTGAGTGGCGTTCATTATTGTTGGTGCTTATTTTTTTTTTTCTGCCATCCTGAGAATGTTGAAGCTTGAATTAGAACAATGAGCAAACACTAAATTTCTTGTTAAACCTGGGAAAAGTGAAAGTGAAATCAAGGACATGTTAGTCTAAGTTATGGGAGATAATGCCATGAAGAGAATGGCAGTGTACAAATGAATTAAACATTTTTTTTTTTTTTCTGAGAGAAGAGAAAGCCTCTCTAATGAAGAGAGGTCAGCATGACCAGGAATGAGAACTGATGAAAACATTACAAAAAAATTGATCAAATTGTGCATCAAAATCCTTGGCTAACTGTGAGAAGTATAGCAAACCAAGTAAACATCTATAGAGAAACAGGAAACGCTTAACTGAAAATCTTAGCGGAAGAAAGGTGTGTGCAAAAATGAGTTCTTCTATGATAACAATGTGCCAGTTCACATGGCATGATCTGTGAAACAGTTTTTATACAGTAAACAACTATGTTGGCATATTTCCTACTCACCTGATCTGGCCCTTGATGACGTTTTTCTGTTCACAAAAATAAAGAGGACATTGAAAAGACGACATTCTGATGGCATTCAGGACATCAAGGTAGTATGAAGACAGCTCTGGTGGCCATTGCAGAAAAATTTCCCTGAAGAGAAGATTATGCTCTGGTGTCAGTGTATAGCTTCCGAAGGGGAGTACTTTGTAGGTGCCGGTAGTGTGATATTCAGCAAGGAGGTATGTAGCACTCTTTCTAGAAGGAGTTTGTGAACTTAGTTGTCAGACCTTGTGAGTAATTGAATAAAAAGGAGAAAGGAGGGAACATCATAGACCTTAAATAGCAAAACAAACTGCAGACTGGTAGAGAGAAGCCTAGAGGCTGTGAGCAGCACATCTTTTAATTTTTTTTTCTCTCATTGAGACTCAACTAGATCCCTGTCCCAGGGTCCTGAGAGAAAACTTTTTGTATGCATAACTGAATAATCAACTATTTGTCATAAGCCACCTCAAGGTACTTTCTGTTCGAGCTCTAACATATTTTCCTATCGCCTCAACAATAAAGCCTAAGGATTACTGCTCATTTACAACGGCATATAGATAACCTTTCATGATTTGGCTCTGACCTACCTCTGTATCTTCTCCTCCTAACTCCATTACCTGCTTCCTCCTTACTTTGACCATACTTTGGTTCACCATCACAATCTTCTTCATCAGGCTAGCATTACTTCTCAAGAAAAGCTCTGAGTGGCCATTGCAGCCACTACCACATCTCAATGAGGACTTCTACGTGTGCCCCTCTATAAAGGGAGCATTCATCACACTATAACACATTGGTCTTCCACATGGTTGATTCTCCTGCTAGCCTGCAGCTTCTTTGTGAAATAACAGAAGATATTATCAGAACTCATAATAGATTAGTTCCTAAGTGTGGATTTATCAGAACTTAACATGTTTAGTACCTCTCACATGATTGCCACTCAATAACTATTTATTAAATCAATTATTCTACACATAGCCATATCAATAGAATCTTAGCTTTCGTATTCATTAAAATGCCTAAGAAAATGCAGAACAATGAAAGATTGGCCAATCTGATGTATTTATATGTCCTAAAGTCCAAAATTTTAAATATACAGTTAGAATTGCTGTATTCAATGACCACATAACAGATACCTCAAGATATATCAAGTTGGAGAACGCCAGGAGAAGCAGATTGAATATATTTTATTTGAAACTATTAGTTTAGCAACCACACATCAGACAGAACAACACTTGTAACTGCAGGGTTTTTGTAGTTATTAGTATAAAAGATAAAAATGATAGAAAAATCTAACAAAATTATTCTATCCTCCCTGCTTTAACCAAGTTGTTGTATTTTTACATTTTCTACTGCCTCACAAGATGATACTTCATAACCTAAATCATCTCCTGAATTTAAAGATGATTAAATGTAGATAGAACTAATATGACCAAGATCAGAAAGTCAATTAGCAGCTAGGCTGAGACTAGAATTCACTGCTTTCTGCTTCCTTTTTTGATCTAAACTGGTTTCTCTCATCTCTAGTAGAGAGCTTTCAGCCTAACCTCAGTGCCCTTCACCCCTGAGCCCCACCTAGAATATGATGTTGCTAGCTTGCCAACCTCTAGCCCCTGGACAGTGCAGGTATGTAAACGAGAAAATAAATTTTATTGGAAAGTGATTTTACAGGTAGAACTCAAAATGACATCAACTACAATAAATAACCACAATGTAGTCTTGAAGCAAAGGCTATGTCTTGAGCGAGGTCAGTTTTTGGCATCAATGTGAAATAAATATAAGGCAGCTTATCTTTTTGAAAGCAGGAGACTATAAAAACACAATTGCCAGAATGGGAGAAAATTGAAGCTGATTTCCATGGCAACAAAAGAGTTACACAGATGAAATAGTGGCACATAAAAATCGATGTGTGTTACATTAAAAATAGAAAAATGGAAAGTAAACAACAGGGGATTGACATTCATCAATAATTCCTTCAGAGAGGAGGATACTGCTGAGATGCCTTGAGTTTGAGAGCCAGTAGGAAAAATGTTTTCTACCGGAAGTACCATTTCTGCTCATTGCAGTATGTAAATGCCTTGATGGTTATGGTTCCTCTATACTACTGCGGAGCGGAATCTTTGTCATTTGAATGATTTTCTGTGGCAAACTTTTATGGGCTCTTTGACTCCTTAAGTGAATGATTTGAGCTGAGGTTGTAGACACCTTAACAATGATAGAAATGTCTCACAACTGTCACTTTCCTCTATCCCACTAACCTTAACTTATTTCTGTCTCTCTTATTACACACTGGGTCTTTGCCCACTATGATATATTCTGTACTACTTTAGTGATTTTATCTTTCTAAAACAAATCATACTTTAGATACACCTATAGCCATTTTTATGAAGCCCCAATGCCAAACTCCTTAGCATCACATACCATCTGTTTATATTTTAACCTCTAGAATACTCCCCATTGTATATCAATTCCATGAACTCTAAGCATATCATTCCTCCTTGTTTCATAATTTCTTGGAGCTCTGGACCTTCGTGCATGCCACACTTATTGTCTGTACCACCTGTCTCTTCATAATCCTTCACTCCTCTTTGTCCCTTATTTAGAGGGAGAGTAACTTCCTTCTAGAAGCCTCTGTTGCCTGCTTCTTGCCCCTCCATGGGTCAGGCATGCTCCCCTGGCACTCCCTGCACACAGTGATTATAAACACTTATCATATCATACAGCAATTGCCTTCTCACTTGCCAATCTCTTTGCTAGGCTGGTAGCTTGTTGTGATTTATTTGTCACCACGGCGCTAGTGTCTGACACACAGCACACACTCTGCACATATTTATGGACTGAAATGAACTCAATATAAATATCCCCTGAGTGTCTGCCAAGATTTCTCTTGTTCCTGACTTAAAGATCATTTGCTTTAATGAAATCTCATTCTACATGGTAAATAGTTCAAAAATTTAGAAAGTTCTTCAGTATCATTTTTTTAGTTTCATATATTGAAACATTTATGTATCATTATTTTATGTTTCATTATTTAGAATTCCCACAACTACCTACCAATTTCCTCATGGCCTCTTTCTGTAATTCAATTGCTTAGAAAAATAAAACATAGGAACATATGGTAACATAGAATCAAATATTCTACATGTCATGTACCTTTGGTATGTATCCACCATTTGGGGCTGACCTTAGATCAGACTGAGAAAAAAATGAGTGAAGGCAGAGAAATAAAGACAAAGAGAAGAGAAAGCCTTTCACATAACACTGCAAAAACATTCACAGTAACTGATTTATAATAGTGGAAAACTGGGATGTAGGGGTGGGAGGAAAGAAGAGCAGAGAGAAGAAAGTAGGAAGGGGGTGGGGTCTTAATGTGTGACACACCTTTTGGGGACAAGATGCAATTGTAAGAGAGACTTTACCTAACAAATGCAATCAGTGTAACCTGGTTTCTTGTACTTTCAAAGAATCCCCAATAATAAAAAAAAAAAAAAAATAGTTGAAAACCGAAAACAATGTGACATCAGCAGTATGGTAGAAGAGGAAGCTCTGAACCCTCCTTACACCCACAAAGATAACATTATTGAGGAAACTCTGAACCCTCCTTACCCCCACAAAATAACATTATTCAACAGTAATTTATGGACAAACTGCCATTGTGAAACATTAAATTGAAAACCTTCTGCATCTTGATGTAATGTGAAACCAGATTCAGCAACACAGTATGGGAATTTGGGAAACTCTCACCAGAGATTCAGCTTCCAGTATATCATGATATAATTTGGAAGTAACTCCCCAGTTCCTAGTTTCATACAGGAGAGAAGGTATCAGTGCCTCAGTTTTCACAAAGTATTTCCCAGGATTCTAGCTTCTATAGCATTAATCCTGGAGCTCGGACAGGTCCACAGAGAACTCAAACTTATTATCAAGAAAAGAACAAGTGATCCCATCTCAGGGTGGGCAAGGGACTTGAATAGAAGCTTCTCTGAAGATGACAAGTGCACGGCCTATAGACACATGAAACAATGCTCATTATCCTTAGTCAGAAATACAAATCAAGACCACTTTAGATATCATCTAACTCAAGTAAGATTAGCCCACATCACAAAATCCCAAAACCAGAGATGTTGGTGTGGATGTGGAGAATTTCCACCACAAATTGCTGGTGGGAATGCAAACTAATACATCCCTTTTGGAAAGAAGTTTGGAGATCACTTAGGGATCTAAAAATAGACCCACCATTCGATCCTGAAATTCCTCTACTAGGTATATTTCCAGAAGACCAAAAATCACTTTATAACAAAGATATTTGCACCAGAATGTTTACTGCAGCCCAATTCATAATTGCTAAGTCATGGAAGAAGCCCAAGTGCTCATCGACCCATGAATGGATTAATAAATTGTGGTATACATACACCATGGAATATTATGCAGCCTTTAAAAAAGATGGAAACTTTACCTCTTTCATGTTTACATGGATGGACCTGGAACATATTCTTCTTAGCAAAGTATCTCAAGAATGGAAGAAAAAGTATCCAATGTACTCAGCCCTATTATGAAACTAATTTATAAGCACCCACATTTCCAAATGAAAACTGTAACCCAACTGTAGCCCAAGATGAAGAGGAAAGAGGAGAAGGAGGGGAGTGGAGGGGAGGGAGAAGGACTGGTGGAGGGAGGGTAATTGGTGGGACCACATTTATGGTGCATTTCACAAGGGTACATGTTAAATCTGCTAAGGGTAGAATAGAAATATCTTAACACAATAACTAAGAAAATGTGGTGAAGGCTATGTTAACCAGTTTGATGAAAGTATTTCAAATTGCATATAAAACTAGCACATTGTACCTCATAATTGCATTAACGTACACAGCCATGATTTCACAAAATAAAAAAATAAAAGCTCTAGAATCCTTTGAGCCTAATTCCCTCCTATATATGTTAGCACTCTACAGGGAGACTTGCATTTTCCCCACATTTTCCAAAAGTATGGCACACTAAGTCTAAATGTACCACTCTTGTTTCCTCAGCCTAACTCTTCTAGGTTGTTAGGCCTTGACTAAGGTGGAAAAATAACAGTTAACTTCAGGGAAATTTCTGAGCCACAAGCCTTCAACAAAATGGAGTAAGTCTGGTTCACTCCCAAGATAGATAGGAAAGTACTCACTGACTTCTTGGTTGACTAACTCCCTGAGAGATGGAACTGGAGGTACCAACTGTCCCTGGACTGACTTTTAAGAAATACCAAATGAGGGGTGGTGTCCATGGCTCAGTGGGTAGGGTGCCAGTTACATACACCCAGGCTAGCGATTCTGAACCTGGCCCAGGCCAGCTAAACAACAACAACTGCAACAACAACAACAACAACAAAATAGCCGAGTGTTGTGGCAGGCACCTGTAAGTTCTAGCTACTAGGGAGGCTGAGGCAAGAGAATCACTTGAACTCAAGAGTTTGAGGTTGCTGTGAGCTGTGATGCCACAGTACTGAGGAAAATATAGTGACACTCTGTCTTAAATAAATAAATAGAAATACTCGGTGGGGAAAGTACTGAAACAAAGATGTATGACTAACTGCAAAATTCTGCTTCTGTACAATGCTTGCTAACACACATGAAGCACCTGGGCAGCCTGCGTGCCAACCAGGATGCAGACCAAACCTTACAACTCCACTTTAAACCCTTAAGCTGTCAGACTGCTCTCTGAACTCGTCTTGGGTGTGTGTCATTTGTGCACCAGCTCCTCAATAAAGGGACTCTGCTTGAAAAAAATAATAAAATAAAAATAAAAATAGACCCGCCATTCAATCTTGAAATTCCTCTACTAGGTATATATCCAGAAGACCAAAAATCACTTTATAACAAAGATATTTGCACCAGAATGTTTATTGCAGCCCAATTCATAATTGCTGAGTCATGGAAGACACCAAGTGCCTATCAACCCATGAATGGATTAATAAGTTGTGGTACAGTCATGGTTTTAATTAACCATAAATTGAAAATATTTGAACAAAAAACAATAAAAATTAACAATACAACCATAAAAATACCCCCAAATCCCAACATAAATAACAACTACTTACATTGAATTAACATTATATTAGGTATTATGAATAATCAAGAAATGTATGGGTAGGGTGACCAGACGTCCCGATTTTGGCGGGACAGTCCCACTTTTCAACAATTTGTCCCGTGTCCCGCTGCGTTTTTAAAAAGTCTCAATTTTTGGAAAGAATGCAAGAACGGGCTGGAGAACAAGAAGGGAATATATGGTTTTTGGCCGCCATATGACTATTTCGCCAGAATATGAGTTTTATATTATTTTTGTTAATTTTATAATGTTAAACTGTAATAAATAATTGCTGAGAAGTGATTATAGAGAACTGCTTATCAAAGTTTGCCTTATCAGGCCCTACCCAGTGCCCCAGCTCTGCCCCCACTCAGCCCCTGCTCTGCCCTCGCTCCACCCCCAGGCCATGTTGTCCCACCTTACAGATGTTAGAATCTGGTCACCCTATGTATGGGAGAATGTACATAGGTGACATGCAAATACTGTATCATTGTATATCAGAAATTTAGTATCTACTAATTTTGCTATCAATAAGGGGTACTGGGACTCATCCTCCATAGATAACGATGAATGATTATAGAACTAAAAATATGTTAATAGTAACATAGCATGAATAAATGTATATAACCTGACAACTATAATAAAGTTTGCGTAAGGGGAGTGGAGTTAAAGGGTAATTTTTGAATATAATTAAACTTAAGTTCTAGGTTATAGACAGATATTTGATATAAGCCCAAAAGTTATTATGTAAGCCCAGAAAAAAAAATTATGTAAGTTATATTATAAAATGAGAAAGTAATCAAAGCATAACAATATCAAGTCAACATAAAGTAAGATAACAAGAGAGGGAAAGAAGATAAAACAACTACAAGGCTAATAAAAACCTACTAAAAAGTGGAAACAATGAATCCTTACCTATCAATAATTACTTTAAATGTAGTACATTAAACTCCACAATAAAATCACATACAATGTCTGAATAAATTTTAAAAAGTTAACTATATGCTCTCTATAAGAATCTCACTTTAGATTTAAACATACAAGTTGAAAGGGATGGAAAAATACTTCATGTCAATAATAATTAAAAGAAAGAAAGGATAACTATATTATACAAAATGAATTCAAAAATTGTCACAGGAAACAAAGAATGACTTTATATGATGATAAAAGGTCAGTAAAGTAGGAAGATATTACAGCTACAAATCTATTTGTACCCAACAACAGAACATCTAGATATACAAAACAAAAATTAACAGAATGAAAAGGAGAGACAACACATAATAATAGTAGGATATGTCAATACCCCACTTGTAATAATACACAAAAACTGTAGGCAGAAGATTAATAAAGACTAAAGGGACTTTAATAACCCTACATACCAAATGGACTTAACAGGACTATATAATACAAATCATTCCATGCAACAGCAGCAGAATACACATTCCTCTCAAGTGTACATAGATCTTCCTCAAAAGATTATGGTAGTTTATAAAATAAGTTTTATAAAATTAAGAGGTTGAACTCATATAAAATATCTTTTATATAGTATAACCAGAATGACATAAAATATATCCAATTTATTGTTTGAAAAATTCACAAATATTTGAAATTAAACAAAATGTTCTTGAACAATCATTGGTTTAAGGAAAAAAAATAAAACAGCAAGTAAAAAATTTCAAGACAATCCTAAACAAAATACAGCATGCCCAAACTTATGGGATGCAGTGAAATCCAAATTAAGGATGAATTTCATAGTGATAAACATCTACATAAATAAGGAGAAAGATTTAAAATAGATGACCTAACTTTATACCTCAAGGAACTAATTAAGGAACAGAATTTAAAAAAAATAGCAGAATGGCTTTGCTATTTTCATAGAAATTGCATTGAATCTATAGATTGCTTTGGGTAGTATTGATACTTCAGCAATATTGATTGTTCCAAACCATGAGCATATGTTGTTTTATTTGTCAGCATCCTCTGCAATTTCTTTTCTTAGTGTTTCACAGTTTCTCCATAGAGATCTTACACATCCTTTGGTAAATATATTCCAAGGCATTTCATTTTTCTGATGCTACTTATAAAGGATATTGTCTTTGATTGGATTCTCAGTTTGATGCTTGTTGGCGTATATAAAGGCTACTGATTCTGTATACGCTGATTTTATATACTGAGATATTACTGCATTTTTTAAATCAATTCCAAGAGTCTCATAGTTGAGTCCTTGGAGTTTTCCAGGTATAAGATCATATCATCAAGATAGAGCTATAGTTTGATCTTCTCTGTTCCCCATTGGATACCCTTGATATGTTTCTCTTGCCTGATTGCTTTGGCAAGAACTATGTTGAATAGTAGTGGTGATAGTGGATATCCTTATCTGGTTCTAGTTCTAAGCAGGAATACTTTCAGTTTTTTTCTGTTCAATATGATGTTGGCTATGGGTTTGTCATGGATGGCTTCTATCAGTTTAAGGAATGTCCAATCTGTGTCAATGTTCTTAAACATTTGTATTTAATAAAAAAAAGATACTAAAATTTTTTGAATGCTTTTTCTTCACCTTTTGAGAGGATCATGTGGTCTTTGCCTTTATTTCTATTTATGTGGTGAAGTACATTTATGGATTTGTGTATGTTGAAACCCATCTGGTCATCATGAGTTAGTTTTTTGATCTACAGCTGAAATCTATTTGCTAAAAGATTTTATTGAGTATTTTTGCATCAGTATTCATTAATTATATTGGTCTGTAGTTGCTTTTTTTTTTAATTTTTTTCTATTGGTTGTGTCCTTTCCTGCTTTGGATATCAGGGTGATATTTGTTTTGTCAAAGGAGTGGGGATTGTTCCTTCCTTCTCCATGTTTTGGAATAGATTCTGCAATATAAGTACAAGCTCTCCTTTTGAAGGTTTAATCGAAATCTGGTGTGAAACAATCTCATCCAGGACATTTTTGTTGAAAGCTTTCTTATTGTTTCAATTTCAGTGCAACATATTGGTGTGTTGAAGAGTTTTATTTCTTCCTACTTAAGACTATGGAAGTAGTGTTATTATGGGAATTTTTTCATTTTCTCCTCATTTTCAAATATCTGTACAAATTTTCAGATCTTGAAAAAAATATTTCTCTTTTGTATGGAACCAGGAAAAAAAGAATATCTAATACAATTCTACAAAATAAGAACAAGTATGAAGGAATTACTTTACCAGACTTGAGGCTATGTTCCAAGTCTATAGTGATCAAAACAGCATGATACTGGCATGTAGAGGCAAGTAAAGACATAGATCTATGGAAGAAATGAAACCAGCCTCATATCGCTATCTGATCTTTGAAAAAGCAAACAAAAGCATATACTGGAGAAAAGAATTTCTATTGAATAAATGGTACTAGGATACCTGGTTAGCTACGTATGAAAAATGCAACAGGGCTTCATCACTCACTACTCATAAAAATCAACTCATGATAGAGAAAATGTTTAAACATAAGACATAAAACTATAAAAATTACAGAGGAAAATATGCTAAAAACTTTAATTATATCAGCTTAGGGAAAGAATTTATGAAGACCTCAAAAGCAATTACAGCAATAAAAATATAAAGGGATCTGATCAAATTAAAGTTTCTTCACAGCTAAGGATACCATCAACAAAGAGACAATCTATAGAATGGAGAAGATATTTGCATGCTATGATTCTGACAAAGGGCTAATGGCCAGAATCTACAAAGTAGTCAAGCAAATCAATAAGAAAAGATCAAACAACCCCATTAAAAACTGGGCTGGAGACATGAATAGAAACTTTTCTCATGAGAACAGACAAATGGCACACTAATTTGTGAAAAAAATGATCGTTATCCCTAATTATGAGATAAATGCAAATCAAACGATTTTGAAATATGACCTAACCCCAGTGAGACCTAACTTCTCCATAACATAGAGCCCTAAAGGAACAGATGTTAACATGAGTGCAGAGAGAAAGGAACACTCATACAGTGTCGTGGGACTGCAAACTAGTACAGTCTCTATGGAAAGAAGTATGAAGATTCTTCAAAGAACTAAAAGTAGACCTCCCATTAGATCCTACAATTTCATTACTAGGTATTTGTGCAAAAGGAAAAAATGCATTTTATCATAGAGACTTTTTTACTCTAACATTTATAACAGCACAATTCACAGTTACAAAGATGTGGAAATAACCCAAGTGTTCTTTAACACATAAGCAGATTAATAAATTGTGGTATATCACAGAATACTATTCAGCCAAAAAAAATGGAGATTATGTATCTTTTATAACAACCTGGATGAAATTGGAGAACTATTTCTAAACTGAAACCAATAAATTTACAGTTACATGCTCACAGGAGAGAGAAAGCCAAGTAGGGTGAAAGAAGGTAATGGTCTGGGTAAATTCCCACTCAACAGGTACATTAAACAGGTATATTTAACATTTCCTGGGGAAAGGACACAACTACCACTCAAACTTTAACCTTGTGAAGCAAACTATGTAACCTAATCATCTGTACACTGATATTAATCTGAAAAAAGCTACACAGAAGCAAGAAAATGACAAAGAGCAGAAACAAATAGAAGTAAATATAGAAAATATAAAAATTAAACTAAACGTTTATGTGAAAAATTAACTTTTCTAGAATTAAGAAAAGAAAAGCTTCAAATAAATACAATTAGAATTCAAAGAAGAGACATTATTAAATGCCTCGTTCTTAATAGGTCTCTTTGATCATTATTATTGATGACACTGAAATACAAAGGATCATAAGTGACTATATTATTATTCACCTCACACTGGATGATCTAAAAGAAATCTTAGGGAAGTATCATCTATGTAGAATAAAGCATAAACAAATAAAAATTCTGAACAGACCTGTACTAATATAGAGATCAAATCAGTAATTTACACACCTGCAAAAAATGAAAATCTCAGGACCATGTAGCTTTATTGGTTAATTTCACAAAACATTAAAAACCAAAAGAATTAACACCAATCTTTTCCAAAGTCTTCCAAAAATAGTAAAGATAAGAGACCACTTTCAAACTCATTTTATGAGTCTAGCATTACTCATAAATCAGACAAAGATATCACATAAAAGAAAACTACAAATATTTCTGATGAATATAAATGTAAAAATCCTTAACAGCTTAAAAGCTTACTAGTAAACAGAATTTAATAGCTTATTAAAAGAATCATATATCATGATCAAGTGGGATTTATCCTTGAGATGCAAATATGATTCAAACACAAAAATTAATTGATGTGATACAGCATATTAACAGAATAAAGGGGAAAATTGCATAATCATTTCAATAGATGTAAAAATTAACAAAATTAATGCTCTTTTATGATTAAAAACTCTCGACAAACTAGCAACAGAAGGAAATTGTCCCCAAACAATAAAGACTATGTATGAAAAACCCATAGCTAATGTCATGCTTAAAAATATTAAAGCTTTTCCTGTTATTCAGGAACAAGAGAAGGATTTCCACTCTCACCGTTTCTATTTACAACAGTACTGGAAATCCTATGCAAAACAATTAGGCAAGATAAATAAAAGTTTCCAAAACAAAAAAGAAAACCAAAATTTCCTGTGTTTGCAACTGTGATGATGTTAACAATAGACGTAAGGCTTAAGAAAACTTATTTCTCATGAATTTAGTAAAGTTGCAGGATACAAAATAAACATATAAATACCAGTTGTACTTTTATACATTAACAACAAAGTATCTATGAGGAAAATTAAGAAAAGAAGTCCATTTTTAATAGCACCAAAAAGAATCAAATAACTAGGAATAAACTCAGCTAAGGAAATGAAAGACTCAGAAAAATTACAAAATTTCGAAAAAACATTGTCTTTGAATGGAAGACAATAATATTAAAATTTCCATAATACCTAAAGTGATCTACAGATTCTATGCAATCTTTATCAAAATCTAAATGGCATTATAGGCAGAAATAGAAAAAAATTAAAATTCACATAGAATCAAAAATTATCATTAGGCAAATCAGTCTTGAGAAAGAATAACAAATTTAGAGATATAATACTTCCAGACTTCAAAATACATGTACATTACAAAGCTATAGTGATTAAAAAATGGTATGCTACTGAGGTAAAGACAATCACATAGACTAAGGGAATTGAATTGAGTTCCAAAAAACCCCCCACAAACATAGGGATATGTAAATTAAAACCACAGTGAGATATCTCACCTCATACCTTTCAGGATAGTTATTACAAAACAAACAACAAGAACAGAAAAAAACAAAAACAAAACAAACAACAAACA
The DNA here is from genome assembly GCF_000181295.1 of Otolemur garnettii. Classification (NCBI taxonomy): domain Eukaryota; kingdom Metazoa; phylum Chordata; class Mammalia; order Primates; family Galagidae; genus Otolemur; species Otolemur garnettii. The sequence continues at coordinate 23,262,956 of NW_003852398.1, read as the reverse complement.
TAATGTGTATGTTTGTTGCTTAGACACGGGAGCCAGTGTTGCAATGAACTAGTCCACTGGTCCATAGAGCTACTATAGCTTTTCATATGCCTGCTATCCAGAACCTGATTCCCTAAATTACCTATCTGCTCCATAAGTACATACAACTGGCACACCATTACCAAGAGATAATGAAAGCATCTGCATTTCCGTCACTAATGCCCTTGTGGACCCCAGCACCTTGGCTCCTCCACTTGTGCTTGTACTATAGACTCCCTCCCCTTCAACATGTGTATTTGACACTATTGTCACCACAAGCATATTGCAAGCGGGACACAGCAAGAAGAGAGGCCTCCTCAGCAAAACTTTCCTGCTGGGAGAATACATATTTGGAGGTAAACAGCATTTGCCACTGAAAATTTCAACAGCCTTTGCTATCATTACAGATATTCATAACCTTGGTCACTGAGAATACCTTTGATCTTTTCCAATGCACAGTAAAGTTGTCACCTTAGCTGACAGAGCTGCATGTAGACTGAAGTGCTATGTGTTCACCAGAGACATAACCATTAGACTTCACCAAAAAGCACCCATGTGCCCCTCCCACAGAGAAGGTTTGTTTCCCACAAAACCAGCCCATCAAGTTTAGAAGAGATAATCATTTAATCAAATGTGCAAACATTCATGCAAGGTAACAAAAAATATATATGTATATATATTTTGAGACAGAGTCTCACTATGTTGCCCTAGGTAGAGTGCCATGGTGTCATAGCTCATAGCAACCTCAAACTCTTGGACTTAAACTATTCTCTTAAGTCCCTCCCAAGTACCTGAGATCACAGGTGCCAACCACAACACCCAGCCATTTTTTGGTTGCAGTTGTCATTGTTGTTTAGCAGGCCTGGACTGGGTTTGAACCCACCAGCTTTGGTGTATGTGGCCTGCACCCTACTCACTGAGCTATAGATACCAAGCCATCACAAAAAATATTTTAAAATAAGGAAATAACACCACCAAAAGATCATAATAATTTCTCTAAAATCTATGAATTTCCTGAAAAATAATTTAAATAATAGCTTTAAGGAAACTCAGGGACCTTCAAGAGATCAGAGAATGGAGAAATAATTCAACAAAACAGGAATACAAGAAAAAAATGAAAAGTTTAATAGAGATTAAAATCATGATGAAGAAACAAAATATATCTATCCAAAGACTATAATAAATGAGATGAAAACTATAATAGATAAGGTCAACAGCAGGAATTCTCAAACAGAAGAAAAAATATGTGTATTTGAAGACAGGTTACTAGAAAATATACAGCCAGAGAATAAAAAGAATGAAAAACAATGAAGAAGGCCCATGGGATTCTGGGGACAACATCAAAAGAGAAAATATGCAAATTATGGACTATAGGAAGAAAAGAGAAAGGGGTAGAAAGCTTATTTTAAAAAAATAGCTAAAAAAAAAAAACCCTCAAATCTAGGGAAATATGTAAAAATCCAGATATAGGAAGCACACAATTTCAGAATCACATTAAACCCAGGTAAGACTAAACCAAGAAATGTACGTGGATGGAACTGGAAAATGTTCTTCTTAGCAAAGTATCTCAAGAATGAAAGAAAAAGTATCCAATGTACATAGCCCTATTTTGAAACTAATTTATAGCTTTCATAGGAATGTTGTAACTTAATTATAGCCTTAGAATATGGGGAGGGGGGAGGGATGGGGAGGTGAGGGGGTTGGGTGGGTGGAAGGAGGGTAATTGGAGGGGTCACTCCTATGGTTTATCCTACAAGAGTACAAGTGAATCTTTCTAAAAGCAGAATATGAATGTCTTGACTCAATAACTAAGAGAATGACATGAAGGCTACATTAACCAGGTTGATGAGAGTATTTCAAAATGTATATGAAAACACCACACTGTACCCCATGATGGCATCAATGTACACAGCTATGATTTAATAAGAAAAAAAAGAAAGAAATGTCAAAAACAAAAAAATTTTAAAAGCAGCAAGAAAAAGCAACTTATCAAACACAATGGAATTATCATAAGGCTATCAACAAATTTTACATTAGAATTTTTTTAGACCAGGAGAGAGTGGTATGATATTTTCAAAATAAAGGAAAAAAAATTCTGGGAGAAATGGTAGAACTAGACATTGAGTATCACTGCCAGGTGGAATACTGTCAACAGTAAGGTGATCTAGGAGTCCTCATCTCTGACCATGGGAGACCATGGGAGACCCATCTTTGTCTCCATTGATGGTGGCTTCATATTTTCTTCCATTTATTTGTGATGGAATACTCTACCTTGAACATAGAAGCAAGGAGTTTATGATTTTCCTGAGGTGACTATAATCAATGAAAAACTAAAGACAGATGAGCATAAGTCTTACCCATGCTGATTCAAGGACTGTGTTGAAAGAGAACTTGCGGCAGTTACATAATCTTATTGTGGAAACTTTTGCCTAAGACACTATCATCAGTCAGATCACGAATGTAAAAAACTGGAAATCCTAAAGCCTCATATAGCCGCCACCCAAAAACTTCTTAAAGACATTATTGAGTCCAAGACAACAAGTAAACGATAAAAAAGGTGCAAAAAATAGTGAAACAGCTACAAAAATTCCATTGATGAAATTAAAGATTCATGCTGATGGGGGTGACTCTGCCTCAGACAGAAAGAATTTACTTCTGGGGTTTTCGGTTTATTTTATTGCCTAAGGGGACGAAAGAGAAGAACAAAACAACATTATTTTGGAGCACTGGGATGATGATAAACTCTGTAGCTTCTCTAAGCAATCTTAAAAGTGAAAATAACAAATTAACAGCTGGGACATTGAGGTTATGTCACATTATTTCAAGAGAATTCTTACCCTCGGACTGTATTTTGGAAAACTGGATTGCTAAGGATGATTGTCTTTTATATAATGATGGAACTATTTTCTTGGAGTACCTTAATGATGAAGAACAATTTTTAATAAATTTTGATTCTTACTTAGAATCATTCAGTGGTCCAAGCCAGAAATCATAAGAAAACATCTATGTACATTTTAAGTTACTATTTTTGTTAATACAAATACTATTTTTTAAAGTTGTTTTTAGCTTATTTCCATTTTGTTATTTTTTACATTATTGGTATTCTATTAAATTTGATTTTGTTTTTAAAGTGTTAACTATGAACTGAAATTCAATTATTAGCAAATTCTTGTATTTAGTTTTTATTAGTTATGCTGTAGTAACAAATACACAATGATATATTTCCTATGGGTTAATGTCAGATGTTGATTGGCTATAGCAATATTCCACATCATCATCATTCCAGGATCCCAGCATCGAAGCTGAAGGAATAACCTTTTGGGGGACTTTGCCATTCTTATGGAAGAGTAAGAGGAGATAATAGAGATTTTAGCCCTCTCTCAGAAAACATATGCATCATTATTTTACTTTAAGCAAATCACATTGCCAAACTTATCATCATAGAGCCAGAAAGTATAGGTTTACTATCTACTCAAGTTATGATTAGGGTGACCAGACATCCCGATGTTGGCGGGACAGTCCCGCTTTTCAACCATTTGTCCCACGTCCCCAGGCATTTTAAAAAAGTCCCGATTTTTGGAAAGAATTCACAAAAGGGCTGGAGAACAAGAAGGGAATA
>NW_003852398.1:23234995-23259259 GCF_000181295.1 Otolemur garnettii | reverse complement strand
AATAATTGCTGAGAAGTGATTATCGAGAACTGTTTATCAAAGTTTGCCTTGTTGTCAGGCCCTGCCCTGCGCTGTCCCCTGCCCCACGCCCCCTTCACCCCACCATGTTGTCCCACCTTATAGATGTTAGAATCTGGTCACCCTAGTTATGATGTATCAGTTTTTATGTGTACATGAATTACAAAAATTGACATTAGCTCATTCAATCTTATAAAGTTTAAGATTAGGAACATCAGGCCAAGGAAGGGGAAATGGTTTAATGGGTGTCATCTCACAGCACTGGGACATATTTCTGATTAAAGATCTTTCCCCAATAAGATTCATCTTTTTTGTTAGTATAAATGTATTATAAACAAAAAGAAAAATAAGTTATTTCAACTTCAATAAAAAAAAGGGAAAAAAATCCTGCCAAACAAGAGTATTTTTACACAACAAAGCTTTCCTATTGCTAGAGATTAAAAATTATACCAGACTCACAAAAACTAGGGGAGTTCATCACTACTATATTTTCTTTACAGGAAATACAAAAGGGAATTGTTTAAGCTGAAATGGAAAAATGCTTTTTTAGTAATATAAAAACATATAAAAGTATAAAACGTATGGCTTAAAGAAAGTACATGGTCAAATGTAGAATACAGTAACACTGTAAAGGTAGTAAATCTCTAATAAAAAGGATAAAAGTCATATCTCTAATACAAAGGGTGAAAGACAAAACTATTAAAATAACTATACCTATAATAATTTAAGTGATACACAATATGAAAAAATATAAATGGTGGCTTGCAAAACATAAAATGCAAGAGAATAAAAGCATGGAGGGTTTGTTTACTGCAATCAAAGATTAAAGTTACATAGCCTGTTAAAACTATAAAACATTTTATATTAGTCTCAGAGTAACTACAAAGCAAAAGCTTCTAGTTTAAAAATAAAACAAAGAAATCAAAACAGACAGCAGGAGAGAAATAAAGAACAAATCATCTATAAAATAAAATAAATAAATAAAATGGTAATAGTAAGTTCTAACCTATCAACAATTGCCTTAAATGTAAATAGGTTAAATTCTCCCATCAAAAGATAGCGTGGTCAAATATCTGAAAAAGACCCAGTCATATGCTATCTCTAAGAGACTCCCACACATATGCTTTAACTTAAGTAAATGGCAAAAAGATATTGCATAGAAAGAAACAGACATAGATACACTTAGAACACACAAAATTTTTATATTAAAAACTATATAATGAGACAAAAATGGTTATTATGTAAAGTAGTCAATTCATCAAGAGAATATAACAATTATATATACATATATATGCACCCAACATTAGAGCACCTAAATATGTAAGACAATTATTAATAGATCAGAAGAGAGAGATTGGCAACAATACAGTAATTGTAGTTAACTTTAATGCCCTACTTTCAATAGTTGATAGATCAAAATGAAAATCAGTGAGGAAATATTGTATTTGAACTATAACAAATAGAGCTCACAGACATTCAGAACATTATATCCAACAGCAATAAAGCAATACATTCTTCTCAAGAGGACACAGAAAATTTTTCAGGATAAATCATATGTCAAGGTACAAAAGAATGTCTTAAATTTAAGAAGATTGATATTATATCAAGTATCTTTTCTGCCCACAATGGCATGAAACTAAAATCAAAATGAAAGACAATTTGAAAAATTTACAACTATGTATAAAGTCAACAACATGCTCCTGAAGAACTACAGGGTCAAAAAATAAATCAAAAGAGAAATTTTAAAAATACCTTGAAGTAAATGAAAAAATGGATACCAAAACTTGTTAGATACATCAAAAGTAGTTATAAAATGAAACTTTACAGTTATAAATGGCTACATTAAAAATATTAAGTAAATAATCTAATGTTATATCTAAAGGAATTAGCATATGATAAATAATTTAAGCTGAAAGTAAAAAAAAAGGAAACAGCAAAGATCAGAGCAGAAATAAATGAAATAGAGATTATAAAAAATAGAAAATGTTCAATAAAAATGAGTTGGTTGTCTTGAAAAAAGAATATAATAGACAAATTGGTTAGACTACATAAAAAAGAAGACTAAAATAGAATCATAAATGAAAGAGACATTACAAACAATGCCACAGAAATTCAAAGGATCATAGAAAATACTATGAATAATTTTGTGCCAACATAATGAAGAAATAGTTAAAGAAACAAACTCTAGTAAGTCTACAACCTAGCAAGTCTTAGTCATAAATAGAAAATTCATAACAATTCTAAATTGTTTTATATAAATGAAGAGGAGGGAATAATCTCAAACACATTTCATAATGCCAACATGATGCTGATATCAAAGCCAAACAAGGACACTAAAAGAAGAGAAAATTTTAGTTTAATATCCCTGAAAAACACAGTTATAAAAGTTCTCAACACAATCCAACAAACTAACTTAAACTATCCATTAAAAAAATCATTCACGGTGATCAAGTGGAATTTGTGTATGATTCAACGTACGTAAATCAATGAATGAGATACAACATGTTAGCAAAAGGAAGGACAAAAAACATACTTATCTCAATAGATAGAAGAAAAGCATTTGGCAAAATTCAACATCCTTTAATAGTAGAAACTCTTAAGAAATTAGGTACTGAAGGAATGTATCTAAACATAGCCATATCTAAAAACCCAAAGATAACATCACACTTAATGGTGAAAACCTGAAAATGTTTTCTTTAAGATCAGCAACAGGACAAGGATGCTTACTCACACCACTTCTATTCCACATAGTACTAAAAATCTTAGCCAAGGCAATTAGTAAAGAAAAAGAAATAAAAGACATAAATAAAAAAGGAAGAAATTTAAAAGACTATATTTTTTGATGTCTTGTTCTTATCCAAAGAGTAGACTCCACCCAAAAAAGTTAGAAATAACAAATTTAATAAAAATGAAACACATAAAATCACAAAAATCAGTCATTTTTCTATACACTAGGAACAAACTAGAAATCAAGAAAACAATTCTATTTATAAAAGCTACCAAAAAATTACAGTACTTAATAAATTTAACTAAAGAAGTAAATGATTTGTACATGAAAACTTTAAAGCATTGATGAAAAATATTAAAGACATTAATAAATGGAAATATATCCTGTGTTCATGAAGTGATAGTTATTATTGCTAAAATACCTATAGTACCCAAAGTGATCTATAAATTCAATGCAATCTCTATTGAATTTTCAATGAAATTTTCACAGAAAGAGGGAAAAAAACAATTCTAAAATTTCCATGGAACCAAAAAGACCCTTCATGACTAAAATAATCTTTAATAAAAAAATAAAACTGGAGGCATCATATTTCCTGATCTCACAGTAACTACAAAGCTATAGTTATCAAGACAATGTGGTACCAGCATAAAGACAGACAAATAAATAGACAGCCCAGAAATATACCTACCAATTTATAGTCAACTGATCTTCAACAAAGAGGACAAGAACACTGAATGAGTAAAGGACAGCATCTTTAATATGTGGTGCTGGAAAACTAAATAGCTAAACGCAAAGGAATAAACTTGCATCTTTATCACACACCATATGCAAAAATCAATTCAAAATTATTAAAGACTTGTCATATTGGATTAGAGAGTATTGAAAAAACAGATCCTTAAATGTAGGATCTGAAACTGTAAACCTGCTAGAATAACAATTATGAAAAATTCTTCTCCACTTGATTAAAAATCAGGCAAAATACCTGAATATATAATTTTCAAAGAAAGACATACACATGGCCAATTGGTATATAAAATTGACCATCACCACTAATCATCTGGAAAATGCAAATTAAAACCACAATGACTTGTTACCTCACATCTCATTATGGTTTTATCAGAAAGGTTATTATCAAGGAGATGAATCATAATAAGATTTGGCTAGGATGGAGAAAAAAGGAAACCCTGATACTCTGTTGACAGGAATGTAAGTTAGTGCAGTTATTATGGAAAATAGTATAAAGCTTCCTGAAAATTTTAAATATAGAAATATCCTATGACCAAGAATCCCACCTTTGGGTCCATGTCAAAAAGTTAAGAAATCAGTATGTAGAATAGCTGTCTGCACTTTCTTCTTCATTGCAGTATTAGTCACAACAGCCAGTGTATGTAATTAATCTAAATGTCCATCAATGAATAAAGAAAATGTGGCATATATACACACTACTATTCAGCTTTAAAAAATAAAGGAAACTCTGTCATATGTAATAACATAAACAAAACTGGAAAACATTATGCTAAGTGAAATATCCTAGGCACAGAAAGACAAATGCCACATAATCTCATTTGTATGCAGAATCTAAGAAAAGCCAACTTCATGAAAACAGATGTAGAATGGTGATTACCAGTATTGGAATGGGCATGAAAGAATGGAGAGATGTTGGTCAAAGAGAACAAAATCTCAGACAAGAGAAATAAGTTCTTTGGAGCTATTGGGTAGCATGATGATTATAGTAAATAATCATGTATTATGTATTTGAAAATAGCTAAGAAACCAGATTTTAAATGTTCTCATCATTAGAAAAGTATGTGAGGTGATACATTAATTAGTTTGATAGCTTGATTATTTAATAATGTATGCATATATCGAAACATAACATTATATACCATAAATATGCACTATTTTTATTTGTCAATAGAAAAATGGTACAGCTAGTGTGGAAAATGGTATGAGATTTCAAAAACATTATAAATAGACATACTATATGTTTCAGCAATTCCACTTCTGGGTACTTATCCTAAACAATTGAAATCTGGATCACAAAAAAATACCAAGTTCATTACAGAACTCTTTACAAAAGCCATGATGTAGAAACAACCTAAATGTTCTCTGACATATAGATAAATGAAGAAAATTTGGTATGTATATACACACAAACCTACACAAAAGAGTAATAAAACAAAAAGTTGGTTTTTGTTCTTTGAAAAGGTGAACAAAATCAAACTTTTAGCTAGACTAAGGTCTAAAGAAAAAAATTAGAAATAAAAAAGAGATGACAACTAGGACCACAGAACTACAAAGAATTATTATACACTATTACAAAAAACACACTTCAAGAAAATGGAAAACATTGAAGAAATGGATAAATTCCTGGAGATATACATACATCCTACCAAGACTACATAATGAAGAAATAGAAAAAACCCTCAACAAAGCAATAAGCAACAAGACCAAAACCATAATAAGTCTCCTATAAAAGGAAATCCCAGGACCTCATGGTTTCATGACTAAATTCTATCAAACATTTAAAGAATTGATAGTATTTCTACTCACTCTTCAAAAAAATAATTACAGAGAAAGGAGTACATCCAAACTCATTCTAAAAGGTAAACATTACCCTAATACCACAACTAGACAAGGATGCATTAAAAACAACCAAAACTACAAGCTAATAATCAGTTGTGGACATAGATGCAAAAATCCTCAACCATGTGGTAGTAAACCAGTTTAACAAGACATTAAAGACTCATCACCTGTAGCTCAGTGAGGAGGGTCCCAGCCATATACACCAAGGCCCAGCTTGGGCCTGCTAAACAACAATGACAACTGCAACCAAAAATAGCTGGGGTTGTGGCAGGCACCATTGTCCCAGCTACTTGGAAGGTTGAGGCAAGAGAATTGCTTAAGCCCAAGAGTTTGAGGTTCCTGTGAGCTGTGTTGTTGCAGCGCTTCACCAATAGTGACATAGTGAGACACTGTCTCAAAAAACAAACAAAAAAATAAGACATTAAAAAGATCATTCACCATGATCAAGTAAAATCTCAAGGATGCAAGGATAGTTAAACATACACAAATCAAAAAATGTGGTAAATAACATAAATAAAAACCAAGAACAAAAACCATGTGACCTTTTCAATAGATGCTGGAAAAGCATGTGATAAAATCAATATTCTTTTATGATAAAAATTCTCAAAAATTGAATATGAAAGAAATATACTTCAAAATAATAAGGACCATACACAACAGACCCAAAGGAAATATCATACTGAACAGAAAAAAAAAAAAAAAAAAGAAAGCATTGTCTCTAAGATCTACGACAAGACAAGGATGCTCACTTATACCATTTTTATTCAACACGATAGTAGAACTCCATGCCAGAATAAGTAGGCGAAATATTGAAGTAAAGGAAATTCAGATTGGAAAGGAAAAAGTCAATCTTGCCTTGTTTGTGGGTGCCATGATCTTGTACTTTGAGAAATGTCAAGACTCTAGGAGAAAAACTAATGGAACTGAAAAATAAATTCAGTGAAGTTTTAGGGTACAAAAATCAATATATAAAAATCACTAGCATTTATATACATCAACAGTGAACAATCTGAAAAAGCAAGAAAGATATCTACTTTATAAAACCTACAAAGAACATAAAATATCTAGGAATCAATTTATGCAAAGAATTGAAAGATTTGCATAATGAAAATTGCAAAACACTGACAAAATGTAAGTGAACACGAAAAATAAGAAGATATTCTATGCTTATAAGTTAGAAGAATATTGTTAAAGTGTCAATACTACCCAAAGCACTTTCCAGATTTAATGCAATCTCTATTGAAATACTAATGACATTTTTCAAAGAAATAGAAAAAAATCATAAAATGTATCAAAAGTGAAAAATACTTCAAATGGAAAAAGCAATCTGGAGCAGAAATATCACATCTAAACACATCATTGTACCTTACTTCAAAATATAATACAAAGCTATAGTAACTAAATTAGCATAGCACTGGCATAAAAACAGACACACAGACCTATGGAAGAGAATAGATAACCAAGATACAAATTCAAACATCTACAGCCAACTCATTTTTGGCAAAAGCATCAAGAAAATATAATGTGGTAAGGACAATATTTTTTTAAAAAAAATGGTACTGGAAAAACTGGATAACCATATGTAGAAGAATAAAATGAGATGTATCTCTCACCATGTACAAATATAAAATTAAAATGGATTTAAGGGTGAGCTGTGATGTCCACCCACAGTACTCTACTGCTCTACTAAGGGTGACAAAGTGAGACCCTGGCAAAACAAAACAAACAAACAAAAACAGGATTAAAGGACTAAATATAAGATCTAATACTATGAAATTACTCAAAGAAAACATTAGAGAGACGTTCCAGTGCCTTAGTTTGTGTAATGATGTCTTGAGTAACACTGTAAGCAGAAGCAACTGAAACAAAAGTAGACAAACGGCATTAAATTAAGCTAAAAAACTTCTGCCTAGCTAGGGACATAATCAGCAAAGTAAAAAGATAACCTTCAAGGTATGAGAAGATATTTGCGTGCTACAAATCTGACAAAGAGCTAATAATCAAAATCTACAGTGCACTCAAGAAAATAAACTGGAAAAGAGCAAATAAACCTATTGAAACTGAGCAAGAAACATAAACAGAATCTTCTCTCATGAGGACAGATGAATGGCTACCAAACACGTGAAAAATTGCTCATGATGTCTAATTATGAGGGAAATGCAAATCAAAACTACTTTGAGGTATTACTTAACCCCAGTGAGAATGGCCCATACCACAAGGTCCCAAAGTAGCAGATGCTGGCATGGATATGGAGAGAAGGGAACACTCACACTATTGGTGGTACTGCAAACTAGTACATTTTTTTAAGGAAAGAAGTATAGAGATTTTTTTAAAGTAAAGGTAGACTTCCCATCTGATCCAGCAATCTCATCAATAGGCATCTACCCCAAAGAAAAACGTCATTTTACCATAAGGACATTTGTACTTAAATATTTATTGCAGCTGAATTCATAATCACAAAGATGTGGAAACACCTTAAGTACCCTTCAATGCATGAATGGACTAACAAACTGTGGTATATGTATACCATGGAATATTATTCAGCCATAAAAAACGATGGAGATTTTGTATTTTTTATAACAACCTGTAAGGATGTGGAGAATATCCTCCTAGGTAAAGTATCACAAGAATGCAAAAACAAACATCCATGTACTCAATACTAGGTTGAAATGAATAGATTAACAACTACAGACCCACATGAGAGAAAAGCCCATTTAATTCAAGAAGGAAGGATAAGAGAGGGGGGTTCAGCCAAGTTCCCACCTAATGGGCACAATGCATGGGTATAAGACACACTACCTGGGCGAAGGACACAACTACAGCTGGGACTTTGCCTTACAAATCAAAGCAATATAACCTAATCATAGATATCTTCATATTAATTTTAGAAAAAAAACATTTCTTGAGTAACCCTTTAAAAGCACAAGCAACCAGTGCAAAAATAGGCAAATAGAATACATTAAGCTAAAAAGCTTCTGCACAGAAAAGGAAACAATCAACAAGGTGAAGAGACAACCCACAAAAAGGCATAACATAGCTCAAACTACCCATCTGACAAAGAATAACAACAATATGTAAGGAGCTCAAATAACCAACAGTAAAAAACAAATAATCTGCTTAAAATATGGGCAAATGATCTAGAAAGATATTTCTTAAAGGAAATAAACAAATAGCCAACAGGTATAATAAAAATTTGTCAATATCACTAATAAAAGAAATGCAAATTAAAAGCAAAATGAGATATCTTACCTAAGCTAAAATGGCTTTTATCAAAAAGACAGGCAATAATGGATGCTGACAAGGATGGGGACAAGGGGGAATCTCATACATTATTGATGGGAATGCAGATTAGTATAGTCACTATGGAAAACTGAAGGGAAGTTGCTCAAAGAGCTAAAAATAGAATGGCTATGTGGTCCAGCAATTTCCTGACTGGGTTTATAGCCTAAAGAAAGGACATCGGTATGTCAGAGATATACAATGCTCATGTTTGTTTCAGCAATGTTCACAGTAGTCAATATTTGAAATCAACCTAAATACCCATCAACAGATGAATGAATAAAGAAAATGTGGTATACTTGTATATACAATATAAATCAGCATTACAAAATAAAATCCTGGCATTTGCAGCAACATGGATCAAAAACTAAGTACAGAGAGATAAATATCACATGGTTTCACTGATATGTGTGAACTACCAAAGTGAATTAGATAGATAAAAAATAGACTGGTGGTTATCAGAGGCCAGAATGGGTGTGGAGGAAAGGGGAGATGAAGAGAACAACAATGACAACCGCGACCAAAAAGAGCCGGGTGTTGTGGAGGGCACCTCTAGTCCTAGCTACTTGGGAGGCTGAAGCAAGAGAATTGCTTGAGCCCAGGAGTTGGAGGTTGCTGTGAGCTGTGACACCAGAGCACTCTACTGAAGGTGACATAGTGAGACTCTGTCTCAAAACAAAAAAAATCAAATATTTAAACTATGAAATATGCTATAAAATATGAGTTTGTTAATTTTTTGAATCTTTCTAGCATAATGGGAGGATAAGTATTTAAGGTGATAAATATCCCAAATATTCTGATTTGATCTTTGTAATTTGTGTGATCAAATTATTACATGTATCCCCAAATATGAACATCTATTATATATCAATAACAAATAAAATAAATCAATTATATATGCATAGGCTATTACATATCAATTACACTTCAATAAAAGTAATTTTAGGGGGAAATTAGTTGAAATATTACAACCATAAATTGCCTACAGTAAATATAACACTAAATTTGTAGCAAAAAGCAGGCTTACCCAGGGATGCAAATCCCAGTGTGTGGACTAAAAATGGAAGCCAAAAATAACTCAGTAAAGAAAATCAAGTAATCCAAAAGGTTTTTAAAAAGATAAATAAATCTCCAGTCATAAAACTAAGAAAACATTACTAATATCAAAAATGAAAAGGAGGACATCAAAATGGATTCCATGTATATTAAAAGGATAATAAAAGAATATTAAGAACTATTTGCCCATGAATCTAATAAGCCAGAAGAAAAGGACAAATTCCTTGAAAGCCACAATCTGCCCAAACTCTCACAAGAAGAAACAAATAGCCAATCTGAATAGACCCATATCTATTAAAGAAATGAATAATTAATAACTTTCTAAAATAGAAAGCACCATGCCCACATGGGTTCATTTCTGAATTCTACCAAGCCCTTAAGGGAAAAATTATATCTGTACTACATAGTATCTTTCAGAACATAGGAGCTGAAAGAATAGTTTCAAATTCATTCTATGAGGCCAGCATCACCCTAATACCAAACCAGACAAAGATATTACAAGAAAAGGCGATAGAATGTATAAAAAGAATTATACCCTAGGAACAAACAGGATTTATCTCAGGTATGTAAGGCTAATTCAACATTCAGAAATCACTTAATGTACATAGCAATCCATGATATCAACATGCTAATTAACAAGTCATATGATCATATCACAATTATATGTACATAGATGCAGAAAAACTGACAAAAATTCAATATTCATTCATGATAAAACTCTCAATAAATTAGGAACATAGGGGAACTTCCTTTCAACTTGATAAAGAACATACAGAAAAACTCACATCTAACTTCACATTTAATGGTGAGAAACTAGAAATTGTTCCTCTAACATCAGGAATAAGACAAGGATGTTCCCTGTCACCACTCCTCTGTAGGAGCAAAGCTATGATTACATTTAAAAGTTTGGTGGTTATTAACAGTTAGTGGGGAGGGAGGGATGAATGGAATGTGTGAGACAAGAGTGAACCCTAGTGTAAAATATGGACTTTGGGTCATATAAGTCATGTTGGTTCATCAATTGTAACATATGTACCACTCTGGGCAAGGGGAATGTTGATAAGGGAGGTGGCTCTGCAGGTGTAGGGATTGAGGCCTTATGAGAACTCTTTGCGCATTCTGCTTGATTTTGCAGTAAGCCTAAAACTATTCTTAAAAAGTCTTTATAAAAAATGGAAGGTACTGGAATTTTTTCATTCTCTAATTGTGGTAGGAAGATATTGGTAAGATAATAATTTGGGATATCACTGGGTAGAAAGCAACAAAGTTTCTTTCCCTCGTCCTTTCTGAAATTATTTTTTTTATGCCATAGTAGTACCCTGTTTATAAAGCCATGTTGGCTTTATATCATCAGAATCAAGTCTCAGCAGGCACTTAGAGTTCTGAAACATGGCCCCCAAATATTAATTTTATTTCCTGTTACCCTCCTTTTGCCTTCTAGTTGAAGTATTCCATATCAAGTCATACCAGACATTCCTCTTTTCTTGATAATCCCTCCTTCCTAGTCTTCATATAAATAATTGCAGAGCATATCATCCATTTTTGCACATGCAAATGCTCAATTTATAAAACTAATTAAATTTCTTATATAGCCTTACTTAGCTCAAACTTAACCTCTCTGAGAAGATAGTCTCACTGCCTTCCCATCCCCTCATGCTCCTGTTCCTAATGGTGGGATCACAGGTAGAGATGAGATCATAGGAACCAAAATTTAACCTATGCTCTGTCTATATTAGTTTTTATTACTGCTGTTAAAAATATTTTGTGGCATAAAACAACATACAAATTTATTACCTTATAGCTCTGGAGGTCAGAAGTCTAAAATGTGTACCTTAGGGCTAAACTCAAGGTGATAGCAGAGTTCATCCTGTTTTCCTTCTAAAGGTTTTAGGGGAGAAGCTGATTCCTTGCCTTTTCCAGCTTTGAGAAGCCACCCACCTTCCTTGGCTAATGGTGCCAGCCAGCAATTCTATCATTCCTACCTCTGCCTTTATCATCACATTCTTCTTTGATTCTCCTGCCTTCCCCTTGCATTTATAAGAATCCTTGTTGTTCAATAGGAGCCATCTAGATAATCCAAGATAATTTCTCCATCTCAACAATCCGTAACTTTTGCCATGGAAGGTAACATAATCACATTCTCTATGGATGAAGACCTGGACATATTCTCTTGTCACATTGTATTTTTCTACTCTATTATGGGGCATGAGTGGGGTTAGTGATGCAGAGATATTGTTTTAAGTAAAGGTTCTCATGACAAGCAGTAACTTATTTCTGTTTTTCTGCCAATATCAGCTCTGTGGGAGATAATTTAGGTATTCAGACCCACAAAAGATGTTACTGACTCTATAATGCCTTCTCCATTTACAACAATCATATTCATTTTCACCTTTGATACTATTCCATTAAACAGATTTTTCATTCTTTTCTAGCTCAGTCCCCTTATTCTCACTACCACGACATCATTCACATCACATGAAAAAGTGTAGAGATAACAGCAGAAGCCCTCATTTCTTACAGAAGCAAGTCTCTAATTCCCACTCCCATATATGAAGGGTTTACCTTGACTTATACATTGCTGGGACTTCTGAGATGAGATATATACATCACCTAGACCTGGTACAATCACTTCCATTCAGAAAAAAAAAAATAACAAAAAATGCTACTGGAAGGAATAACACAAAGATTCAGTGACCTACATTCCAGTTCCAGAGTCGAATTTTAGTAGTCTGCTTTGTTGGTTGGACAAGTCACACAGCTGCTCTGGGTTTCAATATCCTCAGATGTGAAATGAAGTGAATAACCTCTCCTTTTTTCCCTTTCTCCTCCCACTCACTGTCAGTCAGGAATGGTGAAAAGACCAAATGAGATCATAAAATTCATAAGTAAATGAGGGATCAGTATAACAGTTATTGGTAAAGGCTGTTCAAATTATTGTGGGAAATATAAAAACACAGAAGACAAAGTTTTTGCTTCTAAAGGAATCTATAGTTTCATAGACATAAGTCTTGAACACAGATTAGTTTGTTCATATGAACCCTTTCTGATAGCAGGGATTTTTTTAACCCAAACTAAAAGGTACATCATTACAAAATACTGCTCACCCAAAGGAGGATCTAGCACAGTGGTTCTCAACCTTCCTAATGCTGTGACCCTTTAATAATATAGTTCCTCATTGCAGCTCAATTTGTAATAGCCAAGTCATGGAAGAAGCCCAAGTGCCCATAGACCCATGAATGGATTAATTAATTGTGGTATATGTATACCATGGAATACTATGCAGCTTTAAAAAAAGATGGAGCCTTTACCTCTTTTATGTTTACATGGAGGGATTTGGAACATATTCTTCTGAGTAAAGTATCTCAAGAATGGAGGAAAAAGTATCCAATGTACTCAGCATTTCTAGGAAACCTACTTATATTTACTCACACTTTCTTATGAAAGATAGAACACAACTATAGCCCAGGATGAAGGAGAGAAATGCAGTGGGAAGGGAGGGGAGGGGGGGAGGCTTGTTAGAGGGAGGATAAAAGGTGGGACCACACCTATGAAGCATATGGCAAGGGTACAAGTCAAATCTGTCAAGTGTAGAACATAAATGTCTTAACACAATACTCAAGTAAATGAGGCAAAAGCTATGTTGATTGATTTGATGTAACCATGTCAGATTGTATTAAAAACGATCAACAAATTATACCCCACATATGCATAAATGTATTCATGACCTATATGTAGTTGACTTAATGATAATGATACAGTTCCTCATGTATCATAAAATGATTAAATTATTTTCATTGCTACTTCAATAACTGTAATTTTGCTACCATTATGAATTGTAAATATCTGATATGCAGGAGACCCCCTCAAAGGGGTGGCAACCCACAAGTTGAGAACTGCTGATCTAGGGGATTCTCCTAGGATAGTGGGGATATTTTAGTCATGAATGTCTCAGTATAGTCTTTATTATTTATTTACTTATTTTTAAGACAGAGTCTCACTCTGTTCCCTGGGTTGAGTGCCATGGCATCATAGCTCCCAGCAACCTCAGACTCTTAGGTTCAACCAATCCTCTTGCTTCACATGAGTAGCTGATTACAGTCTAAGTCACTGCACCCAATCTTTAATACACTCTTTAATCTCCTACTTTAACTCTAGTAACAATCAGATTTAACACTGTAAACTATAAATAAAATCCCAAGTTGCCTCAATCAGTGGAAGAGAGGCCCTCTTGGCAAAGGTGACCCCAGAGAAGCCACCTTGAGTTCCCTACCCTGACAGGAGTTCAGACATGCCTCATTATATCCCCTCATTTTTGCAGTTTAGACACAACAATTGACCAGCATTAATATTAAGATTATAAACCTCACAGAACAGAATCTGTGTGTCAATAGATACCCAATTAGGGGCAGCACCTGTGGCTCAAGGAGTTCTGAACCCAGCCCTAGATACTTGGGTGGTGGGTTCAAGCCTGGCCCTGGCCAAACTGCAATGAAAAATAGCTAGGCACCTCTGGTCCCAGCTACTTGGGAGGCTGAGGCAAGAGGATCACTTGAGCCCAAGAGTTTGAGGTTGCTATGAGCTATGATGCCATGGTACTCTACCAAGGCAACAAATTGAGACTCTGTCTCCACAAAAACAAAAACAATTCTAGCTCACCACCAGGTACTAATTGACCCTGTTTCACAGGTCATGACTACAGGTTTAAGTTTGATCAGACAAGACACTGATTTTAGTAACCTTCTCCTCATACGAGCCCACTGGCCATGGACTAGTTCTGGCTGGTTTACAAAGCCTGTACACTTGAAAACCTTGCTGTCCCTGCTTCACCTTTGGATAGATAAAGCCTAATTGTGTTACATTTAAATGTTAAATCTGCATGTCTGAGTGAACATGAGTTGCATGTAACATTCACGTTTGTTTATTATGCATAAGTTGGGCCCACCTTCATGAATATTTGTAGTCCTTTCTATAACCTGTTAAATATGTATACTTAGTCAATCCCTTCAGCATAAATTCCTGTCTTACTGTTGCCTACCTGAAAATGTCTGTTCCATTGGAGGTTACACTTCCCAGAATAGCCACCTTACAGGCTATGACCCTTTATAAAGTCACTTTCCCAAATTTATAGAGATTGTGGTTTTTAAGTGAACGGTGTGAAATTATGATAGTGGTGAATATTTCTCTATGCCTGATATTCATTTCTTATGAGAGGAGATCAATTAGAATAAGTCCTAGTCTATCTCCATCTTTTATTTACTTTGTCCCTGGAGAGATTGAGAGATCTTTCTGATGGACAAATCTGTTTAGAGTAAAAAGATTCCACATAGCTTCTCCTTTCCCCTCTCTGTACGTGTGACTCCCCTGTGGAGGTTGCTTTGCACAAACATGAAGATCAGTTCTGAGTTCATTTATTAGCAAGACCGTTTGGCAATTAGACCTAAAGATACATTCTCTAATCTGGTCTCTGCCAATAAATAAGGTAATAATTTGGTCTCCAGTTTTTTTTTTTTTTCCAACCTCTTCAAAGTACTCTAGAAGTAGTACTTAAAAGATCTCCATGAATAGTATGTTCTAAGAAACATGCAAAATTATTTACATATCTTATACTATGTAATTTCAATAACTCCCCAAAGCATGCATTACTGTCCCCATATAATTGAGACAATTGAGGTAATTCACATAATTTACCCTAAAACTCCTAGCTAGTTAAGTAGCAGAGTTAGGAGTTGTTATGGACTACTTGTGTTCCACCCCTCAAATTCATATTTTGAAACTCTGAATCACCAATGTGATGGTATTTGGAGATTTTCTCAAAAAACAAACAAACAAAAAAGAGCCAGAGTCGCACTATGTCACCCTTGGTAGAGTGCTGTAGTGTCACAGCTCACAGCAACCTCAAACTCTTGAGCTCAAGCGATTCTCTTGCCTCAGTCTCCTGAGTAGCTAGGACTACAGGTGCCCACCACGATACCTGGCTACTTTTGGTTGCAGTTGTCATTCTTGTTTAGCTGACCCAGGCTTGGTTTAAACCTGCCAGCCTCTGTATGTGGCTGACACCATAACCACTGTGCTAAAAGGCAATTAAGTTTAGATGAGGTCATGAAGGTGAATTGCTCATGGTGGATCAGTGCCTTATGGAACACCATAGAATTTTCTAGAGTTTACTTCCCTTTTCTCTTCTCCCTCCAACCTAGAGAGAACACAGCCCTCTACACAAAGTAGGAAACGGGCCTTTGCCAGGAATCAAATTGACCAGCACCTTTTCTTCAACTTCCCAGCCTACAGAACTATGAGAAATAAATGTCTATTGTTTATACGCCATCTAGTCTGTGGTAGTTGTTTAAAAAAAAGAAGTCTGAGCTGACTATATAGGAATTAAACCCAGTTCTGTCTACATCTAAAACCTGTACACTTAGCAGGCTTGGTTTTATGTAGATTACTCACAAAAGCAATTCTATAATTTTTAACTATTGAAGATAACTGAGAATCTGCCAGAACCAAACAATGTCCAGCTATCGGAAAACCTCTTCTGCTTTGATGCTTGCCTGCTAAAACACCTGAGTTTTAATTTTCTCATTCACAAAATAGAAATAATAGTAATACTGAGGCTGCCTAGGGTACTGGATTGTTGTATTGATACATGAGATGCTGGATTTGCAGATCCATTGGAGATTCGATGGCTTGATGCCCATGAAGTGGTCAGTGTTATCACAATTATTTCCTTAAAATGTTAGAACTAAGATCACAGGCAGATAGGTTTCAGAAACCGAATACTGAAATTTTAATTATGGTTCAGTACAAATTCTGGACCAGATGTTTTGGTGCAACAACACTGTTATATTACCTCACTCACAAGACTCAGCCCCTTCAGTGCCCATTCTTCCCTGTGATAAAAGGGGTGACACTTCAGAAATGTCCTTGGATAGCAGTCCTCAAGTCCAGGATTAGTGACTGACAACTCCACAACCTCTATTCAGATTCAGAAACTTTATGTGCTTTATGTGTTGAACTATCAACTTCTGATTAACATAGGAACTTCTAGAGATTCTCAAAATAATTCTCTTTAACAGGCTCTGTATTTTACATCAGTTTCCATGTAGTCTTTTTACAAAGATTCATAAAGCTGCAATCGTCATCTCAATCATAATAATGAAGCCTGAAATTAGGTTCTGATGTTGCAGATGGGTTATATGTCATGACTGAAGCTTCTGAGTCACAGGGGAATTAAATACTCAATTAAGTAAAAATATCTCCTCAAAAAAATCTTACTAGTAAAGCTAAATAGTCTGTTGATTTAATTTTATCATCTTTGCTTGAAAAACCAAGTGGAAAAAAAAAATATACCCATGATGAAGACAAATTAATACTTAAACACAATAAAATAACTCAAGGCATATTTTTTAATAAGTCTCAAATCGGTCTTTAATTTGAGCAAGGAAAAATGTGTTATGAAAAAATATAGCCAGCACATTTTGGTTTTGTACCTTGGAAAGACTAAACTATTAACTTTTTATGATCTGATTACTTGCCATTTAATATTATCTTACACATCCAATGTCATTATCAATTGCCTACCCCATTCAAGTGAACCTAGGGCATTCACTCTACATAAGTGCTAGTTATATAGGAATAGAACTTGTCATTGCCTCAAGGGTAACAAATTCCAATATAGGATTTGGCTAGTATGATAGGTATTTTCTTGAGGTGAAGTGTATTTCCCTACAACTATGACTCTGGGCTCAACATCTGACTTGTGTGTCCTGTAGGAAGTGGCCATGTGCCAGTTCCTGATGGAAGCCTATCTAGCGGTATCTTATAACATTAGCCCAGTGCTATGGCCTTCCTCCTTCCACCATAAGAACAGCATTCCCAGCAGTGACTACTTCTTCAGGCTTCTCTAAATGAGAAGCCAGAGAACTGGCTACAGAATGTATAGGACCTAGTGAAAAATGAAAACTTAAAGTGTTCCGTTCAAAAATTAAGAATTTCAAGACAGTGAGAGCAGATCATCAAAAGAAATGCATGACCCTTCTTACACAGGGCCCTATGTAACCATCCTAATCACACAGCTTTGAAGCCAGCCCCACCTGAGAGCGTTCCCACTGAGATGCCGGCCTCATATGATATAAAGAAGGGATTAACATTTGCTGCTGCAGTTCACTAGTATTGTGGAGTCATTTGCTGTAACAGATGTTGACTAATACAGCAGAAACCTAACATGAGTAAAGCAATCAGTTGCAAGAGTGGTTGTTATCATGGAAAACTGGAAAACTCGTGCCACCTCCAAGGCAGGTAGCAGCTGCTCAGTGGCTGCTCATGGTTGCCCCACAAGCTGCCTCACCTGTCATCGTGCTTCCCGAGCTCTGCCAATCTCCCTGTTTTTTTTTTTTTTTTTAACATTGGGTGGAAATCCATATTTTGTATGAAATATCTCCATTTTAAAACATAGGCAACATTTTCAAAGATATTATACAGGGAAACAAAATACGTTTGTTGTCTAGGTCTTGCTTATCAATAAACTATGTGATTTTTTTTTTCTTGGATTGTTGATAGAAACATAAGGAAACATAAAATGGTTCAACATTAGAAGCTGAAATGACCACTGCAGTATATTCTCCCAGTCTCCCTATAGGTTTTTCAGTAGCCAAAGATTTTTCTTCAAGCAGGGAACTCATAGGCTAAGAGGAGAGAGAGAATTGTTATCTAAAATGCTGTACAGATAAATAGACTTGTCCCTCAAATCTTGAACACAAGATAAACAAGATTTTGTGGAGTTTAAGAAAGGCTAAAAGAACAGAATAGAAGATGGCCCTCAATTCAGAGTAAAGGCAGAGTTACTACTCTAACAAGCAAGTTTATCTACCAGACACACACACATGCACACACAAATGTAAACCCTTGTGAATAAATTGTGCAAACAGAACTTGGCTAGAAGTTTACACTTTTTTCAAGACTTAATTTTTGAGGTTCCGATTTTCTCATGAGAAAAATGATGGCTATAACTAAGAGAATGCTTGTAAAGGTTTTGCATCCTACCTGCCACCTAGTAAGTTTAGCTATTTTTATATTGATGGCAAGGATCCTATTTGATTTTATTCAACACTGTGTGTCTAAGCTCTAAATATGTGTAGTAAATATTCAATCAATATTTGTTGAATAAAATGAATTAATTCTATCCATTAAGCACTTCTCCCCAGTTGAGACCTTACTAGCCATTATAAGAGATACAGAGATGGAAAAGTGAAAGCTCTGGCAAATATTATTTCAGTCACTGCATAAAGAATAAATATATTTACATATTCTTGACTTTATTTAATGTAGCCATTTACTCTTTGATTGGTAACAGAAGTCCAATTCTCTTCAGCAGTGAGGCAGATGGCAAAGGGTTCAGAAAGATAGGCCCCTTCTTCAGCCCCAGGGGATGCCTTTTGATAGGTTTAAATTTTGATTGCTATAAGCTAACAGTGATGATTTCATTCTTCTTTTCCAGCAATTGGTTTGGGGCAAGCAAGTGAATTGGTTCTGGATAAGAAGACATTAGAAGAACTCTACTGGCAAACTTTGGGAAAATTTCTTCCCAGATAAAAAAATAAGCTCATAGAGGACCCTATCTGTCCATCCTCCTTCAGAAGGTGACATCCAGAGAGGTGTGATTATTGCTATGGCAGGTATCTTGGGTCCCTGATGGTAAGCCAAGAGACTCACAGAAAGAAGTTCCCAAGCGCATAATCATCAAGCAGCTAACTTAAATAACATTAGAATTTCCTGTTAGTTCAAAACTTCGAAATTAAATTACAAATATTTAGCAATTCTATTTTTATTATCTATTCTGTTTCCTGAAAACTCAAAACATCTTAATGGATATAAAACTCACTGTCTTTCTATACTAGAAAATGGAGACAGGTGCATAATGAATTGCTGTATAAAGTGTCACAGGAAGGATAAAGCTAAAATGCTGTGGAAGTTCAAGGGCAGGTGCAATTACTTATGGTTATTTTGTTTGTCCTTGGTGTGGGAAGGGTGGAGAGACAGGGTCAGATGAAAGGATTAGGTAAAGCCATATGCCAAAATAGCTTTTGCAGTGAACTGTAAATGATGAGTAAAATTTCAATACACAAAGATGATGTACCCGTTGTAGGTAGATAATGCATCAGGACCAAGATCTAGAGATAATAAAATGTAAGCCTTCTGAAAGAAATGCAGGGATAGCATATATAGAAGGGATTACTAGTAAATGCAACAGTATTTGTAAAAAAATGAACTGTTGGTAACTGCAGCTGCCTAAAGGGATGATCTGTCTCCTAGGAACAATAGATATATATTCACACTGAAAAAGTGAAGCCTCTTTGCATAAATGAGCAAATTACTGCTCACTAGAATTAATTATAAGAACTTAGAAACTCTACAAATTTGAGGGAATTTCTACCATTGGAGTTTCCTTCCTTGTCAAGGAAGACAGCTATTGTCTAACAGTATTTCCACATGAGAGGCAGAATTTAGCAACAAATGGTCCTTGAGTTTAAAGATTAACACAGGTGATGTCAGGCTTTTCTAGACTTCTAATAGACATCTCTGGGTGAGGGCACACTAGCCATGTTGAACTTGGGTCTTCTACATTGGTTCTTACCCTGAAGCCTTACCCACAGAATGGTTTGGAATCTATGTCATACAGCAAGTAACAAGCTCCATAAAGCTAGGACAGAAGATTAAGTATGACTGGTCCTTTTTGGCATTATGAACAAAGTGGTTAGATATTGTGCTTGAAGTTAAAATGGCATGAATTTCAAATCCTGATTCTGCCTCTTACAAGTCCTATAACATAGAATAAGTTACTAAACCACTCATTTATTCAAATGAATATTAGGGGTGAGGCTGACCTTAGTTTTCTTGAATGAGGTGAATACAACTATCACCGTACACATAAACATCCAGCCTGGGAGGAATTCTAGCACATGTGCGCACCCTGGTTCTGAAGGGAAGGGTTGGAGAAAAGAACGATTGGCATATTCAAAAACATGTCAGAATTCAGTTTTGTTTAAAATTGAGAGGAAATAAGGTGACACCCATTAAAACCCAGAAAATAAAAAAATCGTCATTTATTTTTCAGATCAATATTACAACTATTTGTAGCATTGATAAGTTTGTATGCAAACCCAGAATGCTTTAAGAAAAATTGTTGTTGAAGGTGTAGCGATAACCCAGAAGGAAGGAAGGAGGAGGAGGAGCCAGCAGGCAGCAGAGGCAGCAGCCAGCTGGCGTGCCATGGGGGTCAGGCATCATGCTAAACAATTTATCCATGAAGCATGTTACAACCACCCTCTGGGGTAAATACTATTGCTGTCCATGTTTTATAAATGGAGAGAAATGAGCTTAGAAATTAGCACCCTCCACTCCTCATATTGAATAAACCATGAGTCACAACCCACCACACAGGTGCTCCCCTACTCTGCGGTCACAGACTAGAATGAGACCTGCATTTCTTGACACCAACTCCCAACAG
Source organism: Otolemur garnettii (assembly GCF_000181295.1). NCBI lineage: Eukaryota > Metazoa > Chordata > Mammalia > Primates > Galagidae > Otolemur > Otolemur garnettii. Next base: position 23,238,092 of record NW_003852398.1, on the reverse strand, counting down.
GATCCCTTCCAGCGATAACATCCAGTGACTATGTATTTTAAACGATTTCTCTCTGCTACAACTAGTTTTAAGTGCCAGATATTTTTTAATCTTCACAGAAACAGACTCAAAGGATAATAGGTATATAAACACATTTTCCTTTTCAAATTTAGTTGGCAGTGTTGCGCTTACAAATTGTATCCATCCATTATTTTAAGCACAAACTAAAGCAAACCTCCAAAACCAGGGGAAGAGTAACAGTACCGATATGCATTAAGAAAATTTGTAAACCCAGGTCTCTCTGTGGGTGGTTAAATTGCTATTTAAAAACCATTTAGCCCCAGGCCACCTCAAGAAAAAATAGGGTGATGTGGAACAGATAGGTCCTTTCCCCCTCCCTATGAAAGCAATCTTTAGTGCTGCCTCTACTAATATGATTTATTTAAGCAGTAGTTACAGAGATAGTCATTAAAAGAGATAGAGGTTGAACTTACTTGCAGGATTATTTTGCTTCCCAGGTATGTCAAGCCTGGTATTGAAATAGGAATTAGAGCAAGACAGGTGTGCTACTTTTGTGCTGTTACTCAGCCAGATGTGTGGCTTTGGTCACAATTTTAAAGTGAGCATAGTCACAGCGCCGATAGCTTAGGGAGGCTGGGAGTATTAAGTGAGATAACATGCAAAATGTCCACCAGATCGCAGGAACTTAATAAATGCTAATAAGTACGTAGAAATAGGAGGCTAGTGAATAGAGGTCCCCAGAGAAGATGGTGCAGATTAAAGAGGCAATGTGCTCCAGAAGGGAGAGTGGCATGAGGGGTACTTCATTCTGAGACTGGCGAGAAGGTGGCAAAGGGTTTGAGTGCAGATGCCCACGGAGGTAGAAGGCAAGGCAGAACTTGGCTAAGGGCCTCTGCTTCTTAATGATCAAGGAAGCAAGGCAATCAGAGAACGAAGGGGTAAGAATTACATAGGGTCCTTGTGCTAAGAGGAGAAAATCTGTAATAGGTGTCCAAGGCAGAGGAAGAACACGAAGAACAAAATGATTTGTTGGCAAAACCTGCAGCCTGATCTGAGATGAAAGGCTATGAGTTGACACGAGTGCCAGTATCCACAACCACAGGACGTTTTCACAGCAAAGCCCAGCCTCCTGGATATTCACAGAGAGAAGCAGAGAGAAACACTGATCCAAGCCTATGATATTCTAGGGGAAAGTCATGGAAGAAGAGATGTCCTTAAAAGGGTCCACATAAGGTAAGAACCCAACAGAGCTGTCTTAAATATTTTTACTATTCTGGTACACAGAGGAAGAAATGACAGTTCTACTGTAGCACGGGAAAAACAGTATTTAGAAAGTGACTATCAGAGGAAATGGGATACTTCAGTTTGTGAGGTAAGAAAAGTTCTTTCTGAAGGGTGACCTTGTGATGCTTCTTCAATGATTGGGACCCATACGTGGAAAGGTTAGTGAGAAGAACATTTCAGCAGAGGAGTGGGGGGAAGAAAAAGTCCCGGGGACAAGATTATATCTGGCTATTTCCCAAAAACAGTAAGAAAAAGGTCAGGGAATCTGGAGACCAGTAAAGAAAGGGGACATATGTTCTATGATGAGATGAGAAGTACAAGTGGTCAGGGATTGAGCACACAGGGCAGGGATCGAGCACACAGGGCAGGGAAGGAGACAATGAAGAATGTACATTTTAGTCCATGAAATTTTAAATATAGACACGTATGTGTCAAATGCATGCTCTGAGAGATGAGGAAAGACTGGACCAGGGGGAGAGCAAGAGTGCAATGAAGGAAGGAAATGTGGAAGACTATGACCTAAAAGCCTTGGTAAACATTATGGAGGCCTGAAGCAGACAGTAGCCACAGAGAAAAGGAGAAGTCAACAGATCCTGGACATACAGTAGAATCTCTGCAAGTTGACCTCCCCAGGGACTGTAAGAAACTGGTCAATAGACAGAAGTGGTCAACATATGGAAGTAAGCTTTAGTAGATGTGGTGCCCATCGGGACTATGAAAATTAGGTCAAGATAGGGAGGTGGTCAACTATGGCAGTTCTACTGCACTTTGTAGGTTATACTGAGAGAACTTGATGATTGACTGGATGCAAGATGGAATGAGAGCAACAAAACAGAGTTCTAAACATTTGAATCAAGCACCTGGGTGAACTATGGTGTCCTTTATTGATAAGAAGCAGGTTTGCAAGGGAAAAATCAATAGTCCTTCTTTTCATACATTAAATTTAAGATGTCCACTACATTTTCAACTGGACATGGTTGTCAAGAAAATAACTGGATACACAGCTCTTGAGTTCCAGGGAGAAGGCATGCTGAAAGGTACAAATATAGAAGACAGGTGGTTCAAGCTACCAATCCAGGTGAATTGGTGAGAGAATATAGACAGAAGTAGAGGAGGCCTAGAGCCGAGACCTACAGAGAAACACCAATGCAGCAGCTCCCAGAACCTGAAACGGTTTCTTACTACCTTCCTCTCTATACACCTTTCTTAAAATCTCATCTTTGCTCACCTAGGACCTGCTCCCTGAAACACCTGGCTCCCCCAAAACATTCCTCTGGCCTTTACAGACCTAAAATCCATGCATGGTTTAGGGACAAGCATGAAAAAACTGGAAGATATCGGAACACTTAGACCTTTCCTACCTCTGCCACCCTGAACAGTGATGGCAGGAGCACAGGCTGAGCAACTTTTAGGTGCCAGGCATGCAATATGGTTACCGCCTGTTTCCCTTCAATTCCTAGATTTCAACCTGACGGGTAATATCATTATACAAAGGAGAAAAAACTTCCAATGACATGACGTACAGCAATTAAGCAACAGCTCTGCGAGTAGGAAATAATCTGTCCTTCTTCATGTTTCTTTTTTTTCTGCCATACTGTCAAATAGGCTCACAAGTGAAATGCTCATCCCCCCAGTGAAAATACAAACTCTACAAAGAGAGGGATCAAGAAAGTCAGCAGGCCGTTGGGGCCATACTGAGACCGAGCAAATCACTTAACTCCTCTACACCAGCGTCCTAAGGTGAGGATGATAATGTTCTCTATTCACAGCACAGAATTATATGAACATGAGTTTGTGTTAAATGTGCAAAAGC
>NW_003852398.1:23233936-23234801 GCF_000181295.1 Otolemur garnettii | reverse complement strand
CCAAGCTCATAAACATTTACCAGATTGTTCCAAGCTTTAGTCCAGATGTTAAATGTTTCTTTTCCAAGTTACCCATGGGGATTTGGCAAGCCATCCTGCTTATAGTTTCTTCCTTAGGTTAATAGTCTTATTGACCAGAAGCTGGGGGGGAAATGATTATGAACACCAAACCTCTTTTTAACAATAAAAATATACACTTTGAGAAATAATGTGACTTACCCAATCTCTACAACCTACTACACACCCACATTCTCCCTCCCTACAGTTTGTCAGTCTTTGTAGAATTCTAGGATATCAATCCTGGAAGAGAAATTTGAAGTTCAAAGAAGAACCATACAAACTTGGGAGTTCTTCCACTTCCTCTGTCTTTCCCTCCCTTCTTCCCCTTTCCTCTATCTTTCTGGCTTCAACAAAAGTTATATCCCTTCTTCATCCTCCTTGTAAGGCAAGTGTCTTTGTCTACATTCTCAAATGTTTTGAATTCAAAACCACTTTATACTCTTCGAAATTGCGTACCACAAATAGATAAAACCCACATAAACTATCAGGTGTTAGCTTATTTATATTTATTCAATTTGTTAATGTAAAAATTTAAAATAGTTTCCAAAATAAAAATTATTAAGTGAATGTGATACTGTTTTACATTTTTGCAAATATCTTTATTTGGCTTAATGAAAGAGAGCTAGATCCTGTATCTTTGTGGTGTGTTATTTTAGTTGAAATAGAGGAAGAAAATTTCATCTCACAAAGAAGTAATATAGTCATAAAAATAAATAATATAGTAGTCATTCCAAGATAATCATGGGTGTTCTTCTTTGATATTATACTAAAACTCAAGAAGTAGATTTTTGAGGATTATTTTCAT
>NW_003852398.1:23227954-23233647 GCF_000181295.1 Otolemur garnettii | reverse complement strand
GTTTGAGTTCTGGGAAGCTGTAAAGCTCACTGATGAGACAGGAGTTTTATAAAACTCTAAATTTTGCTTCAGAGTCAACATTCTATCTTTGGTAACAAATACTAACGTGTTGTTTGCCTCAAAGCTTCAAGCTCAGTCCATTAACTTTTTAAAAAATATTGGCCAAATATCCAATTTTGCATAACCATAGTTTGTCTATTAGTGTCTAACAAAGCATATCTATTCCTTTAAAAATGGAATTACATGAAAGAGCTGCTAGTTCAGCTTGTAACTCAAATAATGAGGGATTTTTCCTCAAACAACTGTCATACTTCAGTATGCTGTGTAAGTGCTGTACAAACGCTTCTCATTCTATTATAGTACATAGGATAATAAAAAAATGTATAATCAAAGGTATAGATTTAATAATACTAATTTTTACTGCTTCCTGAATAACATTCTAAGGGAAACTGATTCTTTTTCCTCTTTTCCTTTTTACTATGTTGCTACTATGCCCTAGTAAAGAATACAAGGACGCCTCACATGGTTTGGTGCCTTTGCCTTGCCTTGCCTGCTAAGGCACCTCAACATTTTTCCCATTAGTCAAATGTCAGCAATAGAAAACAAGACGATGTCCTGGTGTTACTACAAACCACAATTTACAAACCATTGGGATACAAAGTGATGCAGATCTTGGTAGCAAAATGCTGCCCTTAAAAGTGAAGAGGAATTTAACAAAGGCTTTTCGAGAACAAAGATACACTCACTGCAACCATTCAAGCAGGCATTTTCAATTTTTGTTCATCAAGGGGAGACAAATACATGCCAAAGAAGAAGATATTCTTCTTTGGCTCCCCTATTCGAAGAAACAAGATACCCAAATACCCTGACTGCACAAGGACCTAAAACTTTATGCCAATTATTTCCAAAGATAACATGTTTTCAGTAATAGAGAATAATCCCCTTCACTACAAACACCTCTTACGTTTGGCTTCCTACACATCAGGCACTATTTTAGGCACATACTTGCATCATCTTTAAGCCTCACAACCAAACCTACACTGTAGGGAGTGATATGTTCACCATTAACAAGATGGCTCAGAGAGGTTTACTAACTTGTCTGAAGTTTGATAATGATGGAAACTGGATTAATTCCCAGCCATTCAGACTCTACAAACCCACTCTACCAAAAGTCAGAGTCATACTTCCAGACCCAATTCTCTGGCTGACATGGCCCTGAAATCTGGAGATAATCCCATCCAATGGGAGAATCAACCTCCAGACCATCATAGAGAACGGGTGTCTTGGCATGTCCCCCTCCTAACCTCCTAAATAGTTTCAGACACAGGAAAGTTCCTTCATCAGCATATGATTGGAGTTCTTGGTTATTATTTACTGAAAGATAGTATTCACAAGACTTTCTGGGGGTGTTCATTCTGTTGTTGATCTGTTCATTTTCTATTAGAAAATTAATACAAGATGGTTCAGGCCTACCATTTGATAAGGGATAGCAAGAGTTAAAGGTCTGCCTCACCAAAACTATGGAGTATACTCTATCCTTGGGAAGCTCATCATGCTGAGAACATCTCATTGTTCAACAAATCACTGGTTTGTCATTCTCCCTGTGTGCTGGACCTGTGCCCATACTGGTAACCTTTCTCCTGCTCCCACTGTGGTTAAGCTCTCCTCACTGCTCGGCTATCATCTCAGAGGTTCTGTCATTCAGGAAACCTTCACCTACTAGGTTGGAGTATTTTTGGAAGAGCGGTGGCTCTTCTTGTTCTCTGGTGGGATGCTATACTTTTTCTAACCAAGGTGAGATTGTTACTTTGCGCCTATGTCTCTCTATCTCATGGTAGATTGGAAACTTCATGAGGCGAGAATATGTTTTGTCTTTACTGCCCTATCTCTGGAATCAGGTTCATACAAGAACTCTTGAGAGGAAGGAAAAAATGAATTAAAGGGGAGAGAGAAAAGCTGGCATCAGCAAGTGGTAGTGATCTGTTCTGCTATCCTGTAGAACATGCCTGAGTCCTCAGATGACCATACTAGCTAAGCTGCCCCTTAGGAAGGCAGCAATTGTAAGTCCTCAGGACAAATTTTTTTTCAGGAAGAAGAAATTTTGTGCTCAGGCTTCTGGTAAGCTGATGAGGGCTGCTATGCCTACCATTCCTCTTTCTGAATATTTCTGAAGAGAGATGAAAGGAGACTCCTCCCCCCTTGCATCATGAGGTCTGAGTCCTCACACAGTCCTGTAAGCCTTCTCCATACACGTGTGCCACTCTTTACACCTTCCAGTTAAGTATGGATCATATCTGTTTACTTCTCTGCATGTATTCCTGGGGAGAAGAATCATTGTCTTATGTGACCTTTTAAAAACACCTGTCACAGCAGATGACCCATAGCAGGGTCTTCATAAAGTTTCTCTTCATTGAATTAGCAGATCTTCCCAGGTAGATGTGCAAGTCACTGGGGGCAGAGACTCTCCGCAAGACAGCAGAGTTTCCATTACAAGAACAAGCAGTTCCAGAATCCAGAGATTTCACCTGCAAATCAAGGCAATAGAGAGTACACCCACCAAGTGACACAAAAGCAAGCAGAACATTTCATACTAGTGGCATGATGAGTCCACATTTTAAAAGCTTCCATTTAGTAAGTGCCTTATTTATGCCAGGAATTATAAAAAAGATTGATATCAATTACATATTCATCTCCACTTTAGTGAGGATAACTGAGGATCAATAATTCCCATGATATCACATGGCTGTTGAGTTACAGAACAAACCTGAGACCCCAGGCTGTCTGTCCCCACAGCCCATGGTTTAAGTCTCAACAGAGCCCTGCCCCCCTTGCCTTGCCTTGTTCAGTGTTGTACCACATGGTCTACTCCTGAGCTGGCCAGGAGACCCTGCAGTGAGTGTGTGGAAGGCTATAGGACTGTTAGCCTACAGCCCTAATTCCTGTCTATCTAATTTTTGTTATTTCTCTTGGCCATGATAGATTAGGTGTTTCTCTCCCTCCAGTTTCAAGTCCTCAGGAACATGTTCTCTGAAGTTCCAAGGGAACAAAGGGTGGTTGAATTGAAGCTGCCCCTGCTGGTTTTATTTTGCTTCTTCATTCATAATAGAAGAGAAAATGAGACCCAGGTTACCTTATACATAGAAATTGCTCCATTATTATTGCTGCTTATGTGTTGTTGTTCAATTGGAAAGCAATATGGTCCCAATTTGATGATAATTTACATACATGAAGACACACACACATACTAAAGTGATAACAGTGGTTCACTGGATAGTGGGAATAAAGTATTTACAATTTTTCTTATTTTCTATGATCAATGTTACTTTTATAATCAAGAAAATAAGGCATTATATACTATTCCAAAAATCACAGTGGACTAGGAGACAGAAGAGCTGACAAGAACAACCCTCATTTCTACCAACAGCAAAACCTCAAGCAAGCCACTTAATTTCTCTAAAATTTGTAAACTATTAAATGTGAAGGCTGACTCTTAATGGCTTCAAAAGAATTGTTGCAAGGATTAGAAAATTAATGTACAAAGTGCTTTTTAAAGTATGTGCAAACCTGTGACAGTATTGTCGCTATATAATAGTTAAAGTTATTACTTGAGGACAAGAATAGTTTTGGAAGCTCTGCTGAATCTAGCAAAGATTTGAGCACTAGTTTCTCTAAAAATAAATAAGTACTTGAATTCAAAAACTTTAAAATGTTATGGCTTCCTCTGGAAGGTTACATAATGCTTTCACTATCCTAGATATTTACTATCAGACAGATGTCCCCAGAGGTACTAATGGGTTTAACCATTATTAAGTGAAAGGGCAAAGAGGAAAAGAATGTAAAATACTTGAGACATCCTGTTTCTTCCCAGATATAAAAGTCACAAGACATAGTAGTAAGTAACAAAGATGGAATGCCCTCCCAAAGGTAAAAGTTACACTCAAAGTATTTTTCTAGGTGTATTTTTATTTTGATTCAAAATGTTCACTTTCAAACTTTTAATATACTGGGTTATTAAGAAAGAGAAAGTAGGCTCAAAGAAGCTGAGACACAGAACTGGGGAGAAAGGGTCAAGGGGAAGGTTAAGTATTTTTTTTAAGAAGCATAAGTATCTTTTCCATTACTCCAGACTTTTTCTTCAGAAACCACATTAAAAAATTTGGGTTTTTTTTCTTAACAATAGACAAAAAAGGGATTTTTGCAGAGAAAGAGATCAAATTTAAGTTTTAAGTGAGAAATAAGCAGAATAATGGCTTCCATAAAACCTGAAGGCTTAAGGAATGTGCCACCAATGCCTATATTCTGCAGCGTTCTAATTAGGAAAGAATGGTGAATTTTATCAAATGCTTTTTCTGCATTGATGGAGAGGATCATACGGTCTTTGTTTTTGCTCCTGTTGAGATGGTGAATTATGTTTATGGATTTGCATATGTTAAACCAGACTTGCATCCCTGGGATGAATCCTACTTGATCGTCATGATTTATGACATTTTTAAGGATAAGCTGTAATCTATTCATCACTAGGATTTTATTGAGAATTTTTGCATCTATATTTCTTAGTGAAATTGGTCTGTAGTTCTCCTTTTTAATTGGGTCTTTTCCTGGTTTTAGTATCAGAGTGATGTTTGCTTCATAGAATGTGTTGGAGAAGATTCCATCCTCCTCAACTTTTTGGAATAATTTCTGCAGTATAGGTATAAGGTCTTCTTTGAAGGTTTGATGGAATTCTGGCATGAAGCCATATGGAACAGAGCATTTTTTTTTTGTTGGGAGATCTTTTATTGTTTCTCTAATCTCAGTGCTTGCAATTGATCTGTTCAAAAAGTCTATTTCATCTTGATTAAGTCTAGGAAGAGGGTGTGATTCCAAGTATTGATCCATTTCTTCTACATTGTCAAATTTCTCGTAGTATTCAGAAATAATAAGTTTCTTTGTAGTATTCAGAAATAGTAAGAGTTTCTTGTAGTATTCAGAAATAATCTCTTGTATCTCTGTGGCATCTGTTGTTATTTCTCCTTTATCATTCCTGATTGAGGTTACTAGAGATTTTACTTTTCTGTTTCTGTAAGTCTGGCTAAGGGTTTACCTATTTTATTTACTTTTTCAAAAAAACAACTTTTTGTTTTGTTAATTTTTTTAATGATTTTTTTGTTTTCAGTTTCATTAATCTCTGATTTAATTTTGGCTATTTCTATTCTTCTGTTTGCATTCACTTTTTGTTTTTTGAAGTTACACCTTTTGGGGGCAGGACATAATTACAAGAGGATCTTATCTAACAAAAGCAATCGATGTAATCTGGTTCTGTGTACCTTCAATGAATCCCCCAAAATAAAATAAAAAGCAGAAGGCTATGTGTTTTAATGATACATAATCATTAATATGGGATACAGTGTGGTATTATGATACATGTATACAATGTATAATGATCAAATTGTAGTTATCATATCCATCACCCCAAACCATTTGCCATTTCTTAATGTTGGCATAATTCAAAATCCTCTCTTCTAGCTATCTGAAAATATAAATTTTTGAATTATGGCCATCTCACAGTGGTATGGGACCCTGGAACTTATTTCTCCAAACTGATTTCATATCTATTAACCACCCTTTCCTCCTCCCTTTGCAGCATCTAACAGCCACCACTCTACTCTCAACTGCTGAGCTCACCAATGATAATGGCATTTATCATTTTATGG
>NW_003852398.1:23226010-23227618 GCF_000181295.1 Otolemur garnettii | reverse complement strand
CCAGGCTGGGGATTCGAACCCGCCACCTTAGGTGTACGTGGCTGGCGCCTTAGCCGGTTGAGCTATAGGTGCCGAGCCTGGACCACATATTTTTAATTTCAGTTTTTTTGAGGACTCTTCATACTGTTTTCCATAATGGTTATACTAATTTACATTCCACCTGACAGTGTATAAGAGTTCTCTTTTCTCCACATCCTCACCATCATTTACTGATAATAGCATTCTAACCAGGATAAGATGATATCTCATTGTGGTTTTGATTTGCATTTCCCTGATGATTAATGATGTTGAACATTTTTTATATATGTATTGGCCATTTGTATGTTATTTTTTGAGGAATGGCTATTCAATTTTTTCCCCTGTTCTTTAATGAGATTATTGGGTTTTGCTGTTGAGTTGCTTATATTTTCTGGATATTAATCCCTTGTCAGATGGACTGTTTGCAAATATTTTCTCATTCTGCAGGTTGTCTCTTTACTGATTGCTTCCTTTGGTATGCAGAATCTTTTTAGTCTGATATGATGTTTGTCCTTTTTGCTTTTTGTTGCCTATGCTTTTGAAGTGTCATCCATAAAATCTTTGCCCAGTCCAATGTCCTACAGCATTTTTCCTGTTTGCCTCTAGTAGTTTTATAATTTCAGGTCATAGATTCATGTCTTTAATCCATTTAAGTTTTTTTTCTTAATATGGTGAGTGACAGGTCTAGTTACATTTTTCTGCATATGAATATTAGTTTTCTTTGCACCATTTACTGAAGAAGCTGTCCTTTCCTTTCAAAAATCAGTTGGCTATAAAAATGAAGATGTATTACTGGGTTCTCTATTTTGTTCCATTAGTCTAAGTATCTGTTTTTATACCAACACCATGATGTTTAGGTTTCTATAGCTTTATTGCATATTTTGAAATCCGGTAGTAGGATGAATAGAACAAAGGAGGTGAGAATCATCCTCTGTTCCATGCTTATCCAATTATTGTTGCAATATTTTATTTCCAAGGGCCAAGGCCTAAAGGGTGGGAGGGAACAGAGTGGATCCCTTAGGCAAGATTACCTCTCTAGTGAGAGGCTTAGAACAAATGTCCTATCAGAATCAATTGAACTTATGGAGATATTTACTTAGAAGAAAGACAGTGCATGATCACTGAATTTTAGAGATTGAAGTACTGCCTAGACTTCTGATTATCTCAGAGAGCAAACCAGCTTGAGGCAGACTTGGGAAATAACATACATACATTTTACTGCTTTCATTGGATTATTCCTCACCAGACCATGATTCTCAAAAAAATATAAAATCAAGATTGAGAAATCCTAGTATAAAACACTCTAGGAAAAAGTTAAATTGAAAATGGATATATCTATCTAAATAATTTAACCTGAAAACATACTTCTGACCCAGGAATAAGTGTTCAAGCAAAACACTGAGTTTTAAATTATTTATGCAGAGATAATCCCAGAGTTACAGAATTCTAAAACAAAATGCTATACTTATTTAACAAACAAAACAGAAGTAGGTAAAACATTCCTTAGGCAGATCTGCTTTTTGCGGTGTAGTAAACATTAAATAAGTACACGACTGCTTTTATTCCTTCAAGCTATATTCTGTTAATAAA
>NW_003852398.1:23223206-23225397 GCF_000181295.1 Otolemur garnettii | reverse complement strand
GGCCAACTTTTCTATTTTAGTGGAGACAGGGTCTCACTCTTGTTCAGGCTGGCCTCAAACTCCCGAATTCAAGGAATCCTCCTGCTTTAGCCTCCCAGAGTGCTAGGATTACAGGTGTGACTCACAGCACCCAATCCAGAATTTCATTTTTTGATTAGTCTGTATAATATCTCATTATACATATATAGCATGTTTTGTTTATTCAGCTACCATTAGACATTTCAATTGTTCTACCTCTTGGCCATTGTGAATAGGTTGAAACAAATACGAATGTATAATATCTGCTCAAGTCCCTGTTGTTAATTATTTTGGGATACACCTAAAAGTAGAATTGCTAGTTTATATGGTAAAGCCATATAAATTTTTTTGGAAACTGCCATACTGTTTTTCATAGTGACTGGACCATTTCACAATCCCACCAGCAGTGTACAAGGATTCCAATGGCTCCATTTCCTCACCAGCACTGTATATGTAACAACCATCCAGATGTGTGTAAAATCATAAAGGTTATTTTAAGTTATTGGTAGATGTGAGTTTTTAGAAGTTATAGCATGTCACATGTGTGATTATATTAAGTTCACATATTAAATTTTGACAAAAATATGTTGTATTATGCTGAAAATGTACTTGCCAGAAAATTTTGTGATGTTCTGTTATTTTCCTTCCATTTAAAGTATTTGACCAGTTTGTATGGCCCAAGTGCTCCAAATACTATCAGTTATCAATAATTTCTTTCTGTAAGTCACTTGGGAGCTAGAGCTGTGAGTTCTAGACCTATATTTACCAAAAGAGGAACATGTAACCTTAGACAAATTCATTTTGTCTCTCCAAGGCTTACATTTACTTGTAAAGGCCTAGACTACATGATTTTCAATTTCTCTTAAAGCAAAAGACAAGTTCCTCAACCCAAACTTTCAAGATCTGCTATAATCTTCCGAACTGGTCTTTCCAGCCATCACTCAAACCAACTTCTTATTTTTTTAATTGCAAATTAATATGAGGGTACAAATTTTTAGGCTATCATGTTCTTATTTCCAAGGAAAAGTTCAAACTATAGAAGAGCCCTTCACCCAGGGGTGTGCTGAATACCCTTGCACTGTGCACATTAGGTGAGATCTTCCCACCAAATGTCCCCCCTCCAATTACCTTATCCCTTCCCACTCTTCTCTCCCTCTTCACTCCTCTCTCCTTGCTACATTATTTTTGTGTTTTATCATTTGTATGAGCATGTAATTATTTATATATTGTTTCATATTGAGTACACTGGACATTTCTTTTTCATTCTTGAGATACTTTACTAAGAAGAATGTGTTTCAACTCCATCCAGGTAAACATAAAAGATGTAAAGCCTCCATCATTTCTTATGGTTGAATAGTATTCCGTGGTATACATATATTACAATTTGTTAATCCATTCATAGGATGATGGACATTTGGGTTGCTTCCACAACTCTGCAATTATGAATTGAGCTCCAATAAACATTCTGGTGTAAATGTTTTTGTGGTAAAATTATTTTAGTTCTTTTGGGTAGATACTTGGTAATGGGATTGCAGGATAAAATGGAAGATCAATTTTTAATTCTTTGAGGATTCTCCATACTTCTTTCCATAAAGGTTGTATTAGTTTGCAATTCTACCAGCAGTGTAAAAGTGTACTCTTCTCTCCACATCCAAGCCAGCATCTGCAGATTTGGGATTTTGTGATGTGGGCTAATCTTCCTGGAGTTAGGAGATAACTCAGCATGGTTTTGACTTACATTTCTCTAATGATTAAAAATGATGAGCATTTTTCCACGTTTGTCAGTCATTTGTCCATCTTTGGAGACGTTTCTGTTCAAGTCTCTTGCCCACATAGAAATGGATTTGCTTTTTTCTTATTGTTTGAGTTCTGTTGATTTTAGGGTTGTGTTGATTCTAGTTATCATACTTTTGTCAGATTCATAACATGTAAAAATCTTCCATTCTTAATACTGTCTGTTTGCTTTGGTTATGGTACCCTTAGCAGTGCAGAAATTTTTAGCTTGATCAAATCCCAGTTATTTGTAGTGTTGCTACAATTTCCAGTGGGGGCTTCTTCATAAACTCTTCTCTCAGGCCAATATTTTCAAGTGTCTTCCTCACACTCTCCTCTAGAATTTCTATTGTTTTGAGTCTTAATTCTTTTATCCAGTGAGTATCATTTTTTTTTTTTT
>NW_003852398.1:23219665-23223186 GCF_000181295.1 Otolemur garnettii | reverse complement strand
GCTATCAGAAGAAAACATATATAATTTTTATGTAGAAAAGATATGTAATTTCCATTATACTTTTGTCAAATACCATTTTATCTATAACTTATAGCACTAAAATATGAAATGGCAATTAAGGTATACATTTTATGACTTTTATTGTGTAAAATATATACATCATAAAATGTAGCAGTTTGTCAATTTTTAAATACATATTCCGTGGCATTAATTACATTCACATTGCTGTGTAACCATAACCACTATTTATCACCACATTTTTTCATTTTAAACTGAAACGCTGAATACGTTACATAATAAATCCCCAGCTTCTGGTAATCACTATTCTTCCCCTGTTTCTGTGAATTTAACTACTTCAGGTACTTCATGTGAGTTGAATCATACAATGTATGTCCTTTTGTGCCTGACTTATTTTAGTGGGTGCGTTGTTTTCAACATCCATTTTGTAGCATATATCAGAGCTTTTTTCTTTCTTTTTTACAATAAAGTCTTGCTTTTGTTGGCTAGAGTTCTGCGGCATCATCCTAGCTCATAGCAGCCTCAAACTCCTGCCTTCAAGTAATACTCTGCCCTAGCCCCCTGAGTAGCTGGGACTAACGGCACCTGTCACACCATGTGGCCAACTTTTCTATTTTAGTGGAGACGGGGTCTCACTCTTGCTCAGGCTGGCCTCAAACTCCCGAGTTCAAGGAATCCTCCTGCTTTAGCCTCCCAGAGTGCTAGGATTACAGGTGTGACTCACAGCACCCAATCCAGAATTTCATTTTTTGATTAGTCTGTATACTATATCATTATACATATATAGCATGTTTTGTTTATTCATCTACCATTAGACATTTCAGTTGTTCTACCTCTTGGCCATTGTGAATAGGTTGAAACAAATGTGAATGTATAATATCTGCTCAAGTCCCTGCTGTTAATTATTTTGGGATATACCTAAAAGTAGAATTGCTAGTTTATATGGTAAAACCATATAAATGTTTTGGAAACTGCCATGTTTTTCATAGTGACTGGACCATTTCACAATCCCACCAGCAGTGTACAAGGATTCCAACGGCTCCATTTCCTCACCAGCACTGTATATGTAACAACCATCCAGATGTGTGTAAAATCATAAAGGTTATTTTAAGTTATTGGTAGATATGAGTTTTTAGAAGTAATAGCATGTCACATGTGTGATTATATTAAGTTCACATATTAAATTTTGACAGGAATATGTTGTATTATGCTTAAAATGTACTTGCCAGAAAATTTTGTGATGTTCTCTTATTTTCTTTCCATTTAAAGTATTTGACCAGTTTGTATGGCCCAAGTGCTCCAAATACTATCAGTTATCAATAATTTCTTTCTGTAAGTCACTTGGGAGCTAGAACTGTGAGTTCCAGACCTATATTTACCAAAAGAGGAACATGTAACCTTAGACAAATTCATTTTGTCTCTCCAAGGCTTTAGACTACATGATTTTTAATTTCTCTTAAAGCAAAAGACAAGTTCCTCAACCCAAACTTTCAAGATCTGCTATAATCTTCCGAACTGGTCTTTCCAGCCATCACCCCAAACCAAGTTCTTATTTTTTTAATTGCAAATTAATATGAGGGTACAAATTTTTAGGCTATCATGTTCTTATTTCCAAGGAAAAGTTCAAGCTATAGAAGAGCCCTTCACCCAGGGGTGTGCTGAATACCCTTGCACTGTGCACATTAGGTGAGATCTTGCCACTAAATGTCCCCCCTCCAATTACCTTATCCCTTCCCACTCTTCTCTCCCTCTTCACTCCTCTCTCCTTGCTACATTATTTTTGTGGTTTATCATTTGTATGAGCATGTAATTATTTATATATTGTTTCATATTAGTATTGAGTACACTGGACATTTCTTTTTCATTCTTGAGATACTTTACTAAGAAGAATGTGTTTCAACTCCATCCAGGTAAACATAAAAGATGTAAAGCCTCCATCATTTCTTATGGTTGAATAGTATTCCATGGTATACGTATATTACAATTTGTTAATCCATTCATAGGATGATGGACATTTGGGTTGCTTCCACAACTCTGCAATTATGAATTGAGCTCCAATAAACATTCTGGTGTAAATGTTTTTGTGGTAAAATTATTTTAGTTCTTTTGGGTAGATACTTGGTAATGGGATTGCAGGATAAAATGGAAGATCAATTTTTAATTCTTTGAGAATTCTCCATACTTCTTTCCATAAAGGTTGTATTAGTTTGCAATTCTACCAGCAGTGTAAAAGTGTACTCTTCTCTCCACATTCAAGCCAGCATCTGCAGATTTGAGATTTTGTGATGTGGGCTAATCTTCCTGGAGTTAGGGGATAACTCAGCGTGGTTTTGACTTACATTTCTCTCATGATTAAAGATGATGAGCATTTTTCCACATTTGTCAGTCATTTGTCCATCTTTGGAGACGTTTCTGTTCAAGTCTCTTGCCCACATAGAAATGGGTTTGCTTTTTTCTTATTGTTTGGGTTCTGTTGATTCTAGGGTTCTATTGATTCTAGTTATCATACTTTTGTCAGATTTATAGCACATAAAAATCTTCCATTCTTAATGCTGTCTGTTTGCTTTGGTTATGGTACCCTTAGCAGTGCAGAAATTTTTAGCTTGATCAAATCCCAGTTATTTGTAGTGTTGCTCCAATTGCCAGTGGGGGCTTCTTCATAAACTCTTCTCTCAGGCCAATATTTTCAAGTGTCTTCCTCACACTGTCCTCTAGAATTTCTATTGTTTTGAGTCTTAATTCTTTTATCCAGCGAGTATCAATTTTTTTTTTTTAGTGGTAAGAGATGAGGGTCCAGTTTCAGTCTTCTACATATGGATAGCCAATTCTCCCAATACCATTTGTTATAGGGATTCTTTTCCTTAGTGCATGCTTTTGTTAGGTTTATCAAAGATCAAATAACAACATGTGGCTGGGTTCATCTTTAGATTCTCTATTCTTTTTTTTATTGAGACAGAGTCTCATGTTATCACCCTTGGTAGAGAGGAGTGGCATCATAAGTCACAGCAACCTCAAACTCTTGGGCTCAAGCAATCTTCTTGCTTCAGCCTCCCAAGTAGCTGGGGCTATAGGCACCCACCACAATGTCCAGCTATTTTTTAGAGATGGGGTTTCACTCTTGCTCAGGCTGGTCTTGAACTAGTGAGCTCAAGCAATCCACCTGCCTCAGCCTCCCAGATTGCTAGGATAACAGGCATGAGCCACCGTGCCTGGCCTCGATTCTCCATTCTATTCCATAGATCTATGTTTCTATTTCTGTGCCGATACTATGCTGTTTTGATCACTATAGACCTGTTGTATAACCTGATGTCTGGTAGCATGATTACTCCATATTTGTTTTTATTTCTAAGGATTGTATTGGCTATTTTTTTTTTCTGGTTCTATATGAAATGAAGTACTATTTTTTCAAGTTCTTCAAAGTATGATATTGGTGTTTTGATGGGAAGTGCATTAAATCTGTAGATTACTTTGGGTAATATGGACATTTTAACAACATTGATTCT
>NW_003852398.1:23217909-23219645 GCF_000181295.1 Otolemur garnettii | reverse complement strand
TGATAAGAGATGAGGGTCCAGTTTCAGTCTTCTACATATGGTTAACCAATTCTCCCAATACCATTTGTTATAGGGATTCTTTTCCTTAGTGCATGCTTTTGTTAGGTTTATCAAAGATCAAATAGCAACATGTGGCTGGGTTCATCTTTAGATTCTCTATTCTTTTTTTTTTTTTTTTTTTGAGACAAAGTCTCATGTTATCACCCTTGGTAGAGAGGAGTGGCATCGTAAGTCACAGCAACCTCAAACTCTTGGGCTCAAGCAATCTTCTTGCTTCAGCCTCCCAAGTAGCTGGGGCTACAGGCACCCACCACAATGTCCAGCTATTTTTTAGAGATGAGGTTTCACTCTTGCTCAGGCTGGTCTTGAACTAGTGAGCTCAAGCAATCCACCTGCCTCGGCCTCCCAGATTGCTAGGATAACAGGCATGAGCCACCGTGCCTGGCCTCGATTCTCTATTCTATTCCATAGATCTATGTGTCTATTTCTGTGCCAATACTATGCTGTTTTGATCACTATAGACCTGTCATATAACCTGATGTCTGGTAGCATGATTCCTCCATATTTGTTTTTATTTCTAAGGATTGCATTGGCTATTTTTTTTTCTGGTTCTATATGAAATGAAGTACTATTTTTTCAAGTTCTTCAAAGTATGATATTGGTGTTTTGATGGGAAGTGCATTAAATCTGTAGATTACT
This sequence comes from Otolemur garnettii, assembly GCF_000181295.1. Classification (NCBI taxonomy): domain Eukaryota; kingdom Metazoa; phylum Chordata; class Mammalia; order Primates; family Galagidae; genus Otolemur; species Otolemur garnettii. The sequence continues at coordinate 23,218,946 of NW_003852398.1, read as the reverse complement.
TTGGGTAATATGGACATTTTAACAACATTGATTCTTCCCAGCCATGAGCATGATATGTTTTCCATATGTTAAAGTTGTCTATTTCTTTTCTCAGGGTTTCATAGTTCTCTTTACAGAGATTTTTCACATCCTTTGTTAGATGAATTCCCAGGTATTTCATCTCTTTTAGAGCTATCGTAAATGGTACAGTGTCTTTGATTTTGTTCTCAGCTTGACTGTTGTTGGCATGTATGTAGGCTACTGATTTGTGGGTATTGATTTTGTATCCCAAGTAGCTGCTATGGTCCATGGTTCACTTCGAAAGAGCTTTATAGTTGAGTTCCTGAGGTTTTCCAGGTATAAGATCATGTCATCTGCAAAAAGTGAGAGTTTGACCTCCTCTGTCGCCATTTGAATGCCTTTGATTGTCTTCTCTTGCCTGACTGCAATAGGTAGGATTTCTAACTCTTAAGTTGAATAGCAGTGGTGACAGTGGGCATCCTTGTCTTGCTCCAGATCTGAGTTGAAATGCTTTCAGTTTTACTTCATTCAATATGAGATTGGCTGTGGGTTTGTTGTACTTGGCCTCTATCAGTTTAGGAAATAATGCACCTACACCTATTTTTTTAAAAGTATTCTTATCATGAAAAGGTGCTGGATATTATCAGAAGCATTTTCTCCACCAATTGAGACAATCATATGGTCTTTGTTCTTGATTTTATTTATGTGGTGAATTATATTTATGGATTTATGTATGTTGAACCAACCTTCCATCCCTGGAATAAAATCCACTTAATCATGTTTTATAATTTTTTTTTTTTTTTTTTTAATTCTGCTTACTAAGATGACCAAAACTCCACCATACCTATCAATTCTCTCAATAAATGTGAATGGTTTGTATTCTTCTCTAAAGAGGCACAGGCTTGGGGGAACAGGGTTGGCACACCTTTGGTATGTGAGACATAACCATGAAATGAACTCTACCTAATTAAATCAAATGTTTTGACCTGGTTGCTTATAACCCCACATTAACCTGAAATAAATTTAGTTAAAAATTA
>NW_003852398.1:23215617-23216660 GCF_000181295.1 Otolemur garnettii | reverse complement strand
TGGAAAAGTAAGAACAATCCAACCCCAAACCCAGCAGAAGATAAGAAATAAATATTAGAGCAGAATTAAATGAAATTAAAAAACAAAGAAACATTGGGAATATCAAGAAAACAAAAAGCTGAATCTTCGAAAGGATTAATAAAATTAATAAACCCTTGGCCAGACTAACAAGAAACAGAAAAGATCTCTAGTAACTTCAATCAGAAATGATAAAGGGGAAATAACAACAGATACCACAGAAAAACAAAAGATCCTCAGCAATTACTACAAAAAACCCTATTCCCAGAAATAGGGAAATATAGAAGGAATGGACCAATACCTAGAAGCTAATCACATTTCTAAACTCAGTAAGAATTAGAAATTTTGAATAGATCTATATCAAGCACTAAAATATCCTGAACTATACAAAATCTACCCCCCCACCAAAAAAAGCCCTGGACCAGATGGTTTCACGGTAGAATTCTACCAAACCTTCAAAGGGGAACTAGTTCCTATATTGTATAATCTATTCCAAAACAGAGAAGGAAGGAAGCCTGCCTAACATGTTCTATGAAGCAAATATCACCCTGATCTCCAAGTCAGGAAAGGATCCAACAACAAAAAAATAAATAAATAAAACTATAGACCAGTATCATTAATGAATACTGATGGAAATATATTCAATAAGGGCTTGGCGCCCATAGCTCAGTGGTCAGGGTGCCAGCCACATGCACTGGGGCTGTTGGGTTTGAACCCAGCCAGGGCCCGCTAAACAACAATGACACCACCAACAACAACTAAGCCTGGTATTGTGTTGGGCACCTGTAGTCCCAGCTACTTGGGAGACTGAGGCAAGAGAATCACTTAAGCCCAAGAGCAGGCATCTTCAAACTATGACCCGCAGGCCACATGTGGCCTACTGAGGACATGTATCCAGCCTGCTGGGTATTTTTGCCATTGCTGCCTATCCTGCTTAGCAGCTGACTTGTCCCCTGGGCACGCAGTCTGGCCCTCCAATAGTCTGAGGGACAGTGAACTGGCCCCCTGTTTAAAAAGTTTGAGGA
>NW_003852398.1:23210904-23215597 GCF_000181295.1 Otolemur garnettii | reverse complement strand
AATACACATTCTTATCAGTCCATGATCTTCTTCCAATATTGACCATGTCTTACCTCATGTAAGACACAAGTCTAACCTCAACAAATTCATAAGAAAAGGAATTATTCCTTGTATTTTCTCAGATCATCATGGGATAAAAGTTGAACTTAACAGCAACAGAAATCTTCATATTCAAATTAAATCATAGAAACTAAATCTTATGTCGAAAGATAGCTGGATCAAAGATGAGATTAAGAAGGAAATCATTATTAGATTTCTATAACAAAATTATCTGTGGCATATTGCAAACACAGTCCTAAGGGGGAAATTTATAGCTTTAGGAACCTTCACCAAGAAAACAGAAAGAGAGCAAGTCAATAGCCTAATGAACCATTTCAAGCAACTGGAAAAGTAAGAACAATCCAACCCCAAACCCAGCAGAAGAAAAGAAATAAATATTAGAGCAGAATTAAATGAAATTAAAAAACAAAGAAACATTGGGAATATCAAGAAAACAAAAAGTTGAATCTTTGAAAGGATTAATAAAATTAATAAACCCTTGGCCAGACTAACCAGAAACAGAAAAGATCTCTAGTAACTTCAATCAGAAATGATAAAGGGGAAATAACAACAGATACCACAGAAAAATAAAAGATCCTCAACAATTACTACAAAAAACCCTATTCCCAGAAATAGGGAAATATAGACGAAATGGACCAATACCTAGAAGCTAATCACATTTCTAAACTCAATCAGTAAGAATTAGAAATTTTGAATAGATCCATATCAAGCACTAAAATATCCTGAACTATACAAAATCTATCCCCCCCCCCCAAAAAAAAGAGGCCTGGACCAGATGGTTTCACAGTAGAATTCTACCAAACCTTCAAAAGGGAACTAGCTCCTATATTCCAAAACAGAGAAGGGAGGAAGCCTGCCTAACATGTTCTATGAAGCAAATATCACCCTGATCTCCAAATCAGGAAAGGATCCAACAACAACAACAACAACAAAATGAAAACTATAGACCAGTATCATTAATGAATACTGATGGAAATATATTCAATAAGGGCTTGGTGCCCATAGCTCAGTGGTCAGGGTGCCAGCCACATGCACTGGGGCTGTTGGGTTCGAACCCAGCCTGCTAAACAGGCTGCTAAACAACAATGACAACAAGAACAACAAATAAAGCCTGGTATTGTGTTGGGTACCTGTAGTCCCAGCTACTTGGGAGACTGAGGCAAAAGAATCACTTAAGCCCAAGTGATTGCCCAAGTGATGCCCAAGAGCAGGCATCCTCAAACTATGATCCCCGGGCCACATGTGGCCTACTGAGGACATTTATCCGGCCTGCTGGATGTTTTTGCCACTGCTGCCTATCCTGCTTAGCAGCCGACTTGTCCCCTGGGCCCGTAGTCTGGCCCTCCAATAGTCTGAGGGACAGTGAACTGGCCCCCTGTTTAAAAAGTTTGAGGATCCCGGCCCAAGAGTTTGAGGTTGTTGGTAGCTGTGATGCCATGGCAGTCTACCAAGGGCAACATAGTAAGACTATCTCAAAAAAAAAAAAAATATATATATATATACACACACACACACACACATACATATATATTCAATAAGATCTTAGCAACTAACTACCTTCTTGTTCTCACAAACCACTACACAGGCCTCTCTTCAGCCCTTGATCATTCCTTGTTTTCTCCCACCACAGGGCATTTGCACCATGTCTCCTCCTTCCCATGCAGTTTCCTCTTTTTGGAATTCTTTCACCTTTTTTGCTTACTGACCTAATTCTAAGTAATCCTCCAAAATTTAGCTTGTGTCATTTTTCAGGGATACCTTGTCTACTGTTCTCTTTGAATCAATATAAATCTCATGGGATTGTGTATGGGTCTTACAGCATCTCTTTTAGATATATATTTCACTAATGTATTTTTGTAATTAATGCATGTAGTTCTCTGGACCATCCACTCCATGGAGACAGACACCAATGGCTACTTTCCATGGGATATCCAGAGCCTCATCTAGGGCCCAAGACACAGTTAAAACTTTGCTTGCAAGTAGCAGCAAACCCTGCTACTCTAAATTGTTCAAGGAAAAGAAAGATTTAAAACTCACAGGCAGAGCTATATTTAGCTACTTCTTAAGATAAATTCAAAGGCCATTTTTTCATATGTAAACACCTTTTCCTAAGTTCTGAATGTGGTGTTTCTCTGTGTCTCCCTAGTAACAGGTTAAGGGCCCTAAAGGTGACTGCCAAGATCTCAGGAATGAAGTGCCATGGAGCACCATGTCAGTTCCAGCTTTATCTTATTAACAGTGGTGTGAGCACCGTTACCACTTGAGAGCAAAACATGAGCCCTGCTGTGCAAATGTATACCACTGGAAAAATCAGAGTTCCTTTGTAGAGTATTAATGTGCATTGGCAGAGAAAAGTAAAGCCAATTTGCCCTGCTGAGAGCCTACTTCTTTTCCTTCCTGTGGCTTTGTCAGGTGCAAGAAGAGAAACATCACCCCTACCCTCTAGATTAAAAAAAAGAAATCACGTGTTCTTTCCTCATCTCTTGTGTATTTTTTCCACTTATTTAAACTAATGTTTTGAAAGGCAAAAACCTGCAACTTACAGATCCTTTGATTCTCAGATTTAGAAAAGATCTTAATTGCAACTCGCACAAGCTCTGAGAAACTTCCTTTACTTATTCATCCATTCAACATAGTTATTGTCAATGTCATACAATCTAAGAATCTCTTCTGCCACAGTGTCTTCCAAGTTCAAACCAAAGCCAAATTTGTTGCCAATGAATATTAATCCTCAGGTCCTATTTTCTGCCTTTCCTAGCTCTTTAAGCTTTGATTTAAATTAATTTCTAACCAATGGAACAGCTAAGGGATAGACAACATGTGGATTAAAAGCTAAGAAAAGAATTCTGAAATGTTATAGTTGATACAGAATAAATGTCACATGCAAATTGTGAATCAGGGTATCACTAAAAATTACTTCCAAATTGACTTTTCTCTTCTGCAGGCCTTTTCGTTTTATCTAAAGGATTCCTATATGATTTGTAGAGTGTTATGCATTAGAATCTCTAATGCACAAGAAAGAGCTAAGAACTCATTAAATGTCATTGGTTATGATTACAGATTCAGAGGAACAGAAGAAGAATAAGACTAGTGTATGATGGGCAACCACGTCTTTACCCAGCTGCTTTTAAGTAGCCCGACTCCACTATGTGCCAGGCATTTTGCAAGTGCTTCAAATAATCTTCACATTCCATTTAGTCTTCACATCAACTCTGTAAAGTAGACATCATTTTCCTCATTTTTCTCCTACGTCAAAATGAGCTTAAGGAGTTAAATAATTTGCCCACAGTGACAGAATTATTTAGGGGAGAATTTCTGCCTTCAAAGTCCATAATTTCTACAAATTTGATGCAGTCTCCCATAAGGATAACCATTTGCTCTTTGAATGAAACTTTCCTCCCTATTCATGTGCTAAGGTACCTCCACAAGCCCAAATCTATTTAATATCTTGGAGGCTGCAGAGAAACAAAAAAACGTTGGAAAGAACTTCCATACTACTGAAAGGTCAGCCAATGAAAATGATTTAGATAAGTGGAGATATATTTTCTATAATGCCTTATTTACACAAACATGTATTTTATGTATTTACATAAACCTGCATTATTTTAGGTAGAAATAAAGCTATTAAGATTTATAGAAGAAAAAGAATATACTAACTTACGTACATGCTTTTCACTTCTGCCTGCCTATAGCTACACATTCACCAGTTTTAACCAGCAAACATAACATGCTAACAAAAACATGGCATACAGCCCCACTTAACACTTCACTGAACCAGAACACCCTCCTGAATGCATCATTATTCCAGCCATTCCTTCAGTAAGAGACTGAGGGGTTACCACCCTCAAGATACTGCTGGCCAGGTGCTGATAGACAACATCAAGGCTTTCTCCATCATAGCTCACTGCTCTTCCTTGCCTTTGTCCTCTGCAGGTTTGCAAGACTCAAGCCCAAGAAAAACAATAAAATCATTCCACCCCATCACACCACTGAAGTGTTTTCTTGGCTACCAAATCACTGTGTAGTAAGGAAAATGGAAGGGCAAAAGCAATAGCAAATGTTCCCAGAAGTTTCAGGGAATGGAATATGGGCAAAAAAGGCTGGGAAAATCAGTTCACTCTCTCATGTAAGTCCCAGAATTTAGCTGGTAATTAAGGGTAAATATTCTTTATCCCAAGACCTGCAGGTTAATGGGAATTCTGTACTGATGATTCACCTTAAGCCACTAGGGCAGAATATGTGCTAGAAATTCTTTACTATAGGTAAAGGATATCCACAAAGGAAGGGGCTGCACAGCCTTGTAAACTAATGAACCCCACTGTGGGAGGAACGTGTAAGCCCAGGCCAGGTTGCCACCTCATCATCTCCCAGGCAAGTGTAAGAGACGGGCTCTCAGGTCTTCTGGGGAAACTATATGTAATAAATTTAGATAGATTTATAGATCTATATTCTGTACAATGTGCATACTAAGGATAATGCTAAGAGCTAATACTAAAGCTGCTCACATCATGAACTGGGCTAATTGTTTATATTTGCTTTGTTTCACAAAAACCCTGTGAAGCAGGTGCTATTATGATGCTCATTTTACAGCCAGGAAATGAGGGCACAGAGATGGAAATTGCCCAAGGTCACT
>NW_003852398.1:23170720-23210783 GCF_000181295.1 Otolemur garnettii | reverse complement strand
ATGACCTGAAGCTCAGCACAAACAAAAGATGAAGAGATATTAACGTGGTCCCTGGGTTACAAACACTGCAGGCTAAGAACATCTTTTAATAGCTATTACCTATGTGACATAAGCATTGAGACCACCAGAGCTTCGTTGTCTCATCAGGGTAAGGGAGATGGTCAGAACAGCTCCAAGTTCTTAAAGGACACAGCACATATGCAGCACCTAGCACAGTTTCTGACACAAAATAGTTATCCAGAAGGTAAAACAATTTAGCTTGACTGTGAGGGGAGTGTGTTTGTGATTCTATCAAGACCTGCAGATAGAGAAGAAGATTGTGTGCATCCGATGGAATTCGCGCTAAGGATTTTTCCATTGCTTTCCTGCCGCTCTGCTTTTGTTCAGAACATTGAATGAGTACATGGGGTGAACTCTATGGATATGAAATCACATTCCTGCTGGAATGGACAATTGTCCATAAGTCCTGGATTAGGTGATCCGTAGATTCATTTGGGGGATTTGTTTTTTCCTACAACAACACACTGCTTGGGGAAAATGACACATTCCTATGTGTATTCCCATGAACAGTAGTTCATAATAATCACGGATCTTTATAGGATGGATATAAGTGGACGTAAAAGGAAAGCACACACAGTAGGACCTTCAGGGAGGGAGGGACGTATGTTTCGGAGAAAAGCTCACAAGGTTACTGCAATACACTCGTCTCAGGGTAGGGGGTGAGCTACTCTTGCAACTTCTCATCCTCGTTGACTGCAGGGATGATGCTAATAAAACAATCAAACTAGGAAAATGAGAGTTTTTCACAAAACTAAGTGTTCCTCTTAATCAATACCCTTTATTCTGTGCTCTCATGCTTCCTACGTTGGGGTACTAAAATGTCCTTCCTTTCATAAAAATCAGTGATTGTACATAGTAGTATGTTTTGGTTTTGTTGTTTAAACCATTAACAGTGTATGGAGGGGGATGTATTTGGCTATTCCATGTCAAAGACTTTAATCTTTTTTAAACTTCAATCCTGAAATCCAAATATATGGAAACTAATTTCCTAAGTCAATATCCTATGTACCATAGTAAGTAGAAAAGCTCTGGATAAAATACTAAGTCCACGTAAAGACAAGTATTATCAATCATTGCCCTCAGAAAGTATTATTGCAATATCAGGCATTCCCAGGTTACAAATGAGATAGCTCTATATGTTTGTTCTTAAGTTGAATTTGTATGTAAGTTGGAATAGGTACATTTACTTATTACCTGTAACAGTCTCCATAAGTGTGAGTTATATGTAAGTGGGATGTTTGTAATTCAGAGATTGCCTGTACTCAGCAGCCCTTAATGGATGTTATGGCATGTCAAATAGTTTTATCTGAATTTTTTTTGACCCTACTTCTAATTTCATGGCTTCTTTCTAGTGTCATTCCTTTCCTAATCACTAATTTTTATTCTTCTTTAAAGACTGGAATTAGCTTTGCTTGCTGACAAAATTCATTACTTCCTCTACCTACAAATTGAAGACAACTGCCAACTAAGACTCCAGGTCAGTCTTTCCATTTATATACATCTATACTTACATAAAATTAAAGACTTAAAGAGGAGAAATCTATTTATTGCACTGATATCAAATTTTCTATCACATGACATAAACTTTGTATAGTCTTGATTCAAGCACCTAGTAGCTGCATGACTTTAATCAATCTCTTTCTGAGTCTAAGATCTAGAAAATGAGGAAGTTGAAATAGATGAACATAAAAAGCAAAGATCCCTCACCTAAGCTCAGGAGTTTAAGGCCAGTCTGAGCAAGAGCAAAACTCTGTCTCTAAACATAGCTGGGCATTGTGGCAGGTGCCTATAGTCCCAGCTACTTGGGAGGCTGAGGATCACTTGAGTGCAAGAGTTTGAGGTTGCTGTGAGCATGACGCCATAGCACTCTATCAAGGGTGACAAAATGAGACTGTCTCAAAAAAAAAAAAAAAAAAAGCAAAGTTCTTTTCATTTCTGCTTAATTATGGAGAACTGAGAACATTCTAGAGTGAGAACATTCTGGATTATCACTGGGATTGCCATCAATCTCCAGGGAACACACTCATAAAGTAAAAGGCTTCCCCAGACCATTACTTCACAATAAGTAATTCCCATTACTACTAATCCTCCATCATCATAGATACTTCTTTTGCCTCCTAAAGATGGAATCATTTTTATTTGCTCATTTTTGAGAAATTAGCATCTGGTAAACCTGGTTAATATTGAGTCACTGGTGCCCTACTCTTGCCAACCTCAAAGGGAGATGCGTGTTTTTGCCCAATTCATCCATTAAGGAATTGTTAGCCAGGTAATAAAGCCTCTGCCTCGTGGTCTTACATTGCCAAGGGCTATGTTTGGAAACAGAAACAGCAAATCACATGGTGATTTCTTCCAGCACCATCTGTCAGTTAAGATTCTTAGAATCAATTATGTGAAGCTGAAGAAGCATTGCAGAATAAGCCCACCTATGTCCAGCTTCTCGTTCCTGGTTCTCTATCTGGGCCCCAAGGGCCACAGAGAAACATCATTTCTCTTCCTGGTCATTTTAGCATCCTCTCCATCTAAGAGCAGTCTGCCTACTAGAGGCCATCTAATACAACCCAACCTCTTATCAATGCAGAAACTGAGGTCAAGGAAAGACACAGATGGCGTCTAAAATGGTCATCACAAGTACCTCATTCTCACAAAATACCAGACTGCAAAGACAGGTATTTGTAAATTATCAAATTATTTGTACTTAGCTTACAAAGTACCAAACTGCAAGACAGATATTTATAATTATTTTCATGTTGAATCGTGATTCTCTGTGATGTCAGGCAGCATCTGTTATTCCCATTTTACTTAAGATAAAACTAGGGCATAGAGAGCATTAAGTGACTGACCTGAGGATCCACCACCGGCAAATGCTGGATGGATTTCTCCGGACTCCTAACACCGCCTCCTACCTCTCTAATGCCCTCATTTGAATCCTAGTGCTGAGCTCATCTTTGTATCCTTAGGGGGTCTAAGCAGAAGTTTGTTGACACAGGTGGAACTATGTACCCTCCCCCCAAAATATACATTGAAGTCACAGACTCTGGTATCTGTGAATACAACTTGATTTGGAAGCAGGATCTTTGCCAGATATAAAGATCATACTAGAGTAAGGTGGGCCCTTAATCCCACATGACTAGTATCCTTATAAATCATGACAGACATACACACACCCAGAGAGCCCCACATGCAGAGGAAGATGACCAGGTGATGATAGAGGCAGAGATTGGAGTTCTATAAATGCAAGCCAAGAAAAGCCAAAGACTGATATTATAATAGCAGCCTACCTAGAAGCTAGGAGAGCAAGAGTGATTTTGGACTTTTTGTCTCCCCAACCGTGGGAGTATAAATTCTGTTGTAAGTAAAGCCACCCAGCGTGTTCTAGTTTGTTACAGAAACCCTAGGAGACTAATACACTTGTTGATCGTGCTCTAAAAGCTCTCAGGTGCTGCTAAGCAGTGTTAAACTGGTTGTGAAGCTGCTTTCCTCCTCTCACCTTTCATTCTCTCCTGTTGTTCTCCTTTCTTCCTTTGTGTAGCTTTAGCAGTAACTCATTATCAGTTCTCTGTCCAGGTTATTTCACCTGGGAAGCTGTCCCTGACATCTCGTAGGGACTTAAATAGAAGGGTTCTATTCCCTGGCATGTTGTAGGGTATGGGGATTACAGAAAGGCTGTTTAGCCAGGAATGCAAATTCACAAAGAACCATATTAAGAAAACATTCATCATCTTTTTAAAAGATTCTGTGTTCTGTTCAAACAGTTGTTGAAATTATTCTTCCATTTTCAAGTTGATGTTGGGTGCAGTTGTGACCTCAGAAGCCGTAGGTCCATCAAACTGTTCTTGTGGTTTCCGGGGATCACCTCCTTAATTGCCTACCTTTTCTGTTCCACTACTGGCTTCCGTGGGCCAGGGCCAAGTCTGTCTCCTTCCTCCAGTGCTTGGCACACAGGAAGTACTTAGCTTGAGGACAAATACAAAGTGAGCAAATGAAAGAATAAGAGACGAAGACTCAGTGGCAGCTCTTAGAGGCACAGTTTGATGTTTCTGGTGAAGCTTGCAGAATTACTTTCTAGAAAAAGTGAAAGCTGATAATCTAGGGATTTATGAAACCAACATCTTAGGGTCAGTATTTTAACCCTAACATATAGCTAAATTCATAGGAAGACCAGAAGTGACTGCTCTCCTCCTTACCGTCAAAGTAATACCTACTCCCCTTTCTAGGCCTAACTCCAACTTTATTTAGCCTGTTATAGCACCCCGAGGTGAAGCTTTATTTTTTTCTTAAGAGGGTCACCAGCTGACACTTTAGTTTGCAAAAAATGTACATTCCTCTGATTCTATAAACATAGCTACAAAATGGCTTTGAGATAAGGACAGGCACAAAAGTAGAGGCAGTGGCCTGTTTCCAGGGCAGAGAGTGAGTTTCTAAACAGAAGGTGCTAAACGAGGTGAAGACAAACCCACTGTTTCTGGAACGATGCCTGCAGGCTTGCCACTGCCCTCTTTTGAGCTACTCTTTTCCAGACTTCAATTTTTAAAATGTCGACTAACTATTGAACTTTGAAAAGCTAAACCAAGGCAGGACGGTTTGTGTATGTGCCCAGCACTGTTAGGATTTATATATGGAATAGGTGGTTTGTGAACACTGGTAAGAAAGAGTGAGGCCAGCCCTCAATGCAGGTCATTAAGAATCTGCCCCTCCTGCTGGCCTTGTAGGACTTTCTAGAATAAGATATTGCTGGAGGTGAATTTTTGCTAAAGCCTGTTTCCTGTTTGCCTCCTTGAAGTGGGATAAGCTAGGTGGAGAGGATAAAGGTATAACACCTGACAGTTCTTGTGACCAACACGAGGGTCTCACTGTGACCTGGATCAGCAGAGCAGGGCAGGGGGCACCATTTGGGGAGGATGTGCCCATTTACACAGGGAAACCCCAGTGGAGCGACAGGTCAAGCACTGTGTTTGATTTAACAAGACCAGTGTTTCTGAGTCTCGGATGTGCATAAAAATTACTTGGCAATCTTGTTAAAATTCAGATTCCAATTCAGTAAGTCTAAGATAAGTACTTAGATTCCACATTTCTACCTAGTTCCCTGGTTCTGGTCTGTGGGTGAGACTGAGTATCAGGGAGGGACAAAGCAAGTTTGCACTTGCAGGAGGACTCACGACAGGATTATTTCACAGACGAGTGTATTTTATGTGCATTTTTTCCGGAATTAGAACCATGCATTTGTATTACCATATTTAATCTTTTCAGAAATGCATTTTTTTCTACCTTTTAAGATCTCTGAAAACGGTCTGCACTTTGCTGACCAGAGAGCTTTATAATCTGTCTCTCAAGCCAGGCTTGAACTGTACCAACACTATGATTGCCTGGGCTTGTGAAAATAGCAACTAAAGCATCAAAACTACAGGATGAGTTATCAGCAATTTAGAAGAAAATCTTGAAGTTAAGAAAAAGACCTCTTTTAACCACAAGAGAAACAAAGGGTTGTAGTGGAGCAGCAGTGAGTCAGTCCTGTCCCACTGTTCCTGAAAGTAGGCTTGCTTTGTGTAGTCAAAAAGCCACCTTCAAGCCCAGCACCTATGGCATCTGTTCCTGCACCTATGGCTTCTGTCCCTGTACAGATTTCTTTTAGAAAATGTTTTATCTTGATTGCTTTTGGTAGCAGAGAGAATAACTTTGTGTGGTAAAAATTGACAGTGATGACTTAGTTAAAAGGGGAATCAAAAGAGTTGGATGCTGAATGCAAAATTTTAGGAACAGTTTATTTGTTCCTATGTAGTTCTCATATGTGCACAATAGTAATATAAAATGTTGCCAAATAAACCTAAAATATATGAAGATATAATACTCTCTACGATAAAAGCAGTGTGTCACATTTAATCAGTAGCATTTTTTCTTCTATAGTGTGCAGTATAAAGTGACAGTGTATTTTTAAAATCCATGGCATCTTAGATTTGATTAAATGTAGCAAAAAAACAAGTTGTGACTACTAAGCATTTATATACCAAACAGGACACTAAAGTACCAAATTTCTTGCAAACCTTCAAATAGTTAACATTATAGTGCCCCTTCACAGTAAGAGATTAGTAAGTTTGTGTTAAAAGTTTTTCTCTTTTCTCTATTTTGCAGAAAAGATGACTGAGGTATCAGAGAAGGTAAATGAAATTTCTGGTTCAAGTTTAGACAAAAGTCTCATCTTCCACTGTTAAGGAAGCCATAGTTGAGTAGAACTGACATCCAGCTAGCCTTTTCTCTGGAGTGTACCCACCTGCCACACTTTAGGGATGTTTGGAAACACTGCTGCTTTTGAGTTGTTACATTTGATTGTCACAAGGACTCGGAAGTGATTCTGGATTTTAACGAGTATGACCCGGACCTAAAGCATTCTCATGGCTTAGTATAGTCCTCAAGGATAAAAGGTTTTTTCCAAAAGATTCACCACCTCCTCCCTCCACTGAGAAACCCTGTGAGATATTTGACATTAGGAAGTATCTGACTGTAGATTCCTTAGTAGTGCTGTCCGTATTTACTCAAGAAGTTCCATTCTGTTTCTACTTAATTCTGACTTAGGAAAATGTTGCCCTACATCTAAATCCACTTGCTCTGGAAGCTTTAATTATTATGCATTCAGAGTTGCTAATAACGTAAGACTATATTTTTATTAATGCAATAAAATAGATTACATCACTGTTAATTCTGCACTCTAACATGTTAAATGAGTCCTTGGCAGCCCACGTGAGGTACAGGACAAATACACCACAAGAGGAACACAAAACTACTTCTGCTAACTACTGAATCTGAGATCCATAGATGGTATTCAGCCTCCTTTGGAGCCCAGAGAAATGAGGAGGATCCTTGCAGCCTTTGCACCTCCTTGCTAGCCCATCTCTCCAATCCCTGTTTAACAGTATCAGAGTATACAGACCTTACTGTACTCAGGTTATTATCACCATCAAAATACTCAGAAATAATTACTAAGTGCCTAGCACTATGATTGGAACTTTATACGGATTATTTTGTGCCTTAGGGCAACCCTAAAGATTGTTTCTACTTCACAAATTGGTAACCTGAGGCTTAGAGAAGTAAGGGTTCCATGCCCATGGCTTGAGGCAAGCAGGGGAAAGAGCTGGAACGTCAACGCAGGCAGTGGGTTTCCAAGCCCTCCCCTGTTTTCCCCATGCTCAGCTATAGGTTCAAAACATTCAAGGATTCTCTTTACACCCAAAGACAAATTTTATGTTCATGGTATCTTCCTACCCCTTCCAATCTCATTTTGTTCTCCACTTCTTTAAATGTACCCTGAGTTTGACACCACCTTTGATTTCATACATTTAGTGGCATGCCCCCCTCAACAGGACAGCATTCTCAGCGCTCTGCAATCTCAGAACATAGCAAGGCTTAGGACAAACACAGCACTTACTACCTATGTGAAGGCCACCCTCACTCCGCCCCTGGTATTACTTGCCTTTCTGTGTTTTTGAAGACCTAACACTTCAACTAACTGTCTTATCCGGCTCCATGTTAGAAGTAATGGTTTTCCGTACCACTCTCTCCTCTAATGATTTTACATTCCTGATGGATAGAAATGGTCTCATTTATTTGTTTCTATTCAATATCTAACTTAATGTTCTACACATAGTAAGTGGAAAAATAAGACGGGGGCAGGTATGGAGAGAGAATTTTTTAAATTATAGACTCCTTCTGAATGGAACTCACATCTACTTTAGCTTTACTAAAATAGACCCAGAGGTTGGACTGTAGTCATGAAATATTTATTCTCTTCATAGTATCTTCATGGTCATATTTAGCCATGACTCAACACCCCAAGAACCAGGAATGACCCACTTTTATGGGCATCTAATGACAATAGGAGTCACCAGTAACAGGTGAACAGTCAGTTACACTGCATGCTGTCCTGCTACCTGGGCTATATTCCCATCTTGCCATCTCCTATGTACCAACCCTTATATACTCATTGTCTGTCCATTTCTCATTTGAAACAATTTCTAGGCTTTGCTCCATGATACGTCCACTCTGATGGTATCAGGGGTTTTCTTAATGTGCAGCACCCTCTATACTAAATGCACTAACCCAACAATAGACTCAATAGCTGGGAACAAAATAGGAGCTTCAATTCCAAAATTGGAGTCACTGTTCCCACGTCCACACTAAGCAATTCTTACTCAGTGAGATGCTTGGCATATTGCTTTGCCCTCCTTGATTCACAATGCATTTGATAAAGATGTATACTGTATCATGTGATTTTAGGACTATAGACACTATGCAGGCATCTTCAAACTACAGCCCATGGGCCACATGCAGCCCACCTAGGACATTTATCCAGCCTGCCGGGTGTTTTTGCTGCTGCTGCCTGTCCTGTTTAGCAGCCCACTCATCCTGGGGCTTGCAGTCAGGCCCTCCAATAGTCCATGGGACAATGAACTGGCCTCCTGTTTAAAAAGTTTGAGGACGCCTGCTATATAGACTGTAAGTATTCAAATCTCTTCTTCAACATTTACCATCTGTGACTTAGACCAGTGTTTTTACTAAGGGATGTGCTGAGACACAGATTATGACTCAAAAGGTCTGGGGTGGGGCCTGATATCCTATGTTTCTTACCCCAATTTTGGAACCGAAACTCCTAGTCTATTCCCAGCTGTTGAACCTGTTATTGTTTGTGCATTTGGTAAAGTGGGTGCTATACGTTAAGAAGACCCCTGATACCATCAGAGTACACATGCCATGGAGAAAGTGTCCAGGCACTCCCAATGCTGCTCACTCAACACCACTCTGTGTGCCAATGTCTGAGACTAGAGCCCTAATTAGATTTTTGCTTCAAAGCACCAACACCCTGGCCACATGCCAGCCTGTGGGACACAGAGATGATATCCCACAATCTCTGTGTGGGACACAAATATCTCCATCCCAGTTCCTTACCCTGAAAAGTTCTTGGGAAGACTCCAGGAACTTACCATATAAAATAAAATGCACTTAAAAAAGTCCGTGGAACATGAAAGCATTCAATATATGTAAGCTATTTTCCTATAAATAGGAAAATTATAAAAAGGTAAATAGAACCACGCTTCTTACAACACTGTTTCAACAATATATCAATGGTATTCTTAAATAAGGTATTCCATGATCAAACAAGTTTTGTTTGCTGCCCCGTATAGCCCCTTCCTGAAGATGCACAAAACATAATCACCGAAGCATTCTCTAGAGATCTGTAATGAGGAAACCTATATAGAAGGCATTTGCCTGGCATTTCTCAAACATTCATGATTCTTGGTATTTGGTTGGTATTTTTTTACTGTTGCCATTGTTACCTCTGTAATGAAACTTTTGTTATTTACATCCATTTTAAAAATATGAAGAGGCCTGGTATGCTGGCTCATGCCTGTAATCCTAGCACTCTGAGAGGCCAAGGCAGGAGGATAGCTTGAGCTCAGGAGTTCATAACAAGCCCAAGCAAGAGCAAGATCCCATCTAAGCCAGGCATTGTGGTAGGTGCCTGTAGTCCCAGTTACTCAAGAGTATGAAGCAAGAGGATTGCTTGAGCTCAGGAGTTTGGGGTTCTGTGAGATACAATGATGCAGCCACACTCTAGCCTAGGGCAAGAGAGTGAGACTGTGTGTGTGTGTGTATATATATATATAAAATATGTATGTGTGTATATATATATACATATATATGATCCTATATAGTCTTTACCTAGTTTTCTCCAGTGATAACATCTTGTAAAACTATAGTACAGTATCTCAACCAAGTTACCAACAGAGTGATACAGTCAGAACAGTAACATTTCCATCATCACTGTGATTGCTCACATGGGCATTCCTAGTCACAGCTACTTACTTTTTATTCCTACCCTGTCCTTAACCCTTGGCACCTGCTAGTCAGTTCTTTATTTCTAAATTTTTGGTATTTCAAGGAGGTTATACAAATGTAATCATAGTATATGACATTTTGAGATTGGCTTTTATTCCTCACTCAATTATGTCTCTATAGATTAATAGAGAATTTATTGGGTTGTTGAAGTATCAATGATTTGTTTCCTTTTATTGTTGAGTGGTATGAATATACCACAATTTAAGCATTTACTTATTATGGCTTGCTTTCAGCTTGAATCTTCTATGACTAAAGCTGGCCTACACATCTGTGTACGGGTTTTGGTGTAGACACATATTTTGATTTCTCTGGGATTAATGCCCAGGAGTGGTGATGGGGAATTTTCACACTTGGTGTTTTTGTTGTTCTTGTTTTGTTTTTCATTCTAAATAGGTAAAATTTTTCCTGGAATAGATGTACAATTTTATATTCCCAAAGCTGTTTATGAGAGATCCAATTTCTCCATATCTTCAATGTGTTTTGCTGCCCCTATTTTTTATTTAGTCATTCTGATAAGTGTGTAATGATCTCTCATTGTGGCATTAATTTGTATTCCCCTAATGGTTAATGATCTTAAATACCTTTTTATGGGCTTATCCCCAATCTGTATAACTCTTTGGTGAAAAGGCATATCATTTTCCTATTTTCCAATTAAATGGTTTGATTTTCTCCTACAACGTTTCAAGAGTTCTTTATATATTACAGAAAGTAGGCTGCTTGCTAAATATGTTGTTTGCAAATGTTTTCTTATCTATAGAGCTTCTTTTCATCCTTTTAACAGTCTTTCAAAGAGCAAAAGTTCTAATTTGATGAAGTCTAACATTTTTCATTACAAGTTATATTTTAATGTTAATTCCAAGAACTTATCTATATAGCCCTAGATGTAAAGAGTCCATCCTATATATTTTTAAATTTTATAGTTTTACTTATTACAATTGAGTTCATAATCCATTTACAGTTAGTAGTTGTAGAAGGTGTGGAACATAGGTTATTTATTTACTTACTTCTTTGGTCTAATGGTTGACCAGTTGCTCGAGCATAATTTGTTGAGGAGGACATCTATCTGGTCTGCTATCTTCTCTCCATTTTTCAAACTCTTATGTATTTTTATATAACATCCAAAGATTTTAGTTTTACTTACAGGAAGGAACAGTGAAAATTCTACCCCTTCTTTATGAAGGCAGATGTCTCTATTAGCATTTAGTTCTAAGGACCCCTATACTTTGAAAGAACTGGATGAATACCTGCAATGTCAGAGACAAGAGACATCTTCATAAAGGTGGGACTTTAACTTTGTGTAAAGGTAGGATGACTGAGAATGCATATAGTGATGATTAGCATGCTCAAAAATGAAGGCAAATGTTCCTGTGCTACTCTTGAGATACCTCTTTGATATTCATTTTTAAAGAATATTTATATTCTGTCCTTTGGTTATATGTACTCACAAAATGTCTCATTTTCTACAGCTTATACTATCAAAGTATGTCGTTGATAAAAATTCAGCTCCTTAATCCTGTGTTTCTAAAAGTACAATCTTAAAGGAAAAGTATCATCTTGAACATGAATCTCTCAGCAGTACTTCAGAAGACTCAGGTTTGCCACAAGCTGGTCAGGTGCACAAATATAAAGTAATTCCAAGTTCAGGTACTACTTGTGTTTATATTCCAGGATTATTACTCTCATCTCTAAAGTGAGGTTCATACTACTTCCCTCA
The DNA here is from genome assembly GCF_000181295.1 of Otolemur garnettii. NCBI lineage: Eukaryota > Metazoa > Chordata > Mammalia > Primates > Galagidae > Otolemur > Otolemur garnettii. The sequence goes on along the minus strand of NW_003852398.1, from coordinate 23,199,121 downwards.
TAGGACACTTGAGATTTAAAATGAGAAAGAACAGAACACTAAAATATAGAGGCCCTGTGTAAAATGTGGCTTAATTATAGAATAAAGGGGGACAGTCATTCCACTTTCCTCTAGCAGCTTCAAACTGGCAGGGGAAAAAAGGGGGTGAAAAATAATGTAGCAAGTCCATATCATTTTTTGTGAAAAAAATATAATTTTCCTTGAAGATTTTCTCATTTTTCTTTTATAGACATGGACATCTTATTGTATTCCATGAAATTAAATGAGGGCTTAAAACATTAACCAAAAAGGAGGTAATGTCCTAAGCAAGAGATGGAAGGTAACATTGAAAGAAAAAAGATTTCAAAGATTATTGCCTTGAGAAATCCTGTTGGACAATGTGACTTGAGTCAGCTCTAAACCTACCTGGGATGTACATCCTTTGTCAAAGTTGTTAATTAAAATTATTCACATAGGGGGAATTCTGGGTAGATGGCTGACTGGTAGCAACCCTCGGCAGAGGCTCCTGAGCAGTGGAAGAAAAACTGGATGGAATCAGACTCTATGAAGCCAAAGACAGGGAGCTGAGACAAGAAAGAAGTTTGGCAAGCTGTAATTTTATAGGAATTCCCAAAGGAGAAGAGGATGGTCCTAAAGGTACAGACGCTCTATTCCAAGAGGTTTTGGAGAATTTCCGAAGCATTGCAAGAGATACAGAACTTCAGATAGCAGACAGTTTCAGAACCCCAGCACAATTAAAATAAAGCATCTCCTAGACACATTGTGATTGACTTTGCCAAAGTTAAGACAAAGGAGAAAATTCTGCAAGCAGCCAGATCTAAGAAAAGCATCACCTATAAAGGGAGAAATATCAGAATGACTGCAGATCTCTCAGCCAAAACATTTCAAGCAGAAGAAGATGGTCATCAACCTTCAGTCTCCTAAAACAAAACAACTTCCAGCCCAGGATCCTCTATCTAGTTAAACTGAGCTTCATTTGTCATGGAGAAATCAAATACTTTAATGACATAGACATACTGAAGAAATTTGCCATAACTAAACCAACTCTCCAGGATATTCTCAGACCCATCCTCCACAATGACCAGTGCAATGCTCTACCTCCAAAGTAAACTCACCCAGAAATTTTTTAATAAAACCCAACTTCCACAGTGAAGGATTAAAAGGTGAAAGGATTAAAAATGTCCACTGGACATCTAAAAATCATGACACCTCAAAACAACCAGGTTTATCAATTCTCACTTTTTTTTTGCGGTTTTTGGCCAGGGCCATGTTTGTACCCACCACCTCCATTATATGGGGCTGCAGGGCTACTCCTTTAGCCACAGGCACCACCCCAATTCTCTCAATGTGAATGGTTTAAATTTTCCTCTAAAGAGGCACAGGCTGGCTAACTGGATACATAAACTAGACTGGTATTTGTTGTATAAAAGAATCTCACCTTACCTTAAAGGATAAAAATAAACAGGGTGAAGGGATGGACTTGTATAATACAGGCAAATGGAAACCAGAAAAAGGCAGGGCTTGCAATTTTAGTAGCAGATACAATTGGCTTTAAAGCAATAAAGATAAGTAAAGATAAGGAAGGTCACTACATATCTGTCAAGGGAAATACATAAAATGAAGAGATTTCAATAATGAACATTTATGCACTCTACCAGAATGCTCCTCAATTCATAAAGCAGACCCTAATGGATATGAACAACTTGATATCTTCCTGCCCTATAATAGTTGGAGATTTTTACACCCCTTTGAAAGTTTTGGATAGATTCTCCAAGAAGAAACTAAACAAATAAATATTAGACTTAAAATTGACCCTAGAACAAAAGGACTTTACAGACCTCTACAGAACATTTCACCCGAATAAAACTGAATATACATTCTTCTCGTCAGTCCATGGGTCATCCTCCAAAATACATCATATCCTAGGATACAAGTCTAACCTCAGCAAATTTAGAAGTATAGAAATTATTCCTTGTATTTTCTTGAACCATCATGGAATAAAAGTTGAACTCAACGGCAATGGGAATCATCATACTCAAAGTCATGGAAACTAAATAACCTTAGGCTGACTGATAGCTGGGTCAAAGACACAATTAAGAAGAAAATCACCAAATTTTTGGAACAAAATGATAACAAAGACACAAATTATCAAAACCTGTGGGATACTGCAAAGGCAGTCCTAAGACGGAAATTTATAGCATTGAAAGCCTTCATCAAGAAAACAAAGTGAGTAAGCCAACACTTTAATGGATCATCTCAAGCAAATGGAAAAGGAAGAACCTTCCAACCCCAAACCCAGAATAAAATAACCAAAATTAAATGAAATCAAAAACAAAAGAATCATTCAGATCAATGAAACAAAAAGTTGGTTTTTTAAAAAGATTAACAAAATTGATAAACCTTTAGCCAAGCTAACCAGAAATAGAAAAGTAAAATCTCCTATATCATCTATCAGAAACAATAAAGGAGAAATAACAGACACTTCAGAAATTCAAAAAAATCCTCAATGATTACTACAAAAATTTCTATTCCCAGAAATATGAAAATCTGAAGGAAATGAACCAAAGCCTGGAAGCACACCACCTTCCTAGACTCAAGAATTAGAAACCTTAAATAGACACATATCAACCACTGAAGTAGCATCAACAATACAAAATCTCCCTAAAAAGAAAAGTGCAAGATCAGACAGCTTAATATCCAAATTCTATCAAACCTTTCAAGAGGAACTAGTACCTATATAATACAACATTTTTCAAACATAGAAAAAGAAGGAATACTTCCTCATACATTCTATAAAGCAAATATCACCCTGTTACCCAAACCAGGAAAGAATCCTACAAAGAAAATTATAGACCAATATCATTAATGAATATTGATGCAAAAATTTTCAATTAGATCTTAGCAAACAGAATTTAACAACACATCCAAAAAATTATATACCATGATCAAGTTGGTTTTATTCCAGGGTTACGGGGTTGGGTCAACATACGCAAATCTATAAGTATAGTAAATCACATCAATAAAATAAAAAAGACCATGATTTTCTCAATTGACCATGATTCTCTCAAAGCCTTTGATAATATCCAGCATCCTTTCATGATCAGAATTTTTAAGAAAATGGGCATAGAAAAAGCATTTCTTAAACTAATAGAGGCCATCTACAGCAAAAACACAGCCAGTATCATATTGAATGGTGTAAAATTAAAAACATTTCCACTCAGATCAGGAACTAGGCAAGGATACTCAGTCTTCATTGCTATTCAACATAGTAATGGAAGTCTTAGCCATTGCAATCAGGCAAGAGAAGGTGATCAAGGGTATCCAAATAGGGTCAGAAGAGATCAAACTCTCACTCTTTGCAGATGATATGATCCTATACCTGGAAAATCCCAGAGACTCAACTTCAAAACTCTTAGAAGTGATCAAAAAATACAGCAGTGTCTCAGGAAACAAAATCAACACTTACAAGTCACTAAGTTTATATACACCAACAATAGTCAAGCTGAAAAAACAATCAAGGACTCTATTCCTTATATGATAGTGCCAAAGAAGATGAACTATCTGGAAATTTACCCAACAAAGGATGTGAAAGATCTCTAGAAGGAGGACTATGAAACGCTTAGAAATGAAATAGCTGAAGATGTTAACAAATGGTAAAACATACCATGCTCATGGCTGGGAAGAATCATCATTGTTAAAATGTCCATACTATCCAAAACAATATACAGATTTAATGCAATCCCAATTAAAGCACCATTGACACACTTTAAAGAACTTGAAAAAAATAGTACTTCATTTCGTATGGAATCAGAACAATCCTCAAATAGAAAATATATTACTCAGAAATAAGAACAAATCAGGAGGTATCACATTATTAGACTTTAGGCTATACTAAAAATCTATAGTGATCAAAACAGCATGATACTGGCACAAAAACAGAGCAGCGGATTTGTGGAACAGAATAGAGAACCAAGAGATAAACTCAGCTACTTATTGCCATTTGATCTTCAACAAGCCTATCAAAAATATTCAGTGGAGGAAAGACTCCCTGTTTAACAAATGGTGCTGGAGGAACTGGCTGGTGACCTGTAGAAGACTGAAACTGAACCCCTACCTTTTACCATTAATAAAAACTCATTCTCACTGGATTAAAGATTTAAACATAAGACACAAAACTATAAAAATACTAGAACAGAGTGCAGGGAAAGCACTTGAAGAAATTGCCTGGGAGAATATTTTATGAAGAGGACTCCCATGGGCAATTGAAACAACACCAAAAATACATTACTGGAACCTGATCAAACTAAAAAGCTTTTGCACAGCTAAGAGTACACTAAGTAAAGCAAACAGACAACCTTCAGAATGGGAGAAGTTTTTTGCAGGTTATGCTTCTGACAAAGGTCTGATAACTAGAATCTACAGAGAACTCAAACTAATCAATAAGAATAAATAACCCTATTTCTATGTGGGCAAGAGACTTGAACAGAAACCTCTCTGATGAAGACAGGCACATGGCCTATAAACACATGAAAAAATGCTCATCATCCTTAGTCATCAGAGAAATGCAAATCAAAACCACTTTGAGATATCATCTAACTCCAGTAAGATAAGCCCACATCACAAAATCCCAAAACTACAAATGTTGGTGTGGATGGGGAGAGAAGGGAAAGCTTCTATACTGCTGGTGGGAATGCAACCTAATACGGCCTTTTTGGAAAGAAGTTAGGAGAACACTCAAGGAACTAAAAGTAGACCTACCATTTGATCCTACAATTCCTCTACTAGGTGTATAACCAGATCAAAAATTATTTTACAACAAAGCCATCTGCACCAGAATGTTTATTGCAGCCCAATTCATAATTGCCAAGACATGGAAACAGCCCAAGTGCCCATCAACCTATGAACGGATTAACCAATTGTGATATAATGTACACCATGGAATACTAAGAAGCCATAAGAAAGATGGAGACTTCACATCTTTTATGTTTACCAGGATGGAGCTGGAACATATTCTTCTTAGTAAAGTTTCCCAAGAATGGGGAAAAAAGTATCCAATGTACTCAATACTACTATGAAATAAATATATAACCACCTTCACACTCATATGAATGGAAAAACATAACTATAGTCCAGAAAGTAGAAAGGAAAAGGAGAGAGAGGGGACGGGAGGGGAGGGGGAATATGGGAGAAAGGAGGGTATTTGGGGGGACCTCACCTAATGTGCGTGATGCAATGGTATATTTCAAAACTATTAAGAAATGAGTATAATTGTGATGGGCGTGTTACTTAGTTCAATGTAAGTATTTCACATTGTATCTCAAAGCAGTATCCTGAACCCAATAAATGCATCAATGTACAAAGTTATGATTTAATAAAAATACAAGAATTTTTTACATATTTTATAAATACTTATTGTGCCTTTTATGTGGCAGATACCATTCTGGCTTTGGAGATATAGCAGTAAACTATTAAAGGATAATTTTCCCCAAAAGGGAGAGTGAGATGAGGGATAAAAGTCAACCTGTGAGTTGCAATGTATACTATTCTGGTAATGGGCATACCAAAACCCCCGACTTTGGCATTAGACAATTCATTCACATAAAAGAAAAAAACAAAATACTTATACCTTCTAGAATTTTCTGGAATTAAAAAGGGGGGAAATTAGGCCAAGGAAATCATTCTGCACACACGCACCTATCATAAATGTTCTCTGTAACATGTAGCTCCTGACTGTTGTTAGGTATATATCTCAGCTTCTCTGTTATTCCTTTATCCCTAATACTATTCATTCACTCATGTACGTACGCCTTCACTCAGCATAGGTGGGGAACCAAGAATAACGATGCAGTTTAGAGGAGTAGTTCTCTCCTTGAGTCACCCCCAGATGGTTGGGAGTGAGAGTGAGAGACCACACAGATGTCCACACACAGCCACATGACTCACACGGCACGAGGTACAGAGAGCAGGAACAGCAGTGTATAGTGGTCACCAAGGAGCCCCAGAAAGAGAATTTTAACAGTCAGTGCTGGGGCTTTTTTTATGTAGAGGTATTATTTGAAAAGATTGAGAATGTGAGGGCATTCACTGCAAACCGGAAGAAACACAAGCAAGCATTTGACTGTAAAACGGTGACAGTGGGTCCCTGTGCCTTTCCTTACCCAGCCAATATTTTCATTCTGGTATAAAGCCCTGGTTTTCCTTTGAGGAGCTTTTCCCTCATTCGTGCTCTGGTGACTCTTTGTCCTTATCTCCAGAATGTCCTCTAGCGAACAAAAACTGGGCATGCTCCCTGTAACTGTTTGTCTCAATTCAAAATGGAAATCAATTCTGAACTATGAGAAAAGCTCACTTCCACAGATTGCTGGGCTGAGGATGAAGCTGAGGGTGCTGAGAGCTGCACACTTAGTGAGAACTGGCCTGAGGATAACACCAACAAAGAAAGTCAGAGCCAGAAAGATTTCTGAGGGTTAGAACACCTAGATGGAGCTGGGCCAGAATTAGCCACAGTTAACCCTAATATCTCTGCCATTCTGCTGGAGTCAAGAAATTCCCTTTTTTCCCCAACCAATATGTCTTATGCTTCTCTTAAAACTGAGCTATTTTTTTTCTTTTCTTTTTTTTTTTTTTTTTTTTGAGACAGAGTCTCACTTTGTCACCCTGGGTACAGTGCCCTGGTGTCATAGCTTACAGCAACCTCAAACTCTTGGGCTCAAGCGATTCTCTTGCCTCAGCCTCCCAAGTAGTGGGACTACAGGCACCCACTACAATGCCTGGTTACTTTTTGGTTGTCATTGTCATTGTTGTTTCACTGGCCTGGGCTGGAATTGAACCCTCCAGCTCCTGTGTATGTACCCTAGATGCTGAGCTATAGGCACCAAGCCAAAACTGAGCTATTCTTTAATCATACATGTATATAATAAAGTTTAAAAATTGATAATCCTAAAACAAAGAATCCATGATATATAACAGTGTGAAATAAAACCAAAAATTCACTTTGTATAGGAAGGCTTGAATGGAACACCAAGTGATATGACCTTTACCCTAAGGCAGGAATCCTGAAACTTTGGCATATGTTATAACGACCTAGAGAACTTATTAAAGCACACATTGTTGAACCCCATCTGAAGTACTGACATCAGGCCTAGCAGCAGCCAATGCATGGTCTGGGCAGGGACCTATGGTACAGGCCCAGGACCTTTGTCTTGATTGTGTAGATCAAACAGCAGGTAGAAGGCAACAGTCGGGGAAAGCTGAAGTTGGCAGGTCCAGATGCTGAGACACAGCATGGGGGAGGGTTAGAAACGATTTCAATTTCTCCTGGAGCAAGGGAATCAAACACTATCAACACTCCATGTCTTAGCTCTGCTTTCCTCTGGGAAGGCTTTCGTCTCGGGTGAGGCTCTCCACTAAATGATGGCAAAGATGGTCCCCAGCTAGGCCAGGCTCACCTTTTCACAGCTGATCTGTAAGAGTGTAAAGCTGGATTTTCTTTCTGTTGGTTTTTAACTAAAGTGTAAAAATCACATCTCATTGGTGGGGCTTGGGCCATACGCCCAACTCTAAACTCATCACCTGGGACAAGGGAAGAGAATGGACTAGTTGGCCAGGATATCTCTGCAGCTGGAAGGTGGCCTTACCTGAGACACGTATATTGGGAGTGGGGAGAGGAATGGTTTTTACTAAGTAGATTCTAAGCAGGCAAAACTCAGTGTCTACTTTAAGACATGGCACAGATTGTCTTCTGTGTCCTTAGCCCTTTCTCAAGGAAGCCTTCTTCAGCCCACACTAGAGAGATGCTCCTTATGGTGTCATGTTTTGAACCATTTAAATAAAGTAGTGTTAAGAGGACACATCTGAATAATCCAGCATAGAAGCGGGTTAATACTTAACCAGTGTGAACAAAAGGAAAATCATTGATGGGTAAGTTCTGAGATCTTGATAAAAGGCAGGGACAGAGGAGGAAAAGGATGGAGAGATAGAGGAAAGCAAGGGAATAAAGGAAAGGGCTGGGGGAAAGAAGTCCTTCAGCGTTATGCTGGGTTAGCAGGGATTTTCTGCTGCTCATCACCTCTGAGTACATATGAAGCAAGTGAGAACGCACTTTCTTTGTGAGATCTCTTCCTTCTAATAATATCTTCATCTCACAGGGCACCTCATTTTTTAAGACCTGAGAAAAGGTAACAAACCTCAGTGTTCCTATTGAAGCAAGTAAAATGTTTTACTCCCTCTCTCCACAAAAAAAGATTTGACATATTGAGATGGCTGCCAGAGAGCCAGCAAAGAGAGGTTGGCCCTGCAAAGCTCTCTTTTGTAGGGAATATTTGGATCTATAAAGATTTTGTATTAATTCAGACAGGCCTTTCCTTGCTCAGATCTAGAAAAGATTAACTGAGTCTGACATCCTAATAATCGTCAAGAAACATTTATCATCTATTCTTTCTGAGGGCTGCTACCTACACATGGCAAGACCAACTTTTTTTTTTCTTTTTCCCTAGTTTTTGGCAGGGGCTGCATTTGAACTCCCCACCTCCGGTATATGGAGCTGGTGTCCTACTCCTTTGAGCCACAGGCACCACCCCAAGACCACTTTTTCTAACTAAACCTCTTCCCTTCCTCCCGTAGCCTGTCTTGCCACTATAAACTGATTTACCGCCATAACCTGTTACAAAGGTTATGCCATGGTCTGAGCCCCCATTCCTTCCATAACCTCAAGATAGCATGGAAGTACCTTCACTTTGGTACTTCACTGGGGTGTTAGAACTTCATTCTGAAGGCTCTTATGCACATGTTTCAAAAAAGTGCATGCTGGCTTTGCACCTGTAGCTCAGTGGCTAGAGTACCAGTCACATATACCAGGGCTGGTGGGTTCAAACCCAGCCTGAACTTGTCAAACAACAATGACAACAACAACAACAACAACAACAACAACAAAAATAGCCAGGCATTGTGGCAGATGCCTGTAGTCCCAGCTACTTGGGAGGCTGAGACAAGAGAATCGCTTAAGCCCGAGAGTTTGAGGTTGCTCTGAGCTGTGACACCGTGGCACTCTACCAAGGGCAACATAGTGAGATTCCGTCTCAAAAAAAAAAAAAAGAAAGGAAATGCATGCCTTTTCTCCAGTTAATTTACTTTTTGATATTTGATTTTTCAATGAACCTTCAGTGGGCCAACCAAGGGGCTGCCATGGCCCCTACACTGTGATATTTGAATCTGTCTTCTCAAAGGAGAGAAACTGAGGCAGAAGAGTTGGGCAAGTAGACACCTTGGAATTATCCCACGTAGGCTAGGATTTGGAACAAGAAGTGGTTAGTGTTCTAAAAAATTAGTGCTGATTTACTCTATCAAACATCCTTCTTTTAATACAAGATGTTGGCAGAATGTTTCCCTAGTCAGGGTACATATAGCTCACTGAATGACAGTGTCAATAAAAGGATATTCAATTTTCTCTCATCTCAAAAATCAACCCTTGTTTCTTCTCATTTCCATGATATGGTAAATATTGGGAAGAAAAATCATGAAGCTCAACTTTCCATTTTCATGAGAAAGTACTTCTCCTCCACACAGATTCTGAAAGTAACTATCATAATTTATTTTAAAAGTAAACAAAGAAATAAATACAAGAATTGATTATGTTGCCTGCCTCAGATTCTGGCGATAACACAGACCAGACAACCCAAGTTCACTGCTATTTTCATGCCAGTCTGAAGGCTGGAGGGAAATTACTCAAGGACCCAAGAGTGACTAAGACTGGCACTTTTTGATGTTCATAGGGAAAGTCAATCCAGTGTTCCTTTTAAAGAATGTAACAAGCTGATAAAGGAACTAAATGAAGATGCTGCTCTCACTTGTATCACATTCCAACTCCAGTATAAATGAGCCCTGCACTGACAAAAAGAATTGCGACCAGTATCATGTTCATCTGGTGACTACAGCTTTGTAGTAAGTTTCAAAGTCAGGTAGTGGGCTGTCTCCAGCTTTGTTCTTTTATCTCAAAATTGCCTTGGCTGTTCAAGGTCTATTGTTGTCCCATATACATTTTATGATTTTTCTTTTCTATTTAGTGAAGAATTTCATGGATTACATTCAACATGTAAATTATTTTGGGTAGTATTGTTATTTTAAGACTATTACTTCTTTTAATCCATGAGCAGGAAATATCTTTCCATTTCTTTGTGTGCTTCTCAATTACTTTCAATGTTTTATACTTTTCTTTATATAGAGCTCTCACCTCTTTGGTTAAATTAATTCCTAGGTATTTTATATTCTTGGCACCTATTTATAAATGGGATTTTTTTTAAATTTTGTTCTCAGATTGCTTGTTGTTGATATATATAAATGCTGATTTTTATATGTTGATATTGTGTCCTACAAATTCACTAAAGTCATTTTCCAGTGCTAATAGTATTTTGGTGAATTCCCAGTATAAGAACATGCCATCTGCAAATAAGGCTAATTTGACTTTGTCCCTTCCACTTTGCATGTCTTTTCTTTCTCTTGCCTAATTACTCTGGCTAGGATCAGGCAAATGGAATAAAGTAGAGAACCCAGGTAGAAAGACACACGTTTGCAGCCAAATCGTCTTTGTCAAAGCCACCAAGTACATGTAATAAGTAAAGGGTAGTTTCTTCAACAAATGATGCTGAGAAAACAGAATCACCATAAACAGAAGTGTAAAACTAGACCCTTCTCTCTCACCTATATAAAAATCAAATCAAAACTGATTACAAACTTAAATCTAAGACTGGAAATACAAAACTACTGACAGAAAACACTGGGAAAATGCTTCAAAACATTAGTCTTGACAATTTTTTTTTGATATAAGACCTCAAAAGCATAAGCAACCAAAGTAAAAATAGTTGAATTATAAGCTAGAAAGCTTCTGTGAAGCAAAGGAAAGAACAAAGTAAAAGGAAAACCCACAGAATGGCAGAAAATATTTGCAAACTATTCATCTGACAAGGCATTATAACAGACTACATAAGGAGTTCAAACAACTCAATAGCATAAATAAATAAATCATTTAAAATTGGGCAGAAGAGTTGAAGAGGCATTTCTTCAAAGAAGACATAAAATGGCCAACAGGTATATGCAAAAATGTGTAACATCTCTGATCAGAGAAATGTAAATTGAAACTACAATCTCATTCCAGTTAAAATGTCTTTTTATCAGAAAGACAGGCAAATAATAACGGCTGGGAGGATGCAGAAAAAGGGGAACCCATATACACTGCTGGTGAGAATACAAATTAGTACAGCTGCTACAGAATACAAAAACTAAAGGTAAAGGTAGAACTACCATAGGATCCACCGATTTCACTACTGGGTATATATGCACAGGAAAGGAAGTCAACACATTGAGAGACATCTGCGCTCTCATGTTTATTGTGGCAGTATTGGCTGAGTGCTTTGGCTCACGCCTGTAATCCAAGCACTCTAAGAGGCTGAGGTAGGTGGATTGTTTGAACGCAAGAGTTCCAGACCAGCCTGAGTAAGAGCCAGACCCCATCTCTAAAACTAGCAGGACATTGTGGCAGGAGCCTGCAGTCTCAGCTACTTGGTAGGCTGAGACAAGAGGATCACTTGAGCCTACGAGTTTGAGGTTGCTGTGAGCTATGATACCATGACAGTCTACCCAGGGTGACAGAGTAAGACTCTGACTCAAATATATATATAAATATATATATATATATATATATAGTGGCACTATTATAATAGCTGAAATCAACTTAGATGTCCATTAATCAATGAATGCTAAAGAAAATGTGATGTATACAATAGAATATTATTCAGCCATAAGAATGAAAACCCGTCATTTGCAACATGTCTGAAACTGTATATTATTATATTAAGTGAAAGAAACCAAGTGCAGAAAGATAGATATTGCATGTCTCCTATGGGGAAGATAAAAAGTGTATCTCATGAAAATGGAGAGTAGATTGGTAGCTGCCAGAGGCCAGTGGAAGAGGAAACGGAGAAGAACTGATTGATGGGTACAAATATGGGACTTACATTCCTTATACCAATACAAGAAATAGAAGAAATAAGACCCAGTGTTAGATCAGTAGGGTGGCTTTAGTTTACAATAATCTAGTGTATGTTTAAAATAGTAGAATTTAATGTTTCTAGCATTAAAAAAAAATTGAAGTGATGGATATCCCAAGTACACTGATTTGATCTCTACAAGTTGTATAAACATATTAATTTCTTACATGTATTCCAAACTGTGTATACCTATTACATATCAATAAAAATGTAATAGTAGGCATGAGAACATATGAGTAAAAAGCTATCTTGAAAGCAGCTGCACAGTATTAGATTTTTCATGGAAATTCTATCTCCCAAGACAACTCCTACTGATTCCTCAAAATCCTGCTTATAATGCTACATTCTTGGCCCTATCTCCTTTGTAAGATATGCTGCCTTAGATAGAAATGACTTTTTTTTCCATAGTTCTCATCCTCATTAGAGTTTTTATTTAGTTACCATATTAACTGCTGTTTATTTTTTGTTTCTCTAAGAGGTGCCTGGCAATCATGTGCCTGGCCCATGAGTCATTGTCAAGGTTGGTGAGTACAGTAAATATGTATCTTGAGAAATCATTGTGAAAACTGTATTTCCTAGAAGACAGGCATCCTGAGATCAGAGTCACTACACTGTTTTCTAGATGACATTTAACCTATATGAGTCTCAAAAATCTTTATTCACAAATTAGGGATACTGATAGTTACTTTAGCAGAATTCGTGTAAAGACTACCTGAGATAATCCACTCAGTAAATGCTTCATGAATTGCTGAGCCTTATGAGAGATAATTATTATAAGAAGTCCTGTAGCCTAAACTCCTTGAGACAACATCAAACTGTGAAGGAACCCCGAGTAGAACTGGAACCTGCTGCCTTCTGGGTTTTTACTCAGGAGGCATTTTGGTTAGTGTGAACATCACAAGTTCAAGCTCACTGCCATAAACCACATACACCAGGTGTCAGGTACTTATTCATGCAATTGGCACATATTTATGGTACACCTGCTGTGTTCCAGGCCCTGTTCTAGGCACTGTGTAGAAATGAATGAATAGGGAAACGTAATCTCCTACAATTCAATAATCCAGCAATTACCTTACTTCTTTTTTTTTTTAATTACCTTACTTCTAACTTGCCACACCATTCTTGAATTTCTTGCCACAGACCTAGTCCCCATCCCTAGAAGTTAAGATCTTTCAGAACAGAATTGTAATACTGTGTATGACTAACTCTTGACTCCTGAATATAATGCCTGAAATATGACCTCACAATAAATACTTGCTAAATGAATATTACCTAGTCCCCGTCATGACCACACATACTTGAGTCACCCTCATTGCTTCAGCTGTGTTGGCAATGACCACTTCCCCTGGTTGGGTAGAGATAGGAATTAGATTTTTCAAAAGAACTTTATCACACACAGCACATACATTCAGATCCCTTCTCACAAGGACAAACTTTAAACAGTAAATTAATAAAAGAAGCAAACATATACTGAATCCTTATATGTGTCAAATTCTATTTAAAATGAGCTACAATTGTAGCCATATATATTTTAGCAATATTCTATAAGTAGGTATTAAATTATTGTTCACATTTTAGAGATGAGAAGGGTGATTCCTAGAGAATCTAAAAATGTTTTCCCTTAGACCAGTGGTTCTCAACCTTCCTAATGCTGCAATGTATTTTTATTGTTAAAAAGGGGTCGCAACGCAAAGGTTGAGAACTGCTGCCCTAGACCAACAACTAAATAAGTGAGGTGAAAAAGTTGGTAATTAAACCCAGGGCTATTACATTAAGCATATGTAGTATGCTATGAAGCATAACCATCATACCAGGTTATTGTTCTATGAAAACAACCAAAATTAAACAAAACCCTAGAAGTTGATATGTTCATATAACACAAATTCTTTATAACTAAAGTTCCCCCAAACCAAACAGAAAAATTCTGTTCAAAAAAAGTTTGCTGTGCAGTTAACTCTGTCCTATTTGAGTAAATTAGCCCAATAATTCTCTTTCTAAGTTTGTAAATTTCAGGGAGGGTGATTGGAGGGATCTCTTCCATGGTTTATCTTACAAGGGTACAAGTGAATCTTTCTGAGAGTAGAATATGATGGTCTTAACACAATAACTAAGAAAATGGCATGTAGGCTATGTTAACCAGTTTGATGAAAACATTTCAAATTGTATATGAAAACACCACACTGTATCCTGGAATTGCATTAATGTACATAGTTTTCAATAAAAAAAAAAAAAGCTTGTAAATTTCAGACAAGCCTCATCCCCTAAATTTCCTTTCCTTAATTACTCTTCCCTCCAAGGTGCTGACATTGAATTTCTTGCCAATTAATGACATAATAGGTAAAAGAAGGAAACAGCACTTTATAATCAAAGCCTTTTAGATTTAGAAGGATCCATGATAGCAGGAGAAATTTTTTTTTAGGGGGGGAATCTATGAATGAAACCTTAGCACATGTAATTTCCACAAACCCCAGAGCTTCCTGTGGCCCTCTAAGGTCTAAATTGCACATATAGCCAAGTACATATATATTCTGTTGATAGCAAAAACATAAGTAGCAAAAACATAAGTAACTCAATATTAACTTGAATTTCAAGGACTGTAACCCACACAATGTTGTAAAAATTGTTATATTCCACTCGATTTCTAATTTACACTCAGAAACCTATTTCCCAAGCAGCCAGCTATCCCAAACTGTCCACTGGGATTCCACTTTCAGCCTATGTTTACCTTCTCTCTACTAGCAGTCTCAACCTTGCCTAGTACACACCATCATCCACTTTTTCTAGTCCTCCCTCTGACAAAGTAGCCCTACCGTCCCCCTTGGTTAAAGACTGCAGAGAGGGCCCATGAAGTGTCAGAATTGTATTAACAACCAAGGTACATGTATACATAGACAATGCGAGCATTTTGGTATTGGGTTGCACATGTTTAAAAAAAATTTTTTTTTTCCCACATCGGCCATTTTTTCCAAATTGAGAATCAAAGACCCTGAGAGACAAAGATGGAGTCATTTGACGATAGCTCCAGACCTCTGAATGGAACCTGTAACTCCTCCTTCCCAGAAGCCTATATTTTTTTAAAGCCAAAAAGAGACATGGTGGATGGTGCCTGTGGCTCAAGGAGTAGGGTGCCAGCCCCACATACCAGAGGTGGCTGGTTCAAACCCAGCCCTGGCCAAAAAAATAAAAAAAAAAAGAGAGAGACATGGTTTGCTGAACCACAAGCCTGTTAGGTCTCTATAGCAGTTTCCTGGGAGACCATCTGCTTTAGAGCAGAGCTCTCTGAACTGCAGACACCAGTTTTTCCCATTTGAATTCACAGTGGGGCCTGGAGAACAGCAAAGAAAAATACTTCAGCTTGTTAAGTAATCATAGTGCCCTCTCCAGCTCTGTGCTCTACACTCCACAAATGGCCCAGCTTTCTTCGTTTAATCAATTGCATTATACGTTTATTGCCTCATTTTTCACCCTGTTGTAGCGATTATTACTTGCATAAGTCTTAGTGAGTTGGAAATGAGCAAAAAGGAATCACTTAAAGACTTATTAGGAAGACATGTTTTCCTTGCACTGATCTAAAATCATCATATACCATGAATAAACTCAATTCTTCCTTGTTTATGTCAAAGAAAAGAAGGGAATGTTGTTCCAAAATATACTTAACTATTATAAAAGATTCACTCTCAGGAATCCTTAATCAATATACTTTATTCTGCAAGAGGACACCCGTTGTTATGAAAGGACAAGAGATGTTGATGGGAATCACTCTGACCTTGTTTGCAGCTAGTGTTCCCGCTCCCGATAGTAGCTTGTGTCAACCTGACAGTGAGGTTGGGGCAGCAACACCTGACATTTTCATCTCCCTCCCCGTTGATCTCAGCTGTTTCCCAAACACTATCTCAGATCCTCATAGTACCTGCAAGGAGACCAGGAGTATCATCCCTGTTTAATCAACTCATTTTATTTGCCCAAGGCCATATAATTTATCCAAGGCAGAGTAAGAGCCCGGGATGCATGATTTTTAGTACTTAGGCCAAAGCTTCTGTGGCATTTAGAACTTTTGCAATTAGAAAGAACAGAAGAATGACAGTGTTTAATTGATAAGGATTTTCTGAGTTATTACAAGTGTAAATCTATAGGGAAAATTTAAATCTGGGAAGGCTATTGGAGGAAGGATTTTCTGAGTTATTATAAGTGTAAATCTATAGGGAAAATTTAAATTTGAGAAGGCTATTGGAGGAAGGGGAAGAGAAGACACATAGATGGGAAGGGGAAAAAGGAAAGGAAGGGAGAGGAAGAAGGAAAGATGGGGACAGGAAGAGAAAAGGGTCAGGACACAGTGGGGGAGGGGTGATGGCAGACAGAACTAGAGAGGAGAGAGAAGGGAAGGGGAAAGGAAGAGGTAGGAGGGCAGAAAGTGGGGGGCAGGTGGGGAGGAGGAGGAAGAAGGGAGGGGGAGGGGTTAGGAAGGGAGAATAGGAGAAAAACGAGTAAGATTAGGGGGAGGAGGGAAATCTGTAGGAATAATTAACCAAAAGCCTGTTAGGAGTGGGCATCAAACATATTTACAGAGGAATAAGATGGTGAGTTTGTTTCCAGTAAACTTCCCGGCAGGTTCACCGACGGATCAGTCAGGGAGAACTTCAGGGGATCAGAGGACAGAACCACAAAACGCCCTGCCTGACTGTGCTTGGGAAAGGCACATTTCTCTCAGGCTTGCCCAAGCTAGGTTGCTTCAGGCAGAATTAGAGCCAGCAGAAGAGGAGCAGCCTTCAGTCTAGACATCAAGAGAAATGGAACTCATGACTGACTTTTCTGCCCCACAGGAGTGATAAGAGCCTTCGCCTTTTAAAGTTCAATGAGAAAAACATTAGCATGTCCGCTATGGGGAGCCGTTCTGGCTGGCACAGTGGTGAGCACACGGCTGGAAATTCATCTGGCAGGCGTGAAGTTTCGGCACCCCATCCCTCACATTCACCATCTGCTTCCAGCCCTTGGGAGCACGCATTGGAAGAGGCTTTGGCCCAGTGGGGTGTAGGGAGTTTACAAACACGTCTGTCTCGCCTTTGGATAGCTCTTCTGGTGCTTTCTCTTACTTGTCTCCTATTTTTAAAGTTTAGTTATAAACTAATATTAACACACAGGAAAGTAAAGTGAATCAGACTAATAAATATTCACATGCCTACCACCTGGATTTAACAATCTAACATTTTCCACAATGTTTTTCAGAATTTTTACTTGGAAAATGTATGTTACATACATATATACAGCAGAACCCCCCTTCCTCCTACCTTTACCACTATTCCCTGACCTATTTCTCCCTTCCTGGAGAAAAAACCACAATTCTGAATTAGGTGGGCATACCTCCCACCCCTATCCTTATGGAGCTTAGTAAATATGTGTATACAAATAGATATTCAACTTAACATTGTGTATTTTTAAACTCGTCATATAGGTCACATCTTTTTACCTCTTGCATTTGCAGTATGACATACTTGAGCTTTATCTGTTAACTCGTGCAGATTGAAGGTATGAAGTTATAATTTATCAATTCATTCACTGATTGACGGACCTTTTCTTCTACTGTTGGGGCTCAGCAAACAGTGCCCCAAAATGGAGTCCTCCAAAGCAAATGTTTTCTCTGACCTTTTCCTGTCCTTTTGTCTCTTAGTCCTTTTTCCCTGAGGCTAGCCAGAAAAACTAGAATCCTACTTCCCCAAGATAGGTCATAGAAACCAGACCCTTTTTTTTTTTTTTTAAAGCCAGCCATAATGCCTACAGTTATGCTGTGTAAAAACTGGCCATAAATTATCTGACCTACCTTATTTGATTGTAGATCCCAAGACCCCCATTCCAGTAAGTGTTCTGCCCCACATCTAGAAGGACGGAATGCATGCTCTCACAGAGACCAGGAGAATATAGACAGAACCCCAGACATGCCTTGCTGGGTTTCCCCACCAATCTTTCTTTTTTTTGGCAGAGGGGCAGGATCTTACTCTGTTGCCCATTCTCTGTTGTGAGAATGTAGTGGCATCATCAGAGCTCTCTGTAACCTCAAACTCCTGGGTTAAAGCAATCATCCTGCCTCAGCCTCCCAGATAGCTGGAAGTGCAGGTGTACACTGCCATGCCAGGCCAATCCATTCATATTTCTACTGGCTGTCCTTAGTTTGGTGAACCTAAGCATAAAAATAGATAATTCCCCCTTATGTTTTAGGGTCTTCATTTTGAAAACTGCCATGTGTGCATGTCAAATACATTTATATTTCTTTTCTGCGAGTAATCTGCCTTATGTCAATGATTATTGCCATGGTTGAAGCTGTGCTTAGGGACCAAGGCCAAAGGCTTCTGATGTAGACATGTTAAATAGGTCTATATTTCTTTTCTGCAAGTAATCAGTCTGCCTCAGGGCAATAACAGTGCAGTAGACCTTGGTGATTTCTCCTTTTGCACAATGATCTGTTTTTTCTAGATATATCCTGAGCAGTGCCACATCTGGGTGTCAGGTTATGTGTATTCTATCTTCACTAGACACTCCCAAATCATCCAATGTGCATGATGCATTAATTTCCCTGAGCTGCACCAAAATGCTCGCTCCTTTACAAGGAGAATATAATGTTTCAACTAGTGCCATCTCACCAGAAGCCCAGTGAGCTTCTATAGAGGTGTAATGCAGAGTTCAACTTGCTTCAGGTTTGTACAGGTGTGGTAGGGGAAATCAGAGACCTAAATTCTGCTCTCGTCTCCTCCACTTACTACCTGGGCGACCCTGGACAAAGTAATTTCTGTCTCTTCCCCCCCTGTGTAAAATGGGGAACCAATGACCACCACCTGTTTGACACCGTTACTGTTATAATGCATTAAAGGAAATGATGCATACCTAGCACTTGGGCACGGTGCCTGTCATCTAAGGACTCTCACTAAGTGTCTTTTCTGGTTTTTAATTCTTGTCCTCCATGTTATAGAACCCAAGGTGATTTTGAAGTGGCTCAGAGGATGCAATCATGAACAGATGATGAGGAACTAGTGACAAAGAGTCATTTGCCAATTTTTCCCCCATGCAATGAGGTTTCACAAAAGGGGAAAGGAAAACATCCTGGGTATAAGAGCCTGGGCAGCCTGGAAGGGAACTGCAATATGTCCTGCTTAATTCATGCTCCAGGACAATGTGTGGGCTCTTTTTTCCTTCTTCTCTTTTTGTTTAAAAAAAAATTCAGAGAACACATCCTAGGGGCTCTTTGAAATAATATTCCAAGGAACTCAGTGTGGCAAGGAAACCTGAAAGGCAAAACCTACTGCTTTGCATTAAGCCTCCAGGAGACTCCTGATTGCCCTTCATAAACCTGGCTAAAACTTCCCACCCCTCTGATGGCAGCACATTTCTGTAGAGGCCACAGGAGTAAAAAATTAAAAGGTTCTCTCTAGGATGTTAGCAGAGGATGCCAGCACTTAAAACATGAGTGGGAGGGAACCCAAGAAGGAGAGGGATGCTGAGAGAATGAGGGACTCAAAGCAAAGAGCAACGGAGAGCATGAGAAGGCTGAATACCTACATTGCTATCTAAATAGGACAAACTGCAGGATATTTTTTTTTTTTGTCTGAAAAAGTAAGTCATTGATCACCTGCATCGATAATGCATCCTCTCCTTTATTTTACAAGAAATAGAAGCACATTAAATAGATGCCCAGAAGTGCAGTTGCTTAGGAATTCTGATCAGGAGACAAAAATAGGATGCCAGTTTATTCAGTCATTAATGAATGTGTTGGAGGAATTAGATCTAGGTATGTTAGGATTTGGAACAAGAGAACGATCCTGTGAGTCATGGAGGCTAACAGGGTTGACATTCCTTCCTGTCTAATACGAAGGAGTTTAACTATGAATAAAGACCCTGATAGGAAAGGTCAAAATAAGCATTTTAGGTACTGTGCCCTCTTTGTCTTCTCTCATCCCTCTATGTCGATCAGGATAAAATCCTCTAAGCCTAACATTATAAGACCAATTAGCAGAATGGATGGGAAGACAGTAAGAGAGAAATGTTCCTGAGTTCAGTAAAATCTCATTAATTTAAATCCCGTTTGATAAGTTGAACATAAGCTAGAATGAAATCTATGATATAGTGCAGCTATGAAACCATGGACTTAGGGAAGAATGGCCTGTTGATAACTTCCTTACACCTCAGTCTTCTCGCACATAAAATGGGGATACAGAATACGGACTTCTGGGTAGTTAACATGATTCCTAGCATGTAGCCAGTATTTAATAAATCAGAGCTTTTATTAATAACCATTGGAATAACTCAAGTCATAGAATTGGAGAATTTGAGCCCTAAGAGGCCTTAGCAGTCATAAGGTGCAACACCTCATTTTCCAGAGGATGAAAGGGGCCCAGGTAGGTTCAGTGACTTGTCTGAGGCCACTCAGACACTTGCCCTATGTTTTTCCAGGTCACCCAGGAAGCTTGACATTCATGACCCACAGGGTATTAAGCACTTCTGGGCAAAAGGAAACTCATTAGAAAGGAATTAATGTCTTTATTAAATCAAGGCCGCACAGAGCTCTATCTAGAAATGCTTGATAAGCAGCTAGTTCAAGATACTACAGCACTTAAAGAATGCTGCTTCAAAATAGCACAGGAAAAGCAAGAAAACCCCAAAACTCAGGCTTGCTAAGCATCTTTTTTCCCCATAGGTGCTCCAAAGTAATATCTTTGATTTAGTTTTTCTGCCTCGTACGTGTACCTCAATTTTTCAAATCCACTTTTACAGAAGTTAAGAGTAGGAGGAAGGAGGAGAAAGGCAAGCAGAGAATTGAGAGAGAAGGGTAGACATACACAGAAGGGGGCTTTGTAAAGAATCTAGCATTAGAACAGCCACAGGGAGCTGAAGGCCAGGGGCGGCAAGGGCTGCCCCCAGCCCATCTCACTACCGTTCTGACGTGTGCAGGGAGACTCCTCCTCAACACTCACTCTCCACATCAGTGCAGGGTAGTTATATTTAAATATATAAAATTTAATGTTATTTCACTAACTTTGTTCTTCAGCTCAATGCTCTTGGCTGGACTTAAGCCATCTTTTTTTGTTGTTTTGAATTTTTAACGAACACCTTTTGAAAGTGATGGCACTGGACAAATCAGTAACATCCTCGTGTGTGTTTTTCAAATAATTCAGTTCTTCATCGGTATGTTGGTGTGGGCACGTGCACCACATGCAAAGGGTCTTACAATTTCCTTTTAGATGGAAAACACATTAGTTCACATTAATTCGTGATAGTTTCTACATTTGCCACAGAAAGCATAAAAGCTCCTCCTTTGTTCTCTTCCTTCCCTTCCTTCCTTCCTTTTTTTAATGAAGGGTCTAAAACAAAAAATGCTGACTAATGAAAAGCCACTTATATTGTTCTGAAGGTGAGATTAGGGCTTACTCATTTTTTTTTTTTTTTGGATGCATTTTTGTATATATTCTCCCAACCCTCAAAAAAAAAAAGCATTATGTTAATGCCTTTATTCCTGTCCTGACAGCCACACATTGGCCATTTAGACCCCGGGTTCACTGGGCTCCGGTCTGAGCATCAGCTGCCAGCCTCTAACAAGCTGTGCCAGCGTTCTCACTGCTATCTGGGCTGCTTGTGGCCCAGGGAAAAGGAAAACAAATGTCGCTAATGAGCCGGAAAAATAACACGCTTGTACGAATCAGCACAGGGATTAGATGTTTCCTATTCTTAGGAAAAGGAAAAGGAACTCAAGAAAAATGCCTGTCCTCAAAACATTCACAACACACTAGTAGCATCCTGAGTTTTTCTTTTTTAGTTTTTTTAACATCCAGCTGTGACAAGTGCCTGCCTTTGGAGAAGCAGCGCAGCAACTCTGTAATCACACGTTTGAAACTTCAGTGTAGGTTGTCTGGAGGTAAAGTTTCCATATCTTAGGAGCCATGAGTGGACAGAGGAGAAGCCTTACGGTGCCCAGAGGAGACAGCAACCTCCTTCCAGCAGCCACTAGCCAGGTGCCTGCTGTCACCCAGACGTTTCAGGTTTGTGCACCTGTCTTATGGGGTTTCCTTTTATTCCATTAATGAAAATGGACAGCTTGAATTCAGTATCATCTCTCAAAAGAGGTATGACCTCTCTCTCATAGAGGCTGACAGCAAGCTGGATTGCTAGCAGACTGGGGCCAGAAAAGGCAGGCTAACAGAGGCACAAATCCCAGCCTGCTATCCTGGTAGCTAGGGGACTTACAGAGTAACACTTCAGACCAGAACAACCAACCCTTAGTGATGACAGTAAACCTTAATCGTTTTTACTTATACAGTATATTAGTTTCCTAAGGTGTCATAACAAGTTACCACAAACTGATAGCCTAAAACACAAATTTATTCTATCACCGTTCTGAGCCAGAAATCTAAAAAAAAAAAAAAAGAAAGAAAGAAAGAAAGAAAGAAAGAAAGAAAAAAAGAAAACCATCAGTGGGGTGGTTCCTTCTGGAAGCTGGGAAGGAGCATTTGTTCCCTGCCTCTGTTCCAGCTCCTGGTAAATGCCAGCAATGCTCTGCATTCCTTGGCTTGCAGATATATTGCTCCAATCTGTGCCTTCATCCTCACATGGCTGTCTCTGTAGATCTCTGCTTGTTTTCTAAGGACACCCACCCTAATCCAGGATGATCTTGTTTTGAGATCCTGAACGTAATTGCATCTTTAAGGACCACTTTTCTAAATAAGGTCCCATTCACACGTTCATGGTAGAATCATCATTTGGACCCACCATTCCAGCCAATAAACATAGGACCTCTCTTTTGCTTTAGGAAATTTTGATTCCTCTACTTCTAGCCCAGGTTGGGTTCACCTGGATTCCAAAGGTGGCTTTGCAGCTCAAAGCCAAATCAACAGCCCATCCCCATAGCCTCACTGCTTGGATCAGTCTGTAGCCCCAGCTTTCTAATTACATTAGTCATGAGTCATGTGGTGGTAATACTGGGAATAAAACCTTTTTCTCCTGGAGTGGTTAAGACCGCAATTGTTGGGAAAGTTAGAGGACAGAAATGTCCCAAAAAGAGGACAGCTCTGTAGAGAATATTAAAGGGATGAGGAAAAAGCAGAAACTTCCTAGACCCACTTGTGCATGAAGCACCCTGAGATTTCAGTTACATGTTCCATGTAAGGGGCCCTTTGACTTTGTCTGGTTGGGTTTCTTTCATTTTCAAGTGATTTTGAAAAACCGACTAATCCGTTATCATTCATTCCACAAATATGTGCCCAAATGAGCCGTGCATGTTCCTAGTTGCCGTGGATAAAATGATAATGAAAGACATAGTCCCCACCTTCAGAGAGGTTATAGTCTTATGGGGTTTGGGGGGATGCTGTCATGGGATTTATATGGCAGGTAAAAGGGAAGCTTTAAAGACCACCCAGAGCTCCATCCCAGCTTTCACAGAGGCATAGAACATAAGAGAATGTTCCATAAACCAGACGAGTCTGAGGGCTTTCTCATTAATTTAAAAACTTTCAAAACTGTGTCATCGTTCCTAATGCTCCACAGAAAGAGAAAGGCGTGGAAATGAAGGGTAGCCAGGGAAGACGGATTGCAGATTGCCTGGCTCTCTACAGCCAGGAGGGAGCCTGCCCTCTCCCCAGGGTATTTTTAGCTTTCTATTCTTAGAGATGAGCATAACGTTCTGGGCTGCTCAGTCCGTCTAGATTAGGAAAGTCCAGATATAAGAGGAAAATATAGCACCAGGGGCACCAGGAAGGCACTGAGTGTCCCGGGAAAGAACCTCTATTGGGTAATCTCTACAGGAAAACTCAGAATAGTAAGCTGGTTAAATGTAAGTTAATATATAATGGTTACGGGTTATAATTGTGTAGCATATTTAAAATATCATCTGTCCCCAATTAGACTGTAAATTCCTTGAGGATAAGAACTCTGGAGGAGATCGTTCTTTCTTTTTGGCACTCGGTCTCTAAGCCTCCTCATATATGAGTGAATCCTGTGCTGCCCAAACCCAGCCTGAGTCCTCCATAGGAGCTAGAAGGCCAGAGAGTCTTCCTTCCAGCAGCTCTGTGGCAAGGGTGTAGGTGTGAGGCCCAGGCTCCGCCAACCAGACCCATCAACACCAAATGTGTGACTCTACATTAATGATGGGAAGAAGGGAAGCCATTCTTCGAAGGGTGACAAAAGTGTTGTTTCTTTTTAAAGGGGGCTGAGTATAGGACCTCTGCTTTTATTAGCATATGGTGAGGCATCTGGCACCTAATGACAGCAACATCGTAACATCGTTACCCCGCCGTGTGATTTTAGAGGATGCTCCTGTCTGCATAGCCTCTGAGCCTGCTTCTTCAGGCTTCCTGGAGAGTCTTGTCTTCTTACTAAATTCCTTCTCAGTTTATTTAGAAAGTTGGTTTCCATTGTTTGCAGCTAAGATCTCTGACTTACCTAAATAACTAAGAAGCAGAAACTAACTAATAGAGGCAGTACTCAATAAATACGTATTTGAATGTTTTTTTCTCCTTTGAAACCACCCTATTCCACGTAAATTTCAGCAGGCAAGTACTATCTTTTCTTTTTCTCCCCCTAGCAGGTTGGAAATGAGGCCTCGACAGCTGAATGACTTGCAAAGTCACCTGGCTGGCAATGAGCAACCTTTTCTTTTTTTTTTTAAACACACTGTATTGGGGGCAGTGCCTGTGGCTCAGTGAGTCAGGCACTGGCCCCATATACCAAGGGTGGCAGGTTTGAACCCGACCCTGGCCAAATTGCAACAACAACAACAACAAAAATAGCAGGGCGTTGTGGCGAGCGCCTGTAGTTTTAGCTACTTGGGAGGCTGAGACAAGAGAATTGTCTAAGCCCAAGAGCTGGAGGTTGCTGTGAGCTGTGATGCCACAACACTCTACTAAGGGCGACAAATGAGACTCTGTCTCTTAAAAAAACAAACAACAAAAAATCCCCCTGTATCTGGGATCACACACACTGTTGCTTAGGAGTGCAACACATACAAAGAATCAAGGCATCTTTTGTTACTGACCCAGATGTTCCTATGAAAGTCACAAAATAAGGTTAGATTAGCCTTGTAGTGCTGCTGGTACCTCCTAGACCTGGGCTGCGTGTCTTCAGACAGAGCCTGCACTGCTCTGCTCACATTGTCCCCCTGACCCTATTGTGTCTCGTTCTGCCCTCCTTACTAGGGCGTGTCCACTACCTGGCTACGGAACTGCTCCATTCTACCTCTGGGGAATACAGAAAGCCAAGAAAACAGACATTCATGTTTTATTCCTCGCTAGAAAAGTATTCTGGATCTAAAGTATAAAAATCCAAAACATTAAACACCACCCCCCACCCCACCCCAAAGGAAAAAAACCAACCAGCAAGTTTACGAAGTTAGGATTCTGGCTAATGCGCCAGGATCTAAAAAGAAATAGAGGTCAGGGGGAAGTGGGGCATCAATATGCCTTGCCCTGCTTCATGTTTCTCTCCTTATTTGCTAACCCAGAATCTTATTTTTAAAAATAACGTTCAAATGAGATCATGCAGAGTACTTTTAATTTTTTTCAATCACAGTTTCATTTTTATGATTACAGAAATCTCATGCAAGGCGTGGTTAACTTAGGAAATAAAAAGGTTTAAAAATAATAGCAACAGCATGCATGCCACTTGACTGATTTCTAAGCCCAAAGAAAATTATTTTGGGGGGGGGGTGTGCATGCATCTCGTATTTCAGATTCTCTCAAAGCACTCTAAATTATAAAGTTCTCTACAAATGTCCCTTTTTGTTAATGTTTCATATCTACTGTTCAACTCCTATGTGTTATAGATAGAGACAATTTAGAGTATTAAAAGTGAGCATCTGGAGACCTCGAATCCAGGCAGAGGAGGTAACACAACCCTGGAAGATATTTCTGAGAGAGTCAGAGGCAGGAGGAAGGGAATGAGGAGGTTTCTCTGACAGTCTCCAGAGAGGACGGAGGTCTACAGAAAATTCCATGTGTTTGAGGCAGGGATGAAATGATGTGGAATAAGTGCCCTGGAGCTTGGGATGGAAATAGATATGTGCCCCCAGGAAGGAACTATGAAGGTAATGAGGCATGATGCAGTTAAAAGGGCAACCTTCTGGGGAAGGGGGATAAATAGAGCAGATTAGATCCACCCTCCACCCCCAAGGAAGAGAGTGATCAAGGCAGAAACACTATGCAGTAGGGAAGTAAAATATTTCCAGGAGGGAGGAAAGTAAATGAAGTAGGCCAGGCAGGTATGAGAAAAAAAAAAAAAAAAGAAAAATACAGAGACATTTTGCTGAAATTTTGAACTGAGATACACCCTTCCACACAGACATACTCTGTCTTTCCAGAGAATCTCTTGGAAACGTGGCAGCCTTGTTTACTTATCTTAAACTTTCCCAGCAGGAAAAAGAGCAGGTCAGACACAGCAATAACTGGAAATTGATGATGGATCTTGTTTTCATGGAGATAACGAAACACGTTAGGAAATTAAGAGGTTGGGGAACTCAAGCCTATGTGAAGGACCATACTAGTTAAGGAGAATAAGGAATTAGGATAAAAACAGCATCGTCTGTTGTTCCAGTTTTTCCAAGATAAGCCCAAAGTATGGATGCTTAGGCGCATTTTTATGGTTTTTAAAATTGAGTCAAATTTTGTTTTAAAATTAAACATATTAATCATATTAAATGTACTATTGTACTCTCCTAAGTCCCACAGACTGCCCATTTGAGATTATAGCCTCACGCCCTTCCTGTTCTCACACCATAGCAAGACAGCCATGTAGGGCCCAGGGCCATGATCTGTGTCTTTCTACGTTGCACAGTGATAAAGTATGATTTATAAAACAGGTGCTTAAGGGGGACCTCAGCAAACTCAAGCTTGTGACCTACAATCATATACACTGGGGAATAGTTCAGGAAACAGACAAATAATGTGGCATAAGCTAGTGAGAAAATATTATTTATAACTATATACTGCTTTCTAGTTTACAAGGTATTTTTACATATACCATACCATTGGAGGCCCCAGTAAATTCCAAAAATAGGCTGAAAGGTATTATTGATACCATTAATGGTGGTAGAGGGCTAGAGGAGAGGGAAGAAGAGGAAAAGAGATGAATGGGTATGAATGCTGGCTGGGAGGTTATATGACTTGTCAGTATCAACATATAAATAAGCACTGGGAAGAACGACTCATTGTTTTAAAAAAGGGCATGATTTTATGCTATCACTTATAGAAAGCACAATAAAACCAGTGGATTTTTTCCCCCACTGAAAATACTTAAGACAAAAATATTGAATTCAATAGACTACAATGGCTGTGGTGAGGGGGCAGGGGGCAAGAAGAAAGTAGCAAAAGATTTTGTTTCTTGCAAAATTTACTCATGCTTTGAAGAACCAGTGTCAACACCTAAATCTGTTTCATGGAAAGGATTCAATTCTTTTTTCCCTTAACTTCTAACTGTAATAAAGGCATAGGGTAATATTTTAGATCAATATAAAAAAGAATTTAAAATAAAGAACTATATAACTAAAGAACTATATAACTATAGAACTAAAATAAAGAAAATAAAGTAACATTGTGGGGTGGAGGGAAAATGGAGGGGGGACTGGTGTGCTCTCACCTAAGAAGAGCTTTAGGTCTCAACCTTCCTAATGCTGCAATGTATTTTCATTGTTAAAAAGGGGTCATGACCCACAGGTTGAGAACCGCTGCCTAACAGGCATAATGTCCTGGATGAAGGTCTCCACTGCAACTTGGATGTCATCTAACACACACAATGTATCCTAACCATTTATATGTTTATATTAATTTGAAATAAAAAAAGGAACACCAAGAGTCTGGCTATTGTGTTCTAGAACCAGCATGGCATGTGGCCTGTGTCAGGCAACAATCATTTGAGACCCAGTTGCCTCTTTTTAAAATGACTATAGTAATTTAAAATGACTATAGCTATGTGTGAAAAAGGGAGTTGGGTATATATAAATAAGAACTTTCTACAAATTGCCAAGCCTCTACAGACATACGTGTAAGGTAAAGTAGGCTAACATGATTCAAAGATCTATAAATACATACAAAATATTTTTTCTTAAATTTAAAACTCTTATTTTGGAGTTCATGGATCTTATGTCACCTTGCCAACCTCACTCATCCCTGCCATGTCTTACCCGAAATACCTTATATAGGTATTAAACATATTTTTATATATAATATGTAAATCCTATAGTGATAGGTGCTTTCTATCTGAAAGCTAAGAGATCCCCCCAAATTGTATATTCCTAGAATTAAGAATTAGGTCAAATTTAGTGCCTATAGTCCCAGCTACTTTGGAGGCTGAGGCAAGAGAATTGCTTAAGCCCAAGAATTGGAGGTTGCTGTGAGCT
>NW_003852398.1:23169435-23170587 GCF_000181295.1 Otolemur garnettii | reverse complement strand
GCTCTGATTCTATTTCCCCAAACAGAAAGTTGAGATCCTAAGGCCTACTTCAGAAGTTGTTTTATAGGCAGATGAGGGATGCAAAACACAGATTAGAGCCTAGAATGAAAAAGTTACCCTATAAATGAAACTTGTTATTTTTGGTTTTGATACAATCGTTTTTCTGTGACTATCATTAGGAAACTATCACACTGAGTGTGGTGGCTTACACCTGTAATCCTAGCACCACGGAATATTCAAGCAGTAGAATCACTTGAGCCCAAAGGGTTGTGACTACAGGGAGCTAAGCTTCCACTGTGCTCCAGCCTGGGAGACAGAATAAAAGCTTGTCTTGGCGGGAGGAAGAAAGAAAATAAATTAACCAAAAACTGCTCTAGCTAGAGATTTTTCTCCAATCATATGGACCAGTTCACTCTTGGTCATTCCTTGCTGTGTAGTCTTATCTACAGTCAAGAGTGTGTGCCCTGTAGTCAGGGTAGCAATCCCCAAGCTTCTTCAGGGCATGAATCATTCATTCAGTAATGACTGATATTTTCTACGACAGGTATTTTTCTCGGACCCATGACTCTCAGACAGACTGGCTCCCTCTGCTCTCATGAAACCTATATTCTTTTTTAAAAAAATTTTTTGTTGTTGCATTTTTTTTTTTTTTGACAGGGGCTGGGTTTGAACCCACCACCGCTGGTATAGGGGGCCGGCGCCCTACTCCTTTGAGCCACAGGCACCACCCATGAAACCTACATTCTGAGGGGAGGCATCCTATCAACAGGTACCCACAGCAGAGGGTACAGATGAAATAACCAGGGGATAAGATAGGGTGACTCAGCAAGGGAAAGACAGGGCAGCATTAGATAGACCAGCGAGGAAGGGCCTTTGAAGATAAAGCCCTAACCAGAGGACTGGAGGAGCAGCTGCAGACAGACCTGAGTGGGGAAAGCAGTGCAGGCATGGGAAGCCCAGGTTAAAATGCGCTGGAGGAAGAACCCACTTTGTATCTTTGAGGGACAGCAGGAAGTCCTGGGGAGCCACATCAGGGGTGGAATTATACAAGATGCAATTGGAGAGGAAGGGTGGGTCCACATCTCGCAGCACTTTAAGGATGTGCCTGTGACTTCACCAAGACTTTTATCATTTCCTAGTGACTGAAGAATA
>NW_003852398.1:23164989-23168974 GCF_000181295.1 Otolemur garnettii | reverse complement strand
TCTACAATCCCCCCAATTGTGCTTCCATGACTGATAGACTTATAGAAGCTTTGCTGCCATAATTATCACTCAGATTAATATTCACACTGTCCCTGAGCACCCTCGGATGGTAAGCCTCTGCCACTAGTCCATTGGCAGCACTGACACAGTGCTCATTCAGCCTATCTCCTTTCTCTCTTTCCATAGCCTCCTTTTGTGGCACCTACCTCCTATTCTGGATGGCCACACCTGAATCTGAAGCCATTTGCACCTTCCTTCTCCTTCATACACGCTTAGGTTTTACCCACTTTGGGCATCTTAAGCATCATTTCTTTGAGATTCCTATTTCATATCCATTCTTAATTTACATGAAGTAGTAGTTCCCAAAGTGGACATTACCCTGGCCTCCCAGGACTGGGTTGGATTCATTTGTTACAGTTTCCTCATAACACTTCTCCAAATTCTAGTAAAATTATTGTTTTGATGGTTGTACATTTGATGTGTATCTCTTTGTATTAAGATGTAAACTCCATGAGGAATTGTGTCTCTATAACATGTATCAGTGTTGTCTGAAATTAAAAATAAGATTGCTATATGAGGGAAATAGTAAGTCCAAGAAAGAAAGAGGAATCAAATAGCTAAATAAATTCTGCTTTGTGTATTCAGGAGTAAAACTTGTTTTTCTCAAGGTAACAAGAATATATAGGCAGTCCCCGGGTTATGAACAAGGGAGGTCCTATAAGGTTGTTCCTAAATGGAATTTGTATGTAAGTTGGAACAGACACATTTGTCTATTACCTGTAATAGATTCCATTCGTGAGAGTTGTACATAAGTCAGATGTTTGTAACTCTAGGACTGCCTGTATGTCACTGGTTGTAAAACAACTGAGCAAAATAAACATCTTGTAGTTTTAATGAAGCTACGTTCAACAGGGAGTAGGTCAAAGCAGAGGAAAAGCAGATTCAAGAACTGGACAGGATGGTTTTCAGTAGGAATAATACACCTCTCCACCTCCTCTGTACTATGTATGCATAAGGTGACCAGATTTTAACATTGGTAAAGTGGGACACCATTGATCAGGGGTGGGGTAGAAGAGGGGTGTGTTCTTGATTAAAAATTTAGTCTATATGGAACAACAAAAATTTTCATAGAACGCAAAAATAGTATTGTAATTTTTTTCAATTTCAACATAAATACAATTTACAAATATAATACATTAAAAAAAATACGTATAGGGTGGTGCCTGTGGCTCAAAGGAGTAGGGCACCAGTCCACCTGGGCAACCTTGCCCAGGAGGGGAGTAGGGAGTTTACATTAGCCTTTTCATTTCCAAATGAAGTTACATTAACCTCTTCATTCCCAAATGGAGTTACATTAACCTTTTCAGCAGCTGAAAACCATATATTCCCTTCCCGTTGTCCTGTCCTTCCCTAGATTGATGTGCATTCTTTCCAAAAATCAGGACTCTTTTAAAACGCCTTGTGACAAATTGTTAAAAAGCGGGACATCTGGTCACCTTATGTATACATCAAGCAACAGGTGAGTAGAATTATGAACCTGGGACAGAATTCTTGTTCAATGTTGAAAGACAGAGTGGAAGAGAAGCACAGACAAAAGACAAGAAGAGAAAGAGAAGCTGAAAGGCAGAAGGAATACTAAGGAAATGAGGCCAGGCCCAAGGAGGAAGAAAAGAGAAGGAAAGAGACCCGCGTGGAAACTCCAAGACCACCGTGGAGTGGGAGAGGAGAAAGGTAATACAGAAGGGCTGGGAGGAGAGGCCTGGAGAAGAGATCCAAACTGTGCTTTCAGGAGCACAGAACTCCTGACAATTTTCAATTCTTTTCTAAGTAAATGGATCATCCGTGCCAGATACCAGCCTTGAGGTTGATGTGTGAGGTGATTTCGTTAAGCCACCGAGTCAAGCCTACTTGTAAGAGTTAGGGTTTATTGTCTCCATTAAGTATGCTGGGTGCCTTAGACACACTGATGTACTAAGTCCTCACAAGAATATCTTATCAATGGAGAAACAGGCTCAGAAAGTTTTCAGCACTTGTTGAAAGTCACTCAGCTAAAATGTGTCATATCGTGACTCTGACTCCAAGCTGAGCTCTGTCCATAATGTTACACTGACTTGGCTCATAAATGGGACTTCAAAAAAATAAATACACACATACCTGCAAACAAAAGATGATTGTCATCTGTAACATGATGGATGAGAATGTGGGGATGAGAGGAGCACCCCCCACACACACCACCACCACCCCTGTGTGTATGTGTGGCACTCACTGAGCTTTCCAATAATGGAAAAGCTGCTCCAGAGGGAGGTAAATTTTCCCTGAGGAAGTAACTCCTCTTTGGGGGATTCAATCTGATGTTCTTTTTAAAGAAAATCTGATCATGTTATTCATCTGCCTAACATCCTGCAGTGAGTGATTCCCCACTGCACTTAGAGTAAGACTCAAAGTCCTCACCATGGCCTGCAGGAGTCAGCATCACCTCGTCCCTGCCCAGCTCTGCAGCTACCTCTGTCCTCAGCTCCCAGCTTCTGAGCCCTCTTGAGCTCTGTGATCTTCCTCTTCCCATTCACCCGTCCCAGGAACTTTACCTAAGACAATCTGCCTTCATGGAAGGTTCTACTTTCCACTCTTCATCTGGCTTCAGGTGACTCTGGTCTTTAGAAAAGCCTTCTCAGATCTCATGACATAACTCAGGCCCCTACTTTCCTCTTTCCTGGAGCACCCAGCACCCTGCCTTCATAATATATGACATTAATTGTGCATTAATCGTCATAGGATGATTTGTTTAATGCCTGCCTATCTCAATACACAGTAGACTCCAGGAGGGCAGGGAGTGTGTCTCTTGTTCCCGGGGTATTCCAACCCATTGTATAGTATCTAAGACGTGGAGTTATGAAAACTCAGTTTCACTGCTATTGTGCTGTGATTTGTATTTAAGAATATTGTCACAGAAATATTCAAAATGAATGAGGTTGTAAGATGACCACTGAGGAAATTCCAGTTGTGGCCATGACCTAAGCTTTTAAACTTTACTTGTAATTTTACTTCCTACAGGAGTAACTTATTCATAAATAGTGAGCATTACCTGGGCAAAAATGGAAACTGTCCCCCACTGAGCACCCCACCACCATCACACACACATACAGTCTCCACAACAGCCTTTTCCCCTACCTCGTGGGTTTCTTATAATTTTGTTTTCATGTTTGTTTTACATGTAGTCCTCCTTTGTTCCAAACACCCCAGAAAGCTGAATGCTATAGAAACCAGGTCCTCAGCTACCGTGAGGAAAATGAAAAACATGATGAATCACCAACAGAATTAGCACGAAAACAATCTCTGAGCCAGGCTGGGCCCAGGTCCGCTCAGAGTCATCAAGACATTTCTGCACAAACGATTGTAATATAACCACCCTTGGATTTTTCATGTGGAGCCTAAGTCGGAAACCTGAATTTCAGGAAAACAAAGAATCTGTTATTATGCAAATAATTTTAGACACTAAAAAGGAGAGGAAATGAAAAGATAAGCAAACACAGACTGCACAATGCCACCTGGCTTCTAAAATAGTTCCCTCTTGAAGTTTTAATAGGTGTCAGCTCATCCGAAACAAAGGTCTCTAATCACATAGAAAGTGTTTTACACAAATGACTTCATTTTCTATTTTGATAACTCTTCCAATGGTGTGATTGTGCTTTCAGAGAAAAGAATAACAGGAGACCTTGAATGTTTTCCTTGTATTGGGAGAAATTTCCACCTCCTCTACCAAATAAGTAATGGTCCATCGTACTCCATGCTTATTCATCCAGCACTGGTTCCGTGGCAGGCTCAGTGCTTGACACTGGGGGATAAAGCATGGAACAGATACTGAGGAGGCCTGTCTTCCTGGAATCAGCAGGCTTGTACAGGTATAAACCTATATGCAGCTCTTTCACCCCAAAGATGTTTGCTTTGCTATTAAAATACCGCATCATGGCACTTTATGTTTCATAAA
>NW_003852398.1:23162330-23164401 GCF_000181295.1 Otolemur garnettii | reverse complement strand
AGAATTGCTTGAGTCCAAGAGTTTGAGGTTGCTGTGAGCTGTGATGCCATGACACTCTACCAAGGGTGACATAGTGAAACTGTCTCAAAAAAAAATGAGGCTTATATGATTGGCCACAAATGTTCTTGTAATGACAGCATTAGCAACAAAACACAGCAATGTTTAATAAGCAATATATCAGGCAGTACCTATGGCTCAGTGAGTAGGGCACCGGCCCCATGTACCGAGGGTGATGGGTTCAAACCCGGCCCTAGCCAAACTGCAATGAAAAAATAGCCAGGCATGGTATTGGGGGTCTGTAGTCCTAGCTACTCGGGAGGCCGAAGCAAGAGAATTGCCTAAGCCCAGGAGTTGGAGGTTGCTGTGAGCAGTGTGACACCATAGCACTATACCAAGATGACAAAGAGACTGTCTCTACAAAAAAAAAAAAATAATAAAATAAAGCATTTATAAAGGCTAAGAATTTACATGCATTTTCATAGTTAATTTTTGCAAGAAACCTATGATTATACAGTTAAAAGTCTTAACATATTAAGAAAGTGCAGTGAAGGCTATGTTAACCAGTTTGATGAACGTATTTCAAATTGTATATAAAGCCAGCACATTGTATCCCATAAATGCATTAAGGTTCACAGCTATGATTTAATAAAAATTTTAAAAAATGGCACAACTGAGGGTCAGAGTCTGAGTTATTCACTTAAAGAGTTGCACCCA
This sequence comes from Otolemur garnettii, assembly GCF_000181295.1. NCBI lineage: Eukaryota > Metazoa > Chordata > Mammalia > Primates > Galagidae > Otolemur > Otolemur garnettii. The sequence continues at coordinate 23,163,687 of NW_003852398.1, read as the reverse complement.
AACATCATGACCTTAGAGCTGATAGTCAACAGCAATGCGTTGTCCAGATAACATAAATTGGTCATATTCCTTATTTCAGTTGGAATAACCATCATTGTGATCAATTTGGAAATAGAGAAAGTAAGACCTGTAGAGTTTAAAAGCCACATTCAAAGTCATACTGTCTAAGGTGTTCAAGTTAAACTAACATTTACATTTCTAAGTTGTGAAATCCAACTCACTTTTCTACATGGCCAAGTGTAGATGACGCCAAGAACCAGAAAACCTCTGAGCAAGATGATTTGCGGCTGGGGAGCAGACCCTCAGGCAATTACTTCATTCACAGGTGTTTGTTGGGGAGAAAGAGCCCGAGCCCATGATGATCCTTAGGCACATAGTCATTGTCTAATATTCCCCTCACCTGTCTTGTACTGTCTCAATAAAAGGCTGCCGTGGAGGTTGCTTGGGGCTACCCTGCAGTCAAGGTTAGCCTGCCCTCCAACAGGCTTGTACTTCTAATCCTCAATACACCTGGTTCCTTCCTGTGGCCATTGAGACCAGGGCCATAGGGGCTGCGATGGCCAAGGGTCTCACTTCAACATAACCCAAAGAAAGATGATGTTTTGAGAGATTATCTGGTATAAACTTCTACTTCAAGGTGAAATGAGGGGTTTTCTCATACTGGACCCAGACTTGGTCATTATGGCTGGGTGTATGCAAGGACTTAAGTAGAACATTTAGTGTTGGATGGCCTAGGGCTCTCTAACAGCTTATTAATACTGGAGTCCCTATTCTAAATGAAATTTTTTCCTGCTATGTCAAAGTTTACTCATCTAAAGAGACTGACTTGTTTCTTTCCTCCAAAGAAGAATGCTAAGGGAGCAATTCTCATTGGTAAGAGGGTAAAATAATAGTAGGTACATTTGGGTATAATCTAAGGTTCATGTAAGAAAATAGAGTAATAAGTTGAAAAGATGAAGGTCAAGTCACCCATTAATTAAAAAAAATACAAACTCATTTAGTACTTTCTATATTATCACTGTTATACTTAGCCCTGGAGATCCAAGATGAACACAACAGCCATAGTTCTTGGCCCTTATAATGCAATAGATAGTGAGTCAGAGGGCTTAGAAAACTTATACATTTGTTTTTCTTCAGATGCTAGAATGCTACTGAAAATTTACAGGAGGAGAATGATATAATCCTAGCTGTTTTTCTTATAAAGTCAGATGCTCTCAAAATTTAAAGGGCCTTCAAAGGTTACAAGTTCCTTTTCCTGGCCCTCAGGCTTCTGTGTGAATATGCCCTCTATGGCTGTACTTCTGATGAAGTAGCCACTGATGGCTACTGAGCACTTGACATAGAACTAGTCAGACTG
>NW_003852398.1:23159659-23161707 GCF_000181295.1 Otolemur garnettii | reverse complement strand
AGTCTGGTTGCAGGTAGCAGGGTATGATAGAAAGACCCTCAGATTAGAAATTAGAGGTAAATTCAATTTCCATCTAGAATGGTTTGGGGATGGTTTGTCCCCACCAAAACTCATGTTAAAATTTAATCATTGATGATGCAGTTTGGGGAGGTGGGGTCTACTGAGAAGTGTTTGAGTCCTGGAGGCAGGTCACTCAACAACAGGTTAATGTCCTCTAACACCCTCCTGCTAGGATTAGTGAGGTCTACGTAGGGATGGACTAGTTCCCAAGAGAGGAGGTTGCTGGAGTCTAGTGTCCTTGGCTTTGCCCTCTTGTCTCCTCTCTGGCCATGCAACCTCTCTGCACATCTGGTAGCTGTCCACCTTGAGTTGGAGCACTCTGGGGTGCCCACCAGATGTAGATGCTCGATCATGAACTTTCCAGTCACCAGAGTTCATAAATAAACTTCTTTATCAATCAAGCAGTCGCTGGTATTCTGTTACAGCAACACAAAACTGACAAAGATGTCCTCTTACAAAAGCACACTTACAAAAGCATAATAAAGCCCGCTTAAAAGTAAACAAGGGGAAGGGAAATGTTTCTGCAGTGAACTTTGTTTTTAACCTCTCACCATTTGTGTCTCCTGCCAATAGAATCTGTTCAACTTGAGTAATTTATTTTGCTGTTAGAAGATAGATAGGTTAACCTTACACTCCAGCTTCAGGAAAGGATGAGGCCAAGCTAAGAGAGCAAAGTCACAAAAATTGGTTTAGTGATGGGCATGGAACTCAGTCAAGGCAAATGCTTTACATGGAAAGAGCTTGCTTGAAAATAAGGCCAGCAGAGGAAACAGAACGACAATATTCAGTGGAAAGAGGGGCAAGATCTAATAATATAATTCACATTATTTGAACCCATGGTTCACCTGTGCCTAAAGTAATATATATTCCTTGGCTATTTTTTTAAACTCTAAATTAATATTCTTTTTATTGCCTAAGTCAGTTTGAGTTTACAACCAAGAATCCTAATATGGTGTTGTCAGTCACTAAAATATTCCAGGATCTGTTCCCTCACTTCAAGCCATTTTGGTTTCTCCTGCATATACCCAGCCTCACAGGCAGCAATGTTTTATAAGTAAACTCAGAAGGACAGACATGTCCAGATGGCAGAAGTCGGGGATGGTAGGGCCCTGATTCTCTGTCCTTTCCTCTGAAGCAGCATATCTTATTGTTCACCCATGTCACAGAAAAACCACATGGTCAATGTTCCATTAATTCAAATTGTCATCACACACGAAAATGATACTTGTCATATATTTCCTCTGTGGAGTGTGGTGAGCAATTAAACAACATCACAGCATGCCTAATTTTATAAAATCAATTGTGTGTGATAAAAAAAATTGACTTCCATTAGAGTTTCTCATACTTTATCTGCACTTCTGATTTTCAGTGGAAACTTCTAGTTCTATCCCCTGCCCCATGTCCACCTAACCAAGAAAGGTTTTTTGCAGTACCTAAAACCAGAGAGGGCCTGAAGAAATGGCTACTATCTTATTCTCTCAGTGTATATAAATAAAGGGTTTCATAAGATGAGATGTGACTCTTTCAGTGTGAAATATAGTTGGAGACAGAATTCAGACAAGTGCTTGGTGTTCCTGAGATACTGTCTCACACAGCTTCTGTATTCGAAATGGAGCTCCCTCTTTCATGGTCTCCTTTGAGTATGCAAATAATCTTCAAATTTAATTTTTTCATGAGATCATATTTCTTCTTCTTGGTTTCCATAAAGTGGGCTTATCTCCATTTGAGTGCCTAAGTTGTTATTAATCTGAGTAGTCACTACTATTTATGCACCAGGTATTTGCCATGTACTTCATGGGAATTATCTGGCTCAATCTTCATAAAAATCTCTTTGGGGTTAGTACTATTAGAATCTCTCTTTAATAGAGATGAGTTCTGGGGTTTAAAGGGACTATACACTTGGCCTAAATCAAACATCTGATAAATGGTAAACAGAATTGATTCAATTTCTAGCTCTGAATCCAAAGCCTCGGCTTTTAACATGAGTA
>NW_003852398.1:23155742-23157958 GCF_000181295.1 Otolemur garnettii | reverse complement strand
GGTATTCATCTTCACAACCTAGGATTAAACAATGTTTTTCTAGATACAACATAAAAAGTATAACATAAAAAAGTATAAAAGAAAAAATATATAAATTCAACATCTAAAAAAGTTTATGCTTTAATGGATGACATCTAGAAAGTGAAAACAATTCACTAAATCAGAGAAAATTTTTAGATGTCATATGTCTAATAAAATACTTATATCTGGGTTTGGCACCTGTAGTACAGTGGTTACGGTATCAGCCACATACACCGATGCTGGTGGGTTTGCACCCAGCTCACACCAGCTAAACAACAACAACAACAACAAAAATAGCTGGGCATTGTGGTGGGCACCTGTGGTCCCAGCTACTTGGGAGACTGAGGCAAGAAGATCGTTTAAGCCTAAGAGTTAGAGATTGCTGTGAGCTATGATACCATAGCACTCTACCAATGGTTGCAATGGGCAACAAAGTGAGACTCTGTCTCCAAAAAACAAACAAACAAAACACTTATATCTGGAATACATTAGGAATCATTACAAATCAATGATTTAAAAAAACAGTTTAAAAAAATGGCAAAATATATGAATGAACAGATCTGTGAAGAATAATCAAATGGTCAACACACACATGAAAAGATGCTTAGCATTCTTAGCCATAAGGAAAATGTAAATCAAAACCACAATGAGATCATATTCAGACCCACCAGAATGGCTATAATCAAAAGATAGACAGTAACAAGTATCGATCTGAAGAAAGTGGAACTATCATATTGCTGGTGTTAATCTACAAGTGGAGCAGTCATTTTAGAAAATAGGTTAGTGCTTTCTCAAAAGTCCAAGCATAGAGTGACGTGTGACCTAGCAATTCCATTCTTACATGTACACCCAAGAAACATAAAAACATATGTTGGGCCTTCATCATGGAGTAATGCCCGCACAGTCCAGAATTCAAAAACTGAAAGAGAATCGAGAAGGTGCTTTTGTTTCTGTGGGCAATGACCCTAGGCCAACCAGGTGACCCAGCAGGCAAGCTGCAGTACATGAACTCTTGTGATGCCTCATGTCCTGCTATACAACTTTCTGAGCCTAAAAAGCAAGATGGTTACTGTTTCATTTCTAATGCCCACATTTCATGCAAAATATCCCTTGTGGCTCATGCTAATCTATAACTATGTAGAATATAGGACTCCCAAAAGCATTGTTCTAGCTGCTTGATACAGTCTTTGATACAGTATAAATTAACCACAATTATCATTAAACAGTTTGGGAGCCAAGTAGAGAATGTTACACAGTGCATAAGTACATTTCATTCTTAAGAATAAATGCAAAGTTGTACTAAATTCTTTGGTCTAATCTTCTCCTTCATTTTTAAGAAGAATTCTTTACCTTCTTTAAATTACCTTCTTTAAATTAGAGTTTTTCAACATCAGTGCCACTGACACTTTGTGAATTATGCTCAGCTATTGTCTCTAGAAAATGCCACATATACTTGAGGTGGGGATGGTGTGTAGCAGTATCACCTCCAACTGAAAACCATTGCTTTAAATGATACAAAAGCCAGCTTTGTTTTGTAGTAAATCCACTTTTAGTAGAAAATATATTGTACTTGTTATACATTTAATTCCCTAGGTTAAGTTTTTTGATTATTTAAAATTTTGTTCTACATAAATATTAATTCACTGAATTAGAGGAGAATCCCTGTTGGTTCAACTTTGAGTCAAAGCTTAAAAGCAGGCCTCAGCTGGTCAAGGTCGCTAATTCAAAACATCATGAATGTGTCAGCTTCACAAGATTCCACCTTTTATCCCAACAAGGGGAAAGATAAGGCAGAGCATACATGGCCCTAGGCAAATCCAAACTTGTTTCAAAAGTTTAGAAAACTCACTTCTGCTAATGATGTACTAAAAGGCTATAGTGATGATACTCTTACAATTGGGACTCACTTCTTAGCCATTTCAAATTCTCTCTCATTAAAAAATATTGAGCAAAATGATTGGTCTTAATCATTCATTCTTGAACAGCCCATCCTATGATAGTTATACATATTTCAAAAATAACAGGACTAGTTAACATTATACAAAGAAAAGAACTAACTAGTTGCATCTTGCTTATGTCAAATCATGCACTAACCAAAGGACAGGGAACTTGAGTACCATGAGGGACCAGGTAGGCAAAGTTAAGACCACAGTGAGTTGTAGGGATTATGATGAACTACAAAGTCTATTCCTCAC
>NW_003852398.1:23149994-23155003 GCF_000181295.1 Otolemur garnettii | reverse complement strand
CAATACCAAGGGAGATGGGAAAAGTAGTTTCAAAGAACTTCTCTCCCCATTCAGACCTAAGTTGTTTATCAGTAATGACTCACAACTCAATATCACCTACCTGGTCAAACCACCCATTGTAAGCTTACCATTCTAGAAATGAATAGGAAAATCTTACTTAGTAAAAGGCATCCAAACTGGAAAGGAAGAAGTTAAATTGTCATTATTTGTAGATGGTATAATTTTATATATATTAAATCCTAAATATTCCACAAAAAAGTGGTTAGAACTAATAAACTGAATTCAATAAAGTTGAATGTCAACATTCAAAAACCTGTAGCATTCCCCCACACTAATAAACTATCAGCAAAAGAAATCAAGAGAACAATTTTATTTATAATATCTACCAAAAAAAACTTAGAAATAAATTTAACCAAAAAGCTAAGAGACCTGTATGCTAAAAGCTAAGAATGAAAGAAATTGAAGATATAAATAAAAAAAAATATTCTGTTAATGGATTAGAATAGTAATATTGTAGTATGCCTATACTATCCAAGGTGATATACAGATTCAACAAAAAATTCCTATCATAATTCCTATATCTCCCCTTTCTTAAATACAGAAAATGAAATTCTAAAATTCATATGGAACCACAAATAACCCCAAATAGCTGAGGCAATCATGAGCAAAACAAATAATGTAGGAAGCATCACATTACTTGCACTACACTATACTACACTACACTACAAAGTGACAGTACTTAAAACAGTATGGTACTTCCATAAAAATAGAATAATCAATGACACAGAATAGAAAGCCCAGAAAAGAACCAATTCATCTATGATCAATTTCACCAATGGTGCCAATAATATAAGAGAAAGGACAGTCTTATTAATAAATATTGGGAAAATTGAATATCCATATGCAAAAGAATAAAAGTAGATCCTTTTCTCATACCACATTAAAAAAAAAATCAACTCATTAAGATGAATATAAAACCTGAAACTAAAACAATTACAAGGAAATGCAGGGGAAAACTAGACAAAGTTGGTAAGGGTGATGCCGTTTTAGTTTTCACTTCAAAAGCTCAGGCAACGAAATCAAAATAGGCAAATAGGATTACATGTTTACATCAAAATACAAGTTTCAGTATATCAAAGAAAACAGAAGAATAAAGAGACAACCTGTGGATTGAAAGAAAATGTTTGCAAGCCATAAATTTAATAAGAGATGCATATTAAAAATATATGAGAAACTCAAACAACTCTATAACAAACACAACTCTATACAAACAAATCACCTCACTAAGAAATAGGCAAGGGACCAGAACTGACATTTCTCAAAATAAGACACATAAATAGAAGACAATGCAATATCATGTCACACCTATTAGAATGGCTATTATCAAAAAGATGATGAGTGTTGGTGAGGATGTGGGCAGTGGGGGAAGGAAGGCTTTGTACACTCCTGGTGGGAATGTGAATTAATACAACTGCTAAAGAAAACTTTATGGAGGCTCTTCATAAAACTAAAAATAGAATTACTACATTATATAGCAATCCTACTTCTGGGAACTTACCCAAATGATTTGAGATGTTACACAGATATTTGTGTTCCATGTTCACTGTAGTGCTATTCACAAAAGCTAAGTTGTAGAATCAATCTAAGTGTCCCTAAACAAATGAAGGGATAATGAAAGTATGGTATATATACAGAGAGGAATCTATTTATCTATCTATATATCTATCTATCTAGATATACAGATATACATACAAATAAATATATATATACACAATAGAACACTATACAGCCTTTAAAAAGAAATTTTATCATTTGTAACAAGGATAGGACAAAGAACATTATGCCAAGTAAAATAAGCCAAACACAGAAAGACAAATATTGTATATTTTTACTTGTATACATAATCTAAAACAATTGAACTCATAAAAGCATAGAGTATAATGATGGTGACCAGTAGGGAATGGGGAGAGGGAAGGATACAAGAATGGGGCAATGAAAGTCAAAGGGTACAGTGTTGGCTAGGCATGGTGGCTCACATCTGTAATCTTAGCATTCAGGGAGGCCAAGATGGGTGGATTATCTGTGGGTGGAGACCTCATGTCTGAAAATATCCAGGCATTGTGGCAGGCGCCTGTAGTCCCAGCTACTCAGGATGCTGAAGCAAGAGAATCACTTGAGCCCAAGAGTTAAAGGGTGCTAACACCACAGCACTCTACCTAGGGCAACCAAGTGAGACTATCTCAAAATAAATAAAAAACTAAAAACAATAGAAACAACAAAGGGTACAGTGTTTCAGTTAGATAGGAATAAGTTTAATTTCTTTCTGGATCAGTTATACAGCATGTCAAATATCCTTAATAACTACATGTTTCAACATTGCTAATTTCTAATGTTGTTACAAAAAATGTTGACTATTTGAGGTGATTAATAAAAAAGACAATGTTTCCAGTTTTCACAGGAGAAAAGTGGGGATCAAAGAGCTAATATGAGTTTTCCAAGTTCACAAAGCTTAAAATTAGTGGTGCCAGGGCTCAAACTCAGTTCTCCTATATGTTTGCCAGTGTCCATTTGCTGAGAAATATTTAGGGCATTGCTAAAATTAACTGGAAAAGGGTTAAATTAATCTAAACCTATGAGGGATCTCTGTGCAATCTTCATTCCTGAAAAAGATTGTTTGGCACTGTAGGTCCCTCACTAGAAGTTTGACAAATGTTATGTTGAAAACAAATAGTGCCGTATTGCATGTGCATCAATTTCTTGACTAATATTCTTATTGGGGGAATAGCCTTAAAATGGGTTAAAATGTTTTCTGTCTCCCTGAAACCTCCCATCACTTTTGGGAATTTGAACCTGCATCCCTGCCTCAGGCTAGTGGTAGGAAGGGCAGGAGAGTGCTTTTGTTCTTTGCCACAGGAGATGGCCTAAGGGAATTGTCCAGGTGGAGTTCACAAAATTGAGGAGATGGACATTGTCTTAGGCAAGGACTGGATGAATCAGAACCATCAACTATAAGCAGTAGCCTGAAGCTGACTCCTCCCCCCACCCCACCTTTAAAAGCTCTGTTTTTCTACTCAGAGGCAGGATACTGGTATTTTAAGATGGGAGTCCAACAATCTCCTCATTTGCCAGCAAATTAATACACTTCTCTTTCCTTCTCCTCAAACCTCCTTTCCTTGTTCTTTCTCAGGGACAATTGCTGAGAATTTAGCAACATTATTTTGGTTCACTGCATTATAAACCCCTTCAGAGCCATCAATTATGATCTGGAAGTACATACTTCATTGCTCTTAAATATTTGAATTCCAATTTGAGTCCTGTCAATCTACCTAGATTCATAAGTTGGCATAACCTGATTTTCTGTTTCATGACAATATTGCTTGGTATTTGTTGAGCTGTATTTGACATAAGGAAATTTTATATTACATTTAGTTGAATAAAATGAAAGTAGTTAATATGGCCCTTTTTCTCTAAATTTGCATAGCATTGCATTTTTTCTTTTTAACTCTCGGTGAGTCTGTTATCAACATAATTATAGAGTTTATCTATATTGGGAAACTGTCAAATGAATAAAACCCAGTGTGGTGTGAATTACTGGCTTTGAAGAAAGGACTAAAGAGCCCCTTTACTCTCCTGAGATCTTTTAAGGAAGGAAGGACTTAGATCCCCACAATAACTTGGCTATCTACTAACTTCCTTTATAAAAAAGAAGTGCTATTTTCAAGTCAAATAAATAAATCAATCTCACATATCCCCACTCTGTCCAGTAATTTTTTTCATCTTTTCTTTCTCCATTATAACAGCAGTAAATAATTGTAGGGAAATAGAAATATACCCCGAAATATGGCATTTTGACATTCTGGGCTGACTAAAAAAGCCACAAGTTATCTCTCACCTTCCCTCCCACCACCACTAGCTCTCCCCAAATTATCAAAGTTTATTTGCCTGAGATCCAGACATACCTAGAGAACAATTGTTCTTTTCTGCTCCTTCCTGTAAAATTAAGAGTGGGGCCATACTCTTTAAGAAGATTTCTTTAGAATTTGAGTCTGAAAGAAACTGTTTAACAGTTAATATTTCTTCCCCCGCCCTTAATTCCCTCTAGTTGTGCTTTATTGCATAACTCAACAGAATTCTTCTTTTCCCCCTTCCATAATCCATTTTATCAGAAAGGCATATAAGCTTTTGGATCCCACTGGGAAGTTGAATCTTTATTTTCTGTGAGTCCCCACCTACATAGTATTGGGGGGCCTAATGCAGCCACACACAACCCTTCCTCCTCTTCTTCCTCCCCTACCTCTCCTTCTCTCCTCCTAAGACAGAAGGACCTGCTTTGCCTTATCCCCCACAGAAGTTCCTGCCAAATGACCCTAACTTTATGTGGAATTTGCCCACCCTCAATGACCCCATATAAAAGGGGGGGGTCTCTAACTGTCCACAGGTGCAGACTCCACCTGCCCAGGCAGGTCACTCTCCCCATTCAATAAACCTGGTCTGAACAACTCTGCTCAGGTCTCATCTCTGGACACCACCCCTTACACCTTTCACAGAGGTTTTGAGATAGACTGTGTTATGATCCACTCTTTCACTTTCAAGAAACACAGTCAACAGCATCCTGAGTCACCCACATATGTTTCAACTTGCCCACATCACTGATGTTGCAGGGAGTGCTTCATTTGTTTCCTTGTGCATGGGTTTTATGTTTCTTGAGTTTTGTGTCTCTCAAAACTTAATAACCCACATACACATGTTAAAATAAACTATATAGTTAGTCTCTTATTAATCTGCTTTACTGTGAGTTGATTTTTCAGTGAAACTTCTAAGGATAAAAGGGAAGTTTTCCCTTTGCCCCAACAAAAGCAATATGCTACAAACAGAAAGTCAAGAAGTCTTCCCAAATTCTTTAATTGCATATTTGCAGGAGAGGAAAGTCTCAGAACATTATATCAATTCTGGTTTCAAAATAGCTCTCAAGTTCATCCTTTCTCCATTTCCAACTTTTTGCTCCATCA
>NW_003852398.1:23146444-23149187 GCF_000181295.1 Otolemur garnettii | reverse complement strand
CATGCTCCAGAGTAGATGTCTGTTGCATTAAAAATTCCTTTCTTCCTTAGCAATTCTCATTGCATCAATAATTGCATCTTAGTGCAATGAGCAACTGGACCTAAGTTGAAACCTCTTTATGGTTTTTGACAGCACAGCTGAAAAAAATCTTTGAGCAAGCACGCAAAGGAATGGTTTTTCATGTAATCAGACCAAATCACTAACATTTATAAACATTCACATTCTCACCTACTTCTTATTTACAACTCCTCCTAGAGTTGTAAGTAAAAATAAATTTCATCTAATGAATAAGCCCTTTTGTGATCTGGCCTTATAGTCCTCACTACCTACACTTTCTGAAATGTTATTCTCTCCCCTTTGCATGTTCAATTCCTGCCAATTAAAAGATTCACTTGGATGAATTCTAACCCCTTGAACAATTTTATGAGGTATCACCCTCTCCATAAGACTTAGTGGACTCCAACCCCCAAATGTGGGATAGTCCTTAAAGAGGTTTGGAGATTATCATATCAAGGGATATGATAGCTTTTGGAGCAAGGCTTTGGTGTAAATTTAGGCTCAAATCCCAGGTCTGTCACTCAGTATGGCTTAGGATAAATAATTCTGGTCACTATCAGTAAAACCTGAGATGCATGTCATCCTATTTTGCATATAAACACATTATCATCAATAATTACCCAAACAGCACATAGTACCCTATGTATGATACTCTCTTGTTTCTAATAATGTAATAGATATTTTGACAATCTACTCTGTAAATTTTGAGTTGATAGTAACAGGAGGGGTTTGTAATAACTCCTGTTAACCATAACGTCAAATATCATACCTAGCACAAGGTAAGTATTGTTGCAGAGGGAATGGCCTGAAAAAAAAAAAATGACAAAAACATTTTCTGTCTCCTCAACTCTTTGGGAACTGAAACCTGCTTTCCTGCCTCAGGCCACTGGTCCACGGGGCAGGAAATGTCTCTTGTTCTTTGTGTCATAGGCAAGAGCTCAGGGGAATTGTCAGGGCAGAGGTCACAAGATTTTCTTAGCTAAAGTGGGGGAATGGGTGTAAGTCCTGAGATTCTCTTAGCCAAAGACAGAATTCATCTGGGTGGAGGTCATAAATGTGTTGCAGAGGCCATATGTTTGTCTTGACCCAAAATTGGATTATGGGATCAGAACTTTTCTTTTTCTCTGTTGCAGTTTTTGGCCAGGGCTGGGTTTGAAACCACCACCTCTAGTATAGGGGGCTGGCGTCCTACTCCTTGAGCCACAAGCACCACTCATGGGATCAGAACTTTTAAAATCTCTGTGCCTCTGCTCAGAAGCAGGAATTTGGATTTTTGAGACTATTGTCTGCTATTTTCTTCCTTTGCTGGCAAAGTAATAAACTTCTCTTTCCTTTTCCTAAAGAGGGAGAAAAAGAGACAAATGCCAATTTTCGGTAATAGTATTCAATTGATAATTGAATGTACTGTGCCAATGATGGGTTCAATTTAATTAAAATGTATCATTTAGCACAATTCAGTCCTTGGGACTGTCCTTAAAGCTAACAGTTGGCAGACTGACCATGACTTCTGTTTTCATAGAGGTACAGTCTATTAGAAGCCAGCCCAACAGGTCATATCAAATGTCATGAAGGGTAGAGCAAGCGAAGCTATAGAGACTTATAATAAATTAAGTGTTGCCTATTTTTTTTATCCCTGGGTGCTTGAGGATCTGTCACTATCATGAATGACCCAGTAACTATCCAGACCAGGAAGTTTATCACCAACCTACTTCTTCTAAGGAAAGAAATGGCCATTGATGTTCTTTACTACAGGAAGGCAACAGTACCAAAGAGAGAAATTTGGGAAAAAACTAGATAAATTGTATAAGACCACACCAGATGTCATCCTGGTATTTGGATTTAGAACTTTTTTGTGGTGGTGGCAAGACAATGGGCTTGGTATGGTTTATGATTCCTGGGATTATGCAAAGAAAACTAAACCCAAAGACAGACTTGTATGGCATGCATGGGTATACAGGAAGAAAAAAAAAGCAGCAAGAAGAAAGCGCAAAAATTACCAGCCCTAAGTGGAAATCCTGAGGAGGTTAATGTGCCCAGACAGTCTCATAACAAGTAATTAATTTTCATTATCAATCTGTACAAACAAGTTATATAAACAGATAATTATAAATAGCTGCAGATGCATGGACTTGAGGTTTTGGAATTCTCTTCCAACCTGGGATAGTGATGCTACACAAGTCTATATACACACTATTTACCTCAGCTGCATGCTGGTGTCACTCTTTCTGAATAACAAACACTACAGGGTAATGGGGTAAAAGTACACACTTTCCTATAAAAGTGACTTCAATTCTGGATGTGATGTATAATGACCATGTGACTTGGATAAAATAATTTCCTCCTCTGACAAACAGATAGTAACTCTTGAAGTTATCCTAAAACCTACCCTGAAAAAAAAAAATCACAGGAAACTATCTTGGGGGTTAAATTCTTTGACAATGATGAAAATCAATTTTTCTGAAATTCATCAAGAATTTCAATGCATACTATGGACGCAGACCTAAACTTCCCAGTGCCAACAAGGCAGTTCCAGGTGAAGCAATTACCACGTTGATTGCAGGGGCTGGGAACTGCTGGAGTGAGTCACTGATTGAGAGATTTAGATTTCTGTGTGAGCTGTGCTTGATTAGCTTGTCCATGACAGTGAGTAATCTAGTCTCCATGGGCACATTCCACTGGACACAGA
>NW_003852398.1:23143775-23145082 GCF_000181295.1 Otolemur garnettii | reverse complement strand
GAGTAAAACTGACAGGTAACCATCTTCTACTCTGGCTTTATTCAGACCTTCTCAGGCTCACAGGACGTTTATGTGGCTCCTCAAGTCTGTCCCAGAGGCTTGCTTTGTCTAGGATGGATGCACTACACAGAGACAAAAGATGATTCACAATGACAGACAATGAGAAAAATAATTTGAGAAGCTGAGAGCCCTGAAAAGGGAAGAGCGTCCCCAGAATCACAGCTCTACTGAAGTCTCATCTTCAGACCCAATAGGGCCCAAATTCTATTTTCCATTAAGGTACAGAATCTGAACCAAATTTTAAAAGAAACATTTACAGAAGCTGCACATGTCTTCGCACAAGATTCTTTCCATTATCATTATCATATCAATATGACAGCATCTGAAAATGTAGGACATGTTTCATGGGTGGAACCACCTAATGCTGGCTTTGAAATTAGAATTCACCAGTGTTTGTATTACCAGCACCTTCCCCTTCCAAAATAAATGCAATCAGGCCCCCAGATACTTTTAAACATATTGCACTTTTTGTTTCTAGTCCTTATCTTACACAGTGTTATTGTTGTTACAGTTTAAGCCTTTTTGATTTTGTGAAGGCAAAAAGTGGAAACCTAATAAACACATGTATATATAAAAATTAAAAAAAAAATTAAAAAATCCCAAATATACTTCACTTTTATTTTCCACCTGAACACAAGATGTTTTTCAGTGTTTCTGATTTTTATGTATTAAAAATAAGGTATAAGGCTTATACCTATCAATAGCTCACATCTCTGATGCCATATCTTGTTTGAAGTAAATTCATTTTCATTTTATCTTACTTTCAATCTAACACCATAAGTATTTCCACATGAGAATCAACTGTAATATGCTCATATCTCATCAAGAAAGATAATGGCCCTGCCAAGAAGATCTATTTTTTCAGGCGTGATTCTTCAGTGAAGCAGAACTTTGTAGAAGCAGAGTGACTGGAATGACATTTCTGATTTTCATAGATTTAACTGACCTTGACATATTCTCAGGAAAAATGGCTCTGTCAATCAGGGAAACAGATTTAAATTGCTTATTTTGCTATTGCTACCTATAGCTTTTCTTTATGCCAAACTTCTAAGCTGATGAATTTATTATTCAATAGTTGGCGATTTCATCCATGCTGTAAAATGAAAACAATTCCAGGTAGTAATCCCAGGGAACAAACTGCTATCAGCTCATAAAACCTCTTTCTCCCATCTAATATTTTAAACCCTGGAGTGTTTTGAACTGTCAAAGCGATGGGACAAAATTCATGATTTCTTTCCTATTTATAA
>NW_003852398.1:23130290-23141261 GCF_000181295.1 Otolemur garnettii | reverse complement strand
TGGGGTACAATGTGCTGGTTTTATATACAATTTGAAATATTTTCATCAAACTGGTTAACATAGCCTTCACTGCATTTTCTTAGTCATTGTGTTAAAACATTTACATTCTACCCTAAGATTTAACATATACCCTTGTAAAATGCACCATAGGTGTGGTCCCACCAATTACCCTCCCTTCACCTATCCTCCCTCCTCCTCTTCCCCTTTCATCTTGGGCTGTAGTTGGGTTATAGCTTTCATATGGAAGTGTGGGTGTTTATAAATTGGTTTCATAGTAGGGCTGTTACGAGCTACTTACATGAATATAGACTTCTATACTTTTTCAATAATAAACCAGTTTTCTTACTTTCCATATTGTCATGGATAAAATCTCTGATAGAACTTTTATTCCCCCACACTGGAATTGTCACAGTGGATGTGGTAGTGGTGACAATGGAAAAGAACCCAAACTCTGTAAAATAATTTAAAGAGGTTTATTCTGAGCCAAGTATGAGTGACCATGCCAGGAACCACCCCAAAGAAGCCTTGTGCATGTGAACTTGCCATAGTTGGGTCCCCATTTAGTTTTATACATTTTAGGAAAACAGTAATTACACATAAAGTCATAAATCAATACATGCAAGGTGTACATTTGTTTGACCCCAAAAGACAAGACACTTTTTGGGGTATTATAGGCTATAGGTGGGTTTAAAGACTCCTTGTTTTGTAGTTGGCTAAGAAACAAAGATTTAGCTAAAGGCCTGAAATGTTTAAAGAGAATGAATTTTGCTAATCAGGGACAAGTCACCAGGTATATATTTTCTGAACTCATGAAATCTGTTGGATAAATTGAGGTCCTGCAGGTGTGGTTTAGGCTTTGTCTTGCATAGTCTTGGGTCTTTTAATGAGTTACAAAGGTTATCTCCAAGAAGGGGAGGAGACATAAGGAGTCATATCTGATCATCCTTGTCATAACCAGCAACTCAGCTTTAGGGTACTTCTGGGGTTCCCTTGGCCAAGAGGGGTTCCATTCAGTTGGCTAGGGATTTAGCAATTTTATTTTAGTTTCCAATGGGCATATAGTGGGCAGAGGCCAGAGATGGAGCTAAACATTGTACAATGCACAGGACAATCTCCAATGACAAAAATTATCTGGCCAAACATGTCAATAGTACCATGGTTGAAAATCCCTGTTCTAGGCTAATGGTCTTCAAAATGGGCTCCTGGGATATAATGCTAACTTTCATTTATGTGTCATAACACATGTTGATAGTGTCCCACCAGATTCTAACTCACCAGGTAAACCTGTCACCCAGCCACTGCAGATGACTGCTAATAGCTCCCACCTACATGGTTCTCCAGTGGATTCTCTTGACTGACAAGAACTACCTTCCCAAGAGGACTCCTTGGTGGTCATGCACTTCCTAGGGGTGGCCATTGCAACACTGAATCACTGACACTAGAATATAGCATCCCAGACCACCTTACCCCTAGGAGAGAAAACCAACTTTGGTGCAATTTACATTCCAGAGCTTCCTATGAAATCAGGCTGAGGCTAAACTTCTGATGTTATGTCTTTGTTAACTTCCTCCCCTCCCTCACTCCCTTACAGGTTTCTTTTTATTGCACTCCCTCTATAAGTCACCTGCCAAAAATCTCCATCTTAAGGTCTGCCTCTAGGAAACCCTGGATATAGCTATAGGGAGCAAATCCCCTGGCCTCCTAAAAGTTCACACAAAAAAAGAAATCACTTACATGAACATTGATAAGAGCAAAAGGCATACAAATTTATTTAACATGATACACAGGAGCTTGCAGACTAAAAACTCAACTACCCAGCAAGGTACAAAGCTTTATAAAGAATGGAGACTTGGATTATGAAAAAATAGGGTTTAGTGGTAAGATAGGTTAAGGAGAAAGGAAAAAACTTGGCTAGCCAAGGTGGTCTTCTTATGTAGATGAAGTCTGACAGATAGCTGCTCTCGGAGAAAATAGATGATAAAAGTTTTCTAGACCTCTAAAGGTAGCCGACTCTAGGTTAATTTTTCCTAGATTAGATAAAGGACAGCTTTGCTGGATTAATAGATATTCTCTACTGGTACAAATTTCCTTCTACCAAAGTCAGCTTTGCAGTATTACTTCTGTCTGCTGGACCTGTGGCAGCCACCTCAAACTATGTCAAAGAAATATATTTGGGGGCAAAGTATTCTAATTTCCTTCATATCATTAATCTAAATTAAGAAATTAAATTTTGCTAATATTTAATGTTTGCACTGACACTGGCATTATCACCCTCACCTGTTGTCTAAAGTT
Organism: Otolemur garnettii; assembly: GCF_000181295.1. Lineage (NCBI taxonomy): Eukaryota > Metazoa > Chordata > Mammalia > Primates > Galagidae > Otolemur > Otolemur garnettii. The sequence goes on along the minus strand of NW_003852398.1, from coordinate 23,138,969 downwards.
GAAAGGCTAAGAGTTCTATGAAATAAAGAGGTTGACAAGAATGATCTCATTTGTATCTTGCTATTGGCATATTGCAAAATATTACATTTCAGCTGTGCTGGGTCAAGTGGATTTATAGGTGAATTTATCTAGTTTTAGCTAAACTAACCTTTAAAGAGAGAAAAAGTGCCTTTAGGAGATCTGTGCAAAGAAACCACAGATTGAAGATATCACTGATGATGTAAGCACCAAAAACATCAAGAAAATGGCAAAGCCGTCACATCTATAAAGTTCTTCATCTTCCAGATAAGATAGAAACAGTGAAAAATCCAGTCAATTCTAGTCAGTAAAATATCCTGAAATTAAGGATATTTTGAAATATGGATATATATCCATTGAATATCTTGTGAAGGAAATTAAAAATATTTTTAACCCCAAATATGGGCATTTTGACATGCTGAACTGACTAAAGGATCCTCATGATCTTATATCTTACCACCATCACCATTATCACCACTATAGAGTCTCAAAAGTCATTGCAGTTACTTTATCTGCCTGAGAATAATTATTCTTTTCTTCTTCTCCTTGTAAAGGCAGAAATGAGACCAGACCCAAACAGACTCTTTAAAAATAATTTGTCTCTCTAACTCCTTCAAATTCCAAATGGAACTATGTACTAGTTACACTTCATTCACGAGCCATTCCTCCTACATGTTAGTCCTTTACTGTCTTCCACAGAAGGCCTCTTTCCTCCCTTCCCTTAACCATGTTATCAGAAATTGAATCCTCATTTTCTCAGGGTTCCTGTGTCTATACATTACAACAAATTTCTTAATTTTTCTCTTATTAACTTGTTTTAAGTTGACTTTGCAGTGAACCTGATGAGAGAAAAGAAGTTTCTAACATCAAATGTTATCCTAAGTATATGTCAGGACTTGAAGCATTATGCAACAAAGGTACAGAACCTCTTTTAAAATCACAAGAATATAAAATACATGTGAAATAGAATGAAAAATGGCGCTCTCAAAGATAAACATGTCCTAATTCATGGAACCTGTAAATATTACTTTGCGTGTAGGACATTATGTTTGCAAATGTGATTAAGTTAGGAATTTTGAGATGAGCAGGTTATCCTGAATTATCCTAGTGGGTTCTAAATCCAAACATGCATCTTTAGAAGAGGGAGGGAGAGGGAGACTTGACACAAACAAGATAATGTAAAGAGAAGACAGGCTGAGCATGTTAACTCTGAAGATAGCAGTGAGGGTGGCTGCAAGCCAAGGAATTCCAGGAGCCACCAGAAGGCGAAAGAGGCAAGAAACATAGTCTTCCATAGAGCCTCTGGAAGGCACCCAGCCTTGCTCATATCATGGTTTCAGCCCAGTGAGACTGATTTTGGACCTTTGGCCTCTAGACCTGTGGGAAGATAATTTTCTGTTTTACACCATTCAGTCTGTGATAATTTGTTATAGTGGCCACAAGGAACTAATACAGAGTTCCAAAACAACTATATAAATAAGCTAAGTTTAACAATTTACATGATATTAGTGATTTTTACATATGACCTATAAACATTGCATCCTTCACAAAAACACATGATTAAAACAAAAAATGTGGAAATTACTCCTTCCCAGAAGTGGAAATTTGTGATATATTTTGTTGTTGCTACAAAATGTTTTAAAATAACTTAAGCAAATATTTAAATACCCAGATGTTTCACATGCAAATCCAAACATCTCAGGTTCCCTTGAAAAATGGGAGAATTTGGCAACACAGCACCCACATTCTCATGTCTACACTCAGCATCCATATTCCCTGTTAGATACAGCTGGCTGAAGATGAACGTAGGCTTTCCATTTGGGGATGGGTCTTCAGTTCCCACCTGCCTGCTCACCTTTACCTTGCCTGCTCATATTGGATGGTGAAAGTTGTCAGCTTTTGATCTTTCCCAATGTCTTTCCCCATTGCTTTTGTTTTCATTATCCCACATTCTATGTCTTCTTGTCTACTTAGAGGCAGCAAGCACAGGAGGGGAAAAAGTGGGTGTCATAACTGTTTAATAGATGAATACATTAATAACAAATTTTTAAATTAGAAACACTCTGGATGATCCCATTCAAGTCTATGGGTTCTCTAGGAACTATTTCTAGGACAGATGGACAATTAGATTGCTGGAATAAGAGTCAGGAGACCAGGATCCCTAGGTCCAAACTTCTCTTAAGGCTTACATCACATGTAGGCCATGGGACCCTGCCAAGTTGCAGTTGCCTTATTTCCTAAAACAAAGTAGAGTTTAGGGGGATGACAGAGAAGGAAAATTAGACTAGGTCAGTTTTCTAACTATATGCAGTGTCACTTTTAGGATGGGCATGCCTGCTTTCTCCCTGATATGATCTACAAGTCCTTGCTGAGTATTTCTCCTACCTAACTGGGCAGCGACACACTTCAGACCATTCTTTCCTGCATAGTCTAGTCTCTAGTCTTCCCTACTTTCTTCCAATTTCACCAATACGTCTACCTGCTCCAAGCTATTGTGCATATGTGATTAGATCAGCTTGAAAAAATATATATACACACACTTTTTAAAATGTGCCACTCACGACCACATTTAATTCTTGCCCTGGCTGTCATTCCTGTAGGCTGGCATCTGCTTGCTTCATCATGTACTACTTTCCTTCTCACATTTTAACCCTATTTCACGCTGTTCTAATATCTACTTTAGAAACATGACAAACACCTTCCGCCTTGGGGCCTTCCCTACTGCCAGGCCTCTGTCTGGAACGCTTTCAAGCCTTCTGCACTTAGCTACTCATCCTTGATACGGCAGCTCTTCCTCGGGCAAGCCTCCTTATCATTTAGGAAGTTTTCAGCTGTGAGCCAGAGAGACTTTAAATGGTTTCAAACAATGAGAAATGTTCCTCACATAAAAAGACAACTGGAAACAGAGTGTTCCAGGGTTAATTCAGGCATTAGTAATCTCAGCAGTTTCCTGGTACTTCCCAACTTTCTGCTCCCCCCTTATGTTCATGAGACAGCTTAGCAGGTATCACAGCAGCACCCTTTGCTTCCACAGGAGTAGGATGCACTTTCCTTCCTGTATGTCTTTATGAGGGTGTAAAATATTTCCTATAAGCACCTCTATAGAATTCCTGACTCCATGAGGCTGGCATCTTTCCTAACTGCAAGGGAAGGAAAGGAAGTATACGGTTGGTCGTCTGTCTGTGGGTTCCTGTGGGTATCATTTGCATTATGGTAGTTATAAGCAAAGTAGAAGTTATTTAAAGTGTACATTGGATGTACATAGGTTATATATAAGCACTATGCCATTCTATACCAGGGACCTCAGCATCCATAGGTTTTGGTATTCTCAAGAGTCCTGGGACAAATCTCCCACAGATAATGAAGGACAGCTGCATTTTTAGTCTCTAGACTAAGCAGCAGACTCGACTAGAAAGAAAAAATAAGATATGCCAGTAAGATCAGGCTTTCCTAATATAAGCATTCTCGGCCTCCTATATCCTTTTGGAACATATACAATGTTGGTAATCACGTATTTATTTTGGTAATTGCTTGGTCAGCATCTTGTTCCTTTATAACACTACAAGTTTCTTGAAAACAGACTGAGTCTCAGTCACAGCCATGTATCTTTGCTTCTTTTTGACACTGCATGATCAGTAATCCATTTCCAGAGGCCTGTAGCAGTCCTCAAACTTTCAGTAAGCCAAAAATTGTCCAAACAATTTATGATGTCCACACTTCGAAAAAACTGCAGTTACTATTCAGCCATAAGAAAAGACGGTGACTTTACATCTTTTATGTCTATCTGGATGGAGCCGAAACATTTTCCTTGGTAAAGTATCTCAAGAATGGAAAAAAAAATCCAATGTACTCAAAATAATTTGAAAACAGTATAAATAATTACATGTCTATACAAACAATAAACACAAATATAGTGCAGCAAGCGGGAGAGGAGGTTAGAAGGGAAGTGGGGGAGGGCGATTGGCAGTATCTCAACTTCATGTGCACAATGCAAGGGTATTCAGCACACCCCCTGGGTGAAGGGCTCTTTTACAGTTAGAGCTTTACCTTGGAAGTAAGGACAATATAATCTCAAAATGGGGCAGTGCCTATGGCTCAAAGGGGTAGGGCTCTGGCCCCATATACCAGAGGTGGTGGGTTTAAACCTAGTCCTGGCCCAAAACTGCAAATAAATAAATAAATAAAATATACATAACCTCAAAATTTGTACCTCATACTAAGTTGAGATAAAATAAAAAAGAACTACAGTTCTTAGTTAAATAGATTCACTCTACCATGGAGAGAGTATCAATTGAATGTTTGCTAATAATAAGGCCCATTTTGGAGTCAGAACGATGGGCTCATGAGCATGGCCCTTAACTTCCAATATGACCATAGGCAACTACTTAACCAGGGTGAGAATCGTTTTTCTCAGCTGAAAAGGGTCCTAAGGATGATAACTGTCATAAGGTTCTATTGGTAGTTCAATGAATACGTCGGTAAATTTCTTAGCTAAGAGCTTGACAATACTTAAGTCAAATTATTATTGTTGTCCAGATTATAATTAATACTAATTGTATTATATACACAGATACATGCTTCATTTTTTTTTTCTTACCTCTATCCTATTCACAGAGGTGTACAGCAAAAAGGAAAGTAAGGCATCAGTAGCTCCCTACTCTGATGGTAGAGGGGGTGATTATGAGAACAAAGGGGACACTTAAAGACTATTAGGCTCTGCAGAAAATAGAATTCATCATCAGCCATATCTCAGAGGGAGAGGTCAAACTCTAAAGGCTTTTGTGATTCTGCACAATTCAGCTGACTTCTGTTTGAATATTAGGCTTCTAGGCCTGAGCAGGGCAAACAATGAACCTCTTTAACACCTTCCAACTGAAAATCCTCTAAACCTATTGAAAAAAAGAAAAGAAAAGAAGAAAAAACCCAGCAAGCTTTCTTCCCAGCCCATTTATCACCATTGTTATCCTTGCCCCAGCCGCTTTTAAATTCAATATAACAGAACCCATGGTATTGCTTTTTTTTTGAAACAGCAATATTCTCAGAAAATGTAAATACCTGGAGAGAGTACAGGTGCACATGGTCACTTGCGGGGAAGACAACGATGTGTGATGGCTTCAAAATTGCCATCACACCTCTCAGAATCACATTTTCACTTGCCAGGAGCCTTGCTTTCAGTGTGCCCTGTGGTCCCTGTCTCCCCTACTGTGGCGTTGGCCACTCCTGTAGAAGGCATCTTCACCACTTTAAGAAGTGCTACCAGCCTGCATAAACATAAGCAAGAATAACTGAGTAAACAAAGCCAGGTGCAACTTGAATGCATGTTTAAAAAAAGAACACCTTTCAGGGAAAAGACTAAAGATTTGAGGTTTATAGCAGGCTGCTTAACATCTCTAATCAGGAATAAACACGGGATTTAAAATGGGCGGCATGGGGAGGGACAAGAGAGGAAAGGCATTTGTGTTTTGTAATTTTGCATTTCTCCTTCTTGTTTAAAAAATGCTGACCAAAGTAATATTTCAGGCTTGGTGTTTCTTCCAGAAACCGTATGAATATTTTAAATAATTGGACTCTGAATCTTTTGACAAGTTAAAACATAAATTGACTGTGTATATTCACAGAGAAAGAACTTCTATAGGATAGGAGATAGAACTGGTTAAGTTTAGGAATAATAATTGTATGAAAAAGTTGAAAAGAATTACTATGCATATAGAGGCTTCATATAAAACTTTAAGAGTCTAGATGATTAGCTAAAATAGTTGTCATTCATATCAGAATAGTTGAACACTTTTCACAGAGAAAAACTAAATGCCTAGATGAACAAACTCCCTATACTACCTGTGTGCCACTTGACATGGGCTCATCGTGTGTGGAAGAATTCTCAGGGTTGCTTTATTCAGGGATTTGTTTAACCTTTCAGTAGTAGCTAAAACAGAATATCTTTCATAGTGTCAGATATCAATACTGGCCTAAACTCAGAACAAGATTCATTAATCGTGCTGAGCTTGAAATTATAATTAACCTAAACCTCAAAGTAGATGATGCATCCGTGGCTGAACTTGACATTTATACAAACAGTGATAATTTCATGGATACGTCCTCCAAATCAGTGAGTCCAAAATAACATTTACCAGCAAAAGTGATTTTTTCTTTCCCCCAAAACAAAATTTGCCACTGGATATATTTTGAGAAAAAAGTCAAACCATGTATGTGTAGCAGTTAAAGAAAAAAAAAATGTATAGAGGACAAATGTCTGTATTAAAAAAGTAGTAGTAGCAGCAATAAAACAACTAGTGTTAGAGTTGTTTGCTGTCCTGAAAACTTTGTGAAATAAATAGCATAGATGCAATCTTCAATGGATTATCATTTGGGTAAAAGAAAGTAAAAAAGTGTCCGACCCATTGTTAGAAAAGGGGCTAGTCTACTCTCTGTACTATAAACATTTTACCCCACATGCTTCCCATCTTATACCCTCTCTGGAGTGGTAGAGAGGGGAGAGAGAGATGCAAGAACAAGAGACAGGGAAGGTGGACTGAGGCTCCTCACAAAGATTTGATAAAAGAGACAAAAAGGGAACTTGGGCAAAGCAAAATTTGAGTGAAAATGGCTTAAATTTTTCCAGAAGAAAAGAAAATCCCAGACTTCAGATTAAAAGAACTATGAGTACCAAGCAGGACAAATAAAATATGCCCATATAGAAACACATCACCCTCCAAAAAGACAAAAACAAAACAAAAACAAAAAAACGACCACAACAAAAGCCTCAAATTACCAGGGATTAAAGATAATTTATCTTCAATAGAATTCCATTTGAATCAAAGGTAGACTTTTCATCCTCAACAATGGATGTTAATTCCAATGTTCCAATAGTAAACTAGTTTGCTATGGTTATTACTATTACTATATGTTACCCAGTCACTCAAAATACAGAATGAAATAAAGAGTTGTCAAGGCTATGAAGACCTAAAGGTACCCCAACCAAAACAACTATTTAGGAAGAAAAATGAACTCAAAAGGAAGATCTGAAGATTACAGAAGTACAGTGAACACAAATATTGATTTAAACTATTGGTTACAATTGTAGGAGAACAGAACAAGAACTATATAATTTGTTTAAAATAAATTCTCATTTAGAAATACTTGTAGGTTCCCATAGTTGTAACAAAGAACAGATTTCCCAGGGAAGGCTCTTGTTTACGGTGCAATATAGACGTCTGACTGATAAATGTGACGTCTCAGACTTAGAAAATGCTTTTCATGCTAGACTTAGAGAATAGGCATTGTGCAACCATCACAATATAGCATGATTCAAGAAAAAATCATTAACAGGGAAATTATATTGAGAATCAGAACAGTGTGGGCTTTTGTAACACAAAGCCTGACTCTATTATCAGATGTTTGTGGACAGGTTTTAGACCTTACTCTTTTCTTTCTGTCTCACGTCTGGGCAAGTTGACAAGAAAGCCCAGGTGTCAACTTCTTTGGGGATGACAAGAGTTTGAAAGCAAATAAGCCCCTGCTAACCCCTAACCAAAGTAAAATACCCAAGCCAGTTTCCTTTCCTCACTCTTTCACAACCCATCTTTGGACCACCTTGGGAAGCCTGTTCTCTCTTTCACAAAAAGTTTGTGTTTATGTGAATATTATATATTTTTATACCTTCTTGATGCAGGTATAGCAAACAAACATCCAAACAAAATTTGGGGCCAGAATCCAAACTGTTTATTTAGGGTAGCCCCAGTCCTAAACTACCTAGTAAATATAAGAATTATATAGTAGAGAAATAAACTGCAATATTGTAATGTGGCGCCTGTTGATACCCTGAGAATAACCTGCCACCTATATAATGACGACGTGCCACCTGTATAACTCATGCACTCTCCAACTGAGAGTGCATAATTTAAAACCAATTCTGAAGAAAAAGAAAAGTTCAAAATAAGAAAAATATCTTATTAAAAAGAGAGAATGTGTATTTTATTCTTTAAAAAAATGTCAATAATATCATTTAAAAAAATAAAGAAAAGCTCGGGAAATGTCCCAAATTAAAGGAGACATGACAGCTCAACGCAATACCTGACCTTAAACTGGATTCAGTAGTAGATAGGGAAGAAATACTATGAAGACTTTGAGTTAACTACAAGAAAGGGATATGGCAGTCTGTTAAAGCATGTAACAATGTCATATTTACTAAAGTTGATAAATGCCCTGCTCTTAAAATATCCCTATTCTTAAGAAGAACTCAGCTATACAGGGTCATCATGTGACTTACTGTTAAATAGGACAAACACATACACCTGCACAGAGCAAGCATATCACGATACAGCAGAGTAATATGCTAACAACCCATGAATCTAGGTAAACATTGTGTAGACACTCTTAATATTCTTAGAATTTTTTGAAAGTATTAATCAATTTGAAATAAGTTAAAAGAGCATGAATATGTTTGAATAAGCGTTATCTAAAACAAACAAGTTAGTAAGACTTCTAATCTACTTGTATCATAAGTTAATAATGCTGTAAATAATTTTTAAAAGAAACTAAACATGGCTTGGCACCTACGGCTCAAGTGACTTAGGTGCCAGACACATACACCTGAGCTGGCAGGTTCGAATACAGCCCAGGCCCACCAAACAACAGTGATGGCTGAAACCAGGAAAAAAAAAA
>NW_003852398.1:23106766-23129265 GCF_000181295.1 Otolemur garnettii | reverse complement strand
TAAAATTGTTTCATAGTAGGGCTGAGTACATTGGATATTTTTTCTTCCATTCTTGGGATACTTTGCTAAGAATAAATACTATTAAGACCACTAAATATAATCTCATGGAAGAACATCCATAATTATCTGGAAAAGACAAGTGATAGTTTCTTAAAATTCAGTTTTGCAATGTGAAATCTGAAACTGAATCTGAAAATGAAAAATAAGTTTTTCATTTTCCATTCCCTTAAAATCTACTGGTTTATCTCATAAAACAAACAAAAAATTTTTTTATCTGTTGTCTGAATGACAAATTTGAAACACAAACACCACAATGGTCAATTTTCTGAGAAAACAACTATCAAAATACTCTAAACTATAGAAAATTGGAACCAATAATAATTTTAAAATCAGTAATAAAAATATTCTGGCCAATTTCACCTCAATTAAAAGACCCACCCTAAAGGATATCAACAATGAACAGATATTTCTATGATTATCTGCTTAGATTCAGAAAATAGGAAAAAAAGAAAACCCTGTAGCCATTAGGAAACTGGTTTGACATGAAATCAGACAAAAGATTTGAGAAGAATTATACCATTTCACTTGATTACATGGAAGTAAAAAGATGTGGGGGAAAAATCCTAAATACATTATTCATGAACAATCTGATCCAATAATGCTCAATCTCTGTCTAGTTCTTGAAATGGTGGTCTCTCATACCATAATGTTAGCTCCTTGAGAATAAGCACAATAAATTATTTTCTTGGACACCACAGCAGAAAAGCTCTTAAACGGGCATAAACATAGATTGTAGAGGACTTTTTGTGGCTCTCTCTCTATATTTTTTAATTTAGCTCTGCAGATTTCCTCTCTGGAAAAATTGATTAGGATGGCAGGACATGGTCATCCTCATTCAAATAATAACTACAGATGATTCCAATGCCAAGCTTTAAGTAACAACTATGCTTGTACATAGAAGACCTGCACATAAGACAATTTCAATAAGTGCTTATTAAATGGAATTGAGTTTGTGATATACCTATCCCATCTTTGATTTTTATCCTGGCTTCCTGTAGCCCTCTCAAAGCAGGGTCTTCCTTTTTGTTGTTGTTTATGATAATTGTATTGAAGTATAGTTTACGAACAATAAATTGCACCCATTTAAAATGTACAATTCAATGAGTTGTGACAGATGTGTATACCATGAAACATCATTAACATACAGAACATTCCTGTCACCCACTAAAGCTTCCTCAGCCTGCCTTAGTCCTTTCCTTTCTCCACATGTGTGCTGTAGATGACTATTGATCAGCCTTCTCCCACTGTTGATTAGTTTGCTTCTAATAATTTTAGTTGGTTTCTTTCCATGTTTGTTCTTCCACTTGGCACAATTTGTTTTAAGATTCATTCACGTGGATACACGTATCGCTAGTTCCTTTTCATTGCCAAAAGGTACCCTGCATCTTGCTTACCCATTCACTGGTTGATGGGGTTTGGGTGGTTTTCATTTTTTCCTTTATGAATAACACTCTTTGAACCTTCACGTACTTGTCTCTGTGTACACATAGGTTTTCCTTTCTCTTGGCTAAATAAGTAGAAATGAAATGTCTGGGTTGTACGATAGGCATATGTTCAACTTTTTAAAGACTGAGTTTTGCAAAAAGATTGTAACATTTTATGTTCTTACGTGTCAGAGTTCTTATTGGTTCAAATTTTTACAACTCTTGGTATTCTCAGTCTAATTTTATCTATTCTAGCACATCTGTAGTGGTGTCTTATTATACTGTAGTAGGGTCTTTCCTATCAAAGAGTTTTTAGTCTTCTCAGCCCAAATCTACCTTTGGTTACACTGCACTGAGCTCTCAGGGCCCACTCTTTCTGTTCCCCTGCCATGCCCAAATCTAAGTATCAAATCCACTGGATCCCTGGAGCAAAGATGACACTCACAGATCCTTAATCCAGAGATCATAGGACTCAGCTCAAAGAATATACAATGACTTTATGGCTCAAGCATTAGAAGTGAGACAGTTAAAGCTGACATTTCCCTGATGAGAATTGCCAGTGACTAAGGTATCAAGTTCTTCATGACCATTCTCTTGGGATTAAATAGTTTAGCATGAAACTGTTCCTATAACATGGCAAAATAAGTTGAAGAAAAACATAAAAGCAGCAGTTTATTAACCTATTGTTTTGCCTAGACAGTATCTTTGGTCAGGTTTAAAAGCAAATTAACTATCATGGATAAGAAAAAGAACAGGAACAAGGATATCCTTGTTCAGAAAATGAGCGCCTGATGTCTTTTCAGGACAGGACTACCCAGAAGGGGCCATCTTCCCCCACTTTCTCTCCTGCCTCCACACATTTGCTGATCGTTGGAGTCCCATCACTGGAAGGTAGAGAGGAAAGGGGAGATGTTGAGGGGCATCTTGCCGGCAGTAGCTCCCACGGAAGGAAGATGACAAGGACAAAGTTCACTACAGTGGGGAAATGTGAAGTGTGTGTACACTATGATGGCTGCTGCAGGTCCCGACCTACAGACACGTGACAGCGAGGGACGGGAAGGTGGGAGATTCTAGATTCATCCTACTGAAGGATGAAAGAACTGTGGGATTAGTCCATTAGCAGATACTTGGGAGGAATAGGAAGCACTGCTTTGAGGATAATCTAATGACAACTTGCCAAAAACTGAGAGGCTGCCTCTCATTTTGCGGCCCACCATTCTATTGCCATTGCACCAGGAACACTCCAGCACACTGGCCAGTGTTCCCTTTGAAGCCTGGTGCCCTGCAGGACTAGGCATATTGAGGAACAATTTTGCATACCTTGGAGATTTGAGAAAACACCCTGCATATGTGAAATAGGAAGAACAGAGATAGGTGGTTATAGAAAAGCTACAGACAGATTTTTCAAAGGGCAAAGCAGTTGTGAAAGGTTTGAATTAATTTGTCAAATAACAATAGGTGTGACTTCATCCTGTCTCACAGGCTGATGATCAAGGAAACTAAAGCTGTTTGTACATCAACTCCTTCACTAATGACAAATCAGAACAGGAAATGAGATACCAATTACTTGGAAACATAATTGTATAAAGAAAAGATACATTAACTTAAATATTTCACCAAAGATTGAATCTGGTAAACACTGCCATTGTGAGAAATCACATTGGAAAAACAAGCTCACCATTAATTTGTGTATACTGTATCCATATATGTTCAGCCTCAACTGTATCCCAGGAACATGAGGATTATTAGGGAGACATTTCTGGTATGGTCTCCTGCTAGACCAGAAACATCTTTCTCGTATGTAAATACTGTAGAACCTCTGTAAGTTGACACAGAGGTCCACAGAGGTCAACTTATATGTAACAATCTGCTTAAGTGGTCAACATAAGAAACTAGGCCTACTGTACTGGACATGTGGTGCATGTCCAGTCTATGAAAATTAAGTCAATTCAAGGAGGTCATCAAGGTGGGGAGGTGGCCAACTATGGAGGTTTTACTGTATTATTTTTTAGTCACTCTGAAAGTGATCTCCTAGTTTATATATAATAGATTACATTTTTCTGTCTCTCTCCAAAGTTCACCTCCATTATGGTGGAATCTATGCTGTGTTTGTTTCTATTCTTCTAACCACTATATTTCATCTCACAGTCCACAGGCAGTTGGCTATACACACAAAAATATATATTACTGAAACTAGGCAATGGGTCTCAGCTAATGCCCTTTGATGGGCTACAGACTCCCTGATACCCAGCTGTGTAAGTCATCAATACAGAGTCAATTCTAGAATTGGTAACAATTGATCTGGGGAGAACAGATGTATGCATATGAGATGATTGGCAAACAAGCCAGAATGATTTATAATTAGATTTTGCATTGTGTGACTCAGTCTCAGTGTGCTGGATCGGAAAAAGAAATCAATGTGATTTGAGTCACTAGGAAAGTTTTAGAGGGGAGTAAATTTATGTTGGCACTTGGAGAATGGCTAAGAACAGTACAGGAGGTAAGAAAGAAGTAGGATTTTTTTCCTTTTGAGACAGAGCCTCAAGCTGTCACCCTGGGTAGAGTGCTGTGGTATCACAGCTCACCACAACCTCCAACTCCTGGGTTAAGCAATTTTCCTCCCTCAACCTCCCGAGTAGCTGGGACTATAGGAGCCCGCCACAACACCCAACTATTTTTTGGATGTTGTTGTCGTTGTTTGGCAGGCCCGGGTTGGATTCAAACCTGCCAGCTCTGGTGTATGTGGCTGGAGCCTTAGCCACTTGAACTACAGGTGCTGAGACAGAAGTTAGGATTTTTAAATACTTTTTAGTCACCTAATATCTGAACCTCTTTTGGTATTTGAGAAATTGCCCAATATGATAGGCATTGTTGGGTTATCAATACAGAGGCTGAAAATACCACATATTCTTTTTTCCAGTCACCCATTTGAGTTTAGGCTTGGACATATGAGAGTTAGGAGATGGTCTTATCCCAAACTCACAACCAGAAGCTGGATGTTGAAGACAGCAGGAAACATTTGCCAAATGCGCAGCTGCAGACATCTTCACTAGACCAGTTTGAGGCATAATTTTTGCCTTTTTTCCTGGATTTTTGCTTCAAAAAGGTGGCTTTCCAGCTTTTCTGGATATTCTACTATGCTACCATATATCATTTTAATAAATATAATTTTCTATTTAAATTTGCCAGAGATAGTTTCTATTGCTTTCTACTAAAAATTCTGGAAAAAGTAAGAATGTTGTATAGGTAGATGCAACAGAGATAAGACACAGGGAGGAAAAATAGCACATGGCATGAGTTTCAGGCAGCATTTACCCTGGTTAGAATAATGAAGAGTCTTCCTCAAGTCTACATGACATGTGCCTCTGGGCTGGCCAAATTAATCACTGAACTGGACACCTAAAAGACAGACAGGAAGCCTGTTTGTCTGGACAAAGAAAAAAATTTTCACTAACCTCCCACCGTTGTACTTCCAACATGGTCCAAATATGTGATGGTCTCATGATTTGGTCATTTTTCATGGTTGGACATGCTAGTAGTGGACCTAATAGCAATGACTTCTTCTATTTGGACCCTGATATCCATATCCATTCTTTAGGTTTTAGCAACATAATTCTTTGGAGTGAAGGTAACAAGTCTAAAAATATGATCCATTGACAACCTACCAAAAAACTCCTGAGGAGCTCAGTTAAAAATGCAGATTAGATTCCCTGGCCAATCCTTCTAAGATTGATCCAGTGGATGGCTGAGTCAATGTGGAATGTCCTGGAATCTGCATTTTAACAAGCCTCTTGAGCTATCTTGAATACACGGAGGTTAGGGAACCAGTGACCTAAGGGCTCAAACTGGGTTTTAGTACATAATCCAAAAAAAATGATAATTTCATTTTCTGATCGAGGCTCAGTTTTGTAGTATGTCTCCTCAAATGCTATCTAGTAGAAGTGGGTTCGGTTACTCTCTGGTTTGTTTTGCCCACTTATCATTCAGAATTGGCTCTTTATTCTAGTAATCTTCTCATACGAGCAAGATCTAATCTATTGCCTCTCCCTCTTCAATTCATTATTATTAATGTAGTCAAATCTTGAACAACACAAAATACATCTAAAATCTAAGTGTGAAATTATTAATCTAGACTGTATTTAGTATTACTCTTACATAAATTTATCCTTCCTAAATTAACTAAGAATATAATCCTTAAAAAGTTCTCCATTCATATGGATCAGAAGATGCAGAGGGAAGAGAACCAGAAGTATGGAAGAGCTTTAACTCCATATCATGGGCACAGGAAGATTTGTGTGTTTGATCAGTAGAGAGAGAAAGTAGGTTGTTGGCCTTAGATCATACAGTTTTCAGTCGTGATAGTAAGGATGTGCAAGTACCTCATGTCTACTTTCCAAAGTAGGAGAATGTGGAGTAGGAGTTTCCTGTGGCTGGTGTTAAATTATGGTAAATTGGAAGACTAAGAACAAACTTATTGCCTCCTGGTTCTGAAGGCCGGAAGTCTGAAATCAAGGTACCAGCTGGGCCAAACTCCCTCTAGTCTAGGGTCTGGTGGCTGCCAGCATTTGATTTGTGGCCACATCATGATATGGCCTTTTATCTCTACATCTATTTAAAAAAGGGAGGGGAATGCATCTCCTCTGTTAAATCTTCCTCTGTCTCAGTTTTATAAAGAACTTGGGATTATCTTTAGTGCTCACCCAGACAATCCAGTACAAGGTACTCCTCTCAAAATTGTGGATTTAATCATTGGCATGTATGGTAACATTTATTCTTATTGTATAAAGTAACATTCACGTGTAATAGACTGAATATTTGTATCCCTTCCAAATTCACATGTTGCAGTTTAAATGCCAAAGCGATGACAGTAGTCAGTGAGGCCTTTGGGAAGTAATTAGAGCAAGGGGAGAAATTTCACAATTGAGATTAGTGTCCTTAATAAAAGATATCAGAAAGCTATGTCTTCCCTTCCACTATGTAAGGAGACAATGAGAACACCCCATCTGTGAACTATCAGGTCTTCACTAGACACTGAATCTGCTGGGACCATGATCTTGGTCTTCTCAGCCTTTAGAACAATTTGTGGTTTATTAAATATCTGATTTATGGTATATTGTTAGAGCAGCCTGAATATATTAATATGCAGAATTTCCAGGGATTAGGATGTGAATATATTTTGAGGGGGCCACCATTTAACTAAGTGTAGGAGTCTTAACTTGTCTTAAGAGAGAGGCATATGTGTTTTTCTGAGGACAGGATTCATAGCTTCCATTAGATTGCCAAAAAGTCTTTGATTTAAAAAAAAAAGTTTTAAATCACTTCTTTAGTAAAAGAGGAAGTTGAAGAGAAAATATATTTTCAAAGTTGGAAGATACTTCAAAAATATATAGTTCAATTTCCTCAATTGTTGAGATGAGATTTGGTCAGAATTTTACTTGTATCTTCTTCCTCATCCTTCACCCTCCACGAGCTCCTGTGGAATCCACCATCAGCTCCGAAACTGATAAAAAGGGGCCAGTCACTGTGCCACCTCTCTTAAGTCATCGTCCTCAGCCACAGATGCTTTCATCTTCAGTGGAGAAAAATCAGCTCTTAACCATGGGTTCTATATCTTTCTAGATATTTCATAATAAGAAGTTATCAAAAATGATATTCCTCACCTACCATAACTGTCTCATTCCTTCACATTCCCTTCCTCATCTATCTCTCAATCAGAAGAGAAAGTATATATATTTTTTGGTCCTAAGAAGCTAGAGTGGAATTTCAACAAGGAACAAGTGCAAAATTCTTCTAATTCCTTTTAAAGAGACTTCTTAGATACTAACAGTTGAAGGGAGACAGAAATGAGGGTAAATTTATAGGCAAACCAGGAAATAATTGGCGTTTCATAAACCCATGGCCTCACATAGTTCTCTTTGCATTCTTCATTTTGGAGGCCTCTCTTCTACTAGCAAAATATTTCCTATTTTCACCTCAGAATTATATTTTGCATTTACTACAAACTCATCTATTGATTCTGAAGCTATAGCTCTCACATAATTTACCATAGACACTAATCTATATTTTTCTATATGATACCTGACTTTTACTTAATCCTTATATACAGTTGAATTTTGTTTTGTTTTTTGAGACAGAGTCTCACTTTGTTGCCCTCAGTAGAGCGTTGTGGCTTCATAGCTCACAGCAACCTCAAACTCTTAGGCCCAAGTGATTCTCTTGCCTCAGCCTCCCAAGTAGCTGAGACTACAGGCGCCTGCCACAATGCCTCATCTCTAAAAATATACCTTCAAAGTTGGAAAGTATATTTTACAGATATAAAGTAGATGGCTATTTTCAGAGCTGATCTCAAACTCCTGAGCTCAGGCAACATACCCACCTCAGCCTCCTTCCCAGAGTCCTGAGATTATAGCTGTGAGCCACCATGTCTGGCCTAATTTAAGTTGCTAGTTGTTTTTTTTTTTTTAAACAGCCACTAAAATAAGTTACTATTAAAGTTTGGAAAATGTTCATAAATCACTCTAAGTCATCAGAGGTATAGATTTCACCTTTCATTTATTTATTCAACATTTGCCTGCTACAGCCCAAGGGTTTCACATTCTAATGGATTGTTTATTTGCATATTCTATAGGGTTGAAAAGGTTTAACCTGATTTGAGGTACCAATCAAGTATGAAAGACTAGCCTTTGAGGGTCATTTGAGGCACATCTGCTATCACATGGGTATGATTATTATGTCTCTTGGGAAAAATGTTACAGAAAAAGAAAAGTTTCCAGAAAATCAGCTACCAGTGACTCATGAATTCCTTGTCAATTTATCAGCTTTATCCCCTTTTAATGATGCCTTACCTAGCAATCAATTTTACAAGTCATACTCTCTGCTGTGCACTGGGCAGCCTAAGAAAGCACAAATTCCTAGCCTGATCACACACTTAAAAATAAGAAGGTTGTGCCAGAACAAGAACATATATCTTACTAAAGAAACTGAAGGTGAGATATAAAGAGAGGTCATTCTTTCACATTAGACTTGGGAATTAAAACAAGAAATCACACGAGTGGGAAGTCCTTCCAAAAAGAATACTCGAAGTGGAGGAGAACATGATGAGCCATCAGTAGCTTAAGGAGCATGGACACCAAGCACCCTGGAAACAGACCAGAGCTGGCGGAGTCATCACAGCTGTTTCATAATGAGCTTTAACACTGCTGCCCTAGGGTCATTCCCGTCTGCTCTTCTAGACCCAGTTTCTTCATCTACATAATTGAGAAATCTCAGATGAGTCTAAATAGGTCATGCTTATCAATAGTGCAGGACCTAAGGTCAGATACACCTGGGTTCATGTGTTGGCATCATCACTTCCTATGTGACCTTTAGCAAGTAATTTAAGCTCTGACCCTCAGTTTCCCCAAGCTTAAAATGTATAATTAGGAGAATGATATGAAGCAATGCATGAAAACCTGGTTCAGATACTACTACGCAGCAAATATTGGGGAAATGTAACCAATGTCATCCTCACTCTTTTGATGGGTCCAAGTCAGGAAACAGACTTGAGTGATGGGGAGAGGGGAGGGAGCCAATCAAAAATGAACATTGAATGAGTACTTGCTGGAAAAATCCTAACTTAGACTTGTAATTAGGAGCAGACTCAGAAAGTAGGCTTTCCATGTCTTGAATGACAAAAGTACCCAGAAATGTCTGTCAGAATGACCAGAGGATTCCTGGGTCACACGACAGGGGAAGAGACGACCTGGAGCAGCAGATCTAAATGGAGTCACTGACACCCACTTTTATTTTGGAGTTTAAGAAGTTAGAAATGAGCACAATGAATATTACAAACATATTCCAGTACCTGCCCTTTGAAGCTGACATTTTCTTCCTTGTTTTTAGGATTTGTGCTTTTGGAAGAAACAACCTCACAGATCAAGTGAAGGGCTCATTTGCCCTCACCTGTGGCCCTTTGCCCTTGTTTGTTCAACAGGCCATCCCGTTGTGCACCGTAGGTGGGGACCCCTGGTGAAGGCAGGTGTTCTCCCCCAGTCAACTTAGGTTTCCCAGTTACATCCCTCTCCTACACTTCAGCACAAAGCGATGTGCACCACAGTGAAAATCATCACTCTACCTTCAATTATGAGACACTCGGAGAGCCGAGTCTGCAGTGGTGGCAGACTCTCTCCTACTTGCTGATTCACTGTAAGGGTCCACACGTTTCCACTAGGTTTTCCCTCCCAGTCCTGTAAGCTGGGAAGGCGATTCCCAGGAATGAATTCATCAGAGCAGAGCGAGTCCGCAGAGCACCGCTGCCCTACAAAGGGTCTGAAGCATTCAGCTTTGCTTTTTACTAGTTCCAGCGCATATCTCCCACACTCCAACGCAATTCCTCCCCAGAGAAACCCTGACAAAGAGGTAAAATCGGAAGAACACATCAATGAATTGGACCAGTGACACACCAGAAAGTCACCAATAGAGCAAATCTTCTTTCTGTCAGTCGGCAGCCTTAATTACAGTCCCACCAATGCTCATTATCCATTTTCCTTTGCAGTCTGTGTAAGCAGAGAGACCTCAGAACACTTAACAAATGCAGGGGTTAGAAGGCTAGCAGAGATACACCCTTGGGACTCTATGAAGTATGTTTTAAGCAATAGTGAGCATAAATTCAGGCTGTAGAGTTATTTGGATGAAAGGCACCGTATAAATGCAGCTCGTTACCATAATCATTAAGCAACTGTTCAGGATGAGCAGAGCTCTGTCTCTGCACCTCCTCTTTCCTTTAGGAAGAAAAATGACTGAATTGGTCCCTGGCCATTGATGGTGGAAAATGCAGCACAGAAGGAGATTTTTGACACCGGAGTTTTTGAGCCCACATTCATGAATAGGCAAAGTGCCCTGTTCTCTGTTGGGGAACACTTTGAAATTCTCAGATAGGCCAGGTTCTGACCCAAGTCCTTGTTCCCGACAGTGCATGACATACTTTTCACATCTAACAATCGTAATACACTTACCTGGTGCTGGCACCAAGGGTGAAAACATGTTGCGAGCATAGAGAAGACGGACAAGGAGGCATCAGGACCCACAGAAAGAACCAGCTGGGAGAAGGGAGTTTCCATCAGCAGAGCCCGTGGCAGCAGGCTAATGTAGGGTGGGTAATTTAGATAATCAAGGAAATTTCCAGCACCTCCAATAAGGGGCACCTGGACATGTTTTGACTGCCATGTTCTGTGAAGCCAGCTGATCTCAGAGAAAGGTGGGGTGGAGTGACAAGTCTATACCTGGAAACATCAGAGTCACCTGGAAGATTTGAAAAAAACACATATTTCTGGCCTAGGGTTTCTGATTCAGCCATCTGGGGCTGGGTCTTGTAATTTTCTGTTCTTGCAAGATTGCAGGTAATGCTGATACTGCTAGTTCAGGGAAGATACTGGTATAGGGTGAGAGGCCAGAGCTACAAAGGGAGAGAAAAACGATGTGAACTGAATCACAGGCACGCTTTGTCACCTTAAAGGCAGCACATTTCCTTTTTTGGCCTACCTGAGACATTGGAATTAGACTGGGCCTCTCAAAATGCATTTCTTTGATTACCTGCAACTGAATTACCCAGAATGCTGGTGAAATGTAGATTTCAGGGCCCACATCCAGTTATCAGAATCTTAGAGCTGGTGCTTAGAATCTGCAGCTTAACCATGCCCCAGCTGATTCTTATAATAATTAAAGTTTACAAATGGCTGAAGTATAGAAACTCCAGTGTTCCCATTAAATCAAAGATGCCATGAACCTGATGAAAAAGCAAAAAAATATTATTGTCTGCTCTTGAAGAGACAATCATCATTGCCTTCATACAAGTAACCCTTGGGAATTAAACTTCAAACTATTTTGAAAGAAGAAGACCAATTGTGGAGGCCTATCCAAATTACCCATATTCCTTACAAAACAAAACAATGCACCAATTCTTGAGTATAAAACAAGTTTTCTGGATCAGAGTGGAAAGAAAAGAGGTGAAAAACTTGAGGGAGAAAATTAATAGGACCTCAACCAATTTTTCCCTACTCTTTTACTCATAATGCTCATGGCTTGCATTAGTTAAAGTTCTCCAGAACCAATAGGAGGTGTGTGCGCGCGTGTGTGTATGGAGGTCAATCTTTTTTTCTATTAAGGCCTGCAATTTATTAGATAAGGCCAACACACCTGGTGGAGGGCAATGTGCTTTATTCAAAATCCACTGATTAATGTTTACATTTCATCACAAAACACCTTCACAGAAACATGCAGAATAATTAATATTTTGCCAAATATTTGGGCACCATGCTTTCTAACCTATTCTATAGTCTATTTACACACTAATGTACCCCCAGAGAAAGACACAATGTCTGATGCATTATAGGCAGACAGTATTTCTTAAATTTAACAAATTTAACAATTTCTAACACCATCCTCCTCCTCCTTCTTTTCATCCAAGTTCAAATGGTTACTTCAGAGGAAATAATCAGAACTTAAGCTCCAAACTTCCTTATGGCTAATATTCTATTTTTTAAAACATTTCAAATTAATATGAAGGTACAAACGATTTTGCCTGTGCTTGTCAGGCAAAATCCAAGCTGTAGTTCAGCCCTTCACCCAGGAAGCGTGCTTTATGTGCTTACATTCTGCACCTTAGGTGAGAGCAACCAATCCCTCTCCCTCCTCCTCTCTTTTCTCTATTCCCCCCCCCCAATTTTAATTGTATTTTTCTTCCATGTGGGCATGTAACTGTTTTTCTATTGGTTTCATGTTGGTATTGAGTACATTAGATACTTGCTTTTCCATTCTTGTCATAGTTAACTAAGAATAATGCGCTTCAACTCCATCCAGGTTAATACAAAAGTTGTAAAGTCTCCATCTTTTTCATGGCTGAATAGTATTCCACAGCATACATGTACCATAGTTCATTAATACATTCAAAGGTTAATGGGCACTTGGGTTGATTCCACATCTTAGTTTTTGTGAATTGAGTTGTGATGAACATTCTAGTGAAAATGTCATTTTGGTAAAATATTTTTTTTCTCAGTAGATACCTAGTAATGAGATCGTGAGATCAAATGGAAGGTCTATTTTTAGCTCTTTGAGGATTCTCCATACTTCTTTCCATAGAAGCTAAATTAGTTTGCAATCCCACCAAAAGTGTAAAACTGTTCCTTTCTCTCAACACTCCATCCAGCATTTGCAGCTTTGGGACTCTGTGATATGAGCTAATCTTACTTGGGTTAGGTTATATGTCAGGGTGATTTGATTTGCATATCTCTGATGATGAGAGATGATGAGCATTTTTTAATATATTGGCTAGTCATCTGTCTTCTTCTCAGAAGGTTCTTGTCATGTCTCTTACCCACCGATAAATTGAATTGTTAGTTCTTTTCTTGTTGATTATTTGAGTTCTCTGTAGATTCTAGTTATCAGCCTTTTGTCAGAATAATAGCATCTGAATATCTTCTCCCATTCTGAAGGTTGTCTGTTTCCTTTGGTTGTTCCCTTAATTATGCAGAAGATTTTTACCTTGATCATACCCCATTTATTTATTTTTGGTGTTGCTGCAATTGCCAAGGGGGTTTCTTCTCAATTTTCTTTCTTAGATTGATATTGATAAGAGTTTTTCCCACACTTGCTTCTAGAATTTTTATCATTTCATGTCATAAATTTAAATCTTTTATTTGCAAGAGTCAATTTTGTAAGTGGTAAAAGGAACAGATCTGTTTCAGTCTTCTACAGGTGGCTAACATGTTCTCCCAGCACAATTTATTAAATAGGGATTCTTTTTCCCAGTATATGCTTTTGTTTGGTTTATTGAAGATCAGATGGTGATATGCTTCTGGTTTCCTCTCCAGGTTCTCTATTCTATTCTATAGATCTGTATCTCTATTTTTTGTGCCAGTACCATGCTATTTTGATCACTGTCAATTTGTACTATAACCTGACATTTTGTAAAGTGATGTCTCTAGATCTGTTTTTATTTCTTAGAATTGCAATGACTATTTTGGTTTTTTTCTGGTTCCATTTAAAGTGCAGTACCATTTTTTTCAAGTTCCTCAAAGTATGACATTGGTGCTTTGATGGAGATTGCATTAAATCTGTAGATCACTTTGGGTAGCATAAACATTTTAACAATGTTGATTCTTCCCAGCCAAGAGCATGGTATATACTTCCACTTGTTAACATCTTCTACTATTTCCTTTCTCAGAGTTTCTTAGTTCTCCCAGTAGAGATCCTTCACATCCTTTGTTAGGTATATTCTCAGATATTTCACTTTCTTTGAAGCTATTGTGAAGGGAATTCTGTTTTTGATTTGCTTCTCAGCTTGACTGTTGTTGCCATATATGAAGGCTACTGATTTGTGGACATTGATTTTATATCCCAAGATGTTACTGTATTTCTTGATCACTTCGGGAAGCCTTGTGTTTAAGTCCTTTGGATTTTCTAAGTATAAGATCATATCATTAGCAAATAGCAAGAGTTTGACCTCCTCTGTCCCTATTTAAATATCCTTGATATCCTTCTCTTGCCTGATTGCATTGGCTAGAACTTCCAGCATTATTTTGAATCATAGTCTTAAAAGTGGAATAACCTTGTCTGGCTCCAGTTCTAAGTGAAAATGCTTTCAGTTTTACTCCATTCAGTATGATGCTGGCTGTGGGTTGGTTGTAAATGATGTCCATCAGTTTAAGAAATATCCTGTCTATGCCTCCTTTCTTAAGTGTTCTTCTCAGAAAAGGATGCTGAATTTTGTTGAATGTTCTTTCTGTCTCTATTGAGAGGATCATATTGTCTTTGTTCTTGCTTCTATTTATGTGGTGAATTAAATTTAGGATTTATATATGTTGCAACAACCTTTCATTCCTGAAATAAAGCTCACCTGATCATGTTATATACTTTTTTTAATGTGTAGATGTCTGTTTGCTAGGATTTTATTGAATAGTTTTGTGTTGATATTCACAAATGATATTGGTATGTAGTTTTCTTTTTTTGTTTACTGTTTCCTGATTTTGGTATCAGGGTGATATTTGCTTCATAGAATGAGTTGGGGAGGATATCTTCCTTCTCAATGTTTTGGGAAAGATTTTGTACTATAGGTATGAGTTCCTCCTGAAGGTTCAGGAGAACTCTGGTCTAAAGCCATCTGGACCAGGACTTTTCTTTGTTGGAACTTTCTTTATTGTTGTTGCAATTTCAATGCTTGATATTAGATGAAATGTTCTAGTCTTTTCTGGTTTAGTTTAGGAAGGTGATGTGAAGTCAGGTTTTGGTTCATTTCTTGTACATTTTCAAATTTCTGAGCATAAGAATTTTTTGTAGTAATCAATGATGATCTCTCTCTCTCTTTTTTTTTTTTTTGAGACAGAATTTTACTATGTTGCCCTCAATAGAGTGCTGTAACATCACAGCTCACAGCAACCTCAACTCTTGGGTTTAAGTGATTCTTTTATCTCAGCCTCCCAAGTAGCTGGGACTACAGGCACCCTCCACAATGCCCGGCTATTTTTTTGTTGGAGTTGCCATTGTTGTTTGGCAGGCCCAGGCTGGGTTCAAAC
This sequence comes from Otolemur garnettii, assembly GCF_000181295.1. Lineage (NCBI taxonomy): Eukaryota > Metazoa > Chordata > Mammalia > Primates > Galagidae > Otolemur > Otolemur garnettii. The sequence continues at coordinate 23,114,234 of NW_003852398.1, read as the reverse complement.
CCTCTAGCCCTGGTGTATGTGGCTGGTGCTCTAGCTGCTGAGCTACAGGTGCTGAGCTAGTTATGTTCTTTTGTATCTCTGTGGTATCTGTTGTTATTTCCCATATTCATTTCGGATTGAAGTTATTAGAGATCTTAGTTTGCTGTTTCTAGTCAATCTGACCAAGGATTTACCATTTGTATTAATTTTTCCATAATAGAAAATCCCTCCTCAGAAATATCTTCTAGTCCCAAGATTCTCCCAAATTAGGTGGGTACTTTTCATTTATGGATCTGTATATATGTTATTTAAAACTGAAGGATTACCTTTAGACTGCACCCTGGCTATTTTCTATCTTCTACAGGAGAAGGCCAAGTGGCATTTCTTCAGAAAGGAGGAGTGTTCCAACTTCCTTGTTATTCACAGAAGGTTGGGGGCCAAGTGGCCCAGGACATAGTTAATAGTGCAAATTAGAAATTATTTAAAGTCTTTATATTCCTTTTATCTCTTGGCTATCTGAGCTATGGGAATCCTGTTGCCAAGATTCACAGTGACAGGCTGAGGCTGATTCAGTTTCTTTTCCTCTTCCTTTCCCATTTCAGATTCATGGCCCTGAACCTGTCCATTATGTATGAATAATCTTGGGCTTGGGTCTCAATGGAAAGGGACAGTACTTAATTCAAAAGAGCCTTGGGTATTCATAACTTGTGAAGGAAGATTTTATAATAAATGATTTTCCAATTCTGTCAAAGAGAAGCAGATTGAAAGTGGAAAGTTTCCCTTTTGGAAACTAATGGGTAATTATATAAGTCAAGAAACTAAACTATGGCCTTATTCTTTGAACCAATAATTTTATTTTAAAGAATCTATTGTAAATGCCAAGAAAGATTTATATTACAAGATATCCATCACAACATTTTTTCTAATAGCAAACATTGGTAGCACCTTAAATGCCCAACATAGGATTTTGCTTACATTGTAATCACCAAACAGAATAAAGACAGACATTCTAAATATTGCAAAGTTAACATTGAGATAAAATTCTTCATTACATTTAATGACAATTTGGTACATAAAATTATTTGTAAAGTATGACTCACTATAAACTTGAAGAAAAAGTAAATTAGTTTGCAATAAAAGATTAAATAGAAAAGATAATTATTATATTATTTTTATCTGGTTAAAGAATCAATGAGTGATTTTTTTTCTCTTTCGACTTTTTCAGGTTTTAAATACAAGGTATATATACAACTTTTTTACCCCTGTGCTAAGTTAAGGCACATCTTTAGTTATTATTTTTTAAAGAACATCCTTTTTAAAATTAATTTTTACATCTCTTTTACCAATATTTAAAACCAAAAATGTCCTTGTCACATTTTGCCTTTCTTCTTAGCTGCTGAGTGCTATTAGCTTTTCTTCCTCATCTTTTCACTAAGTAGCCTTTGAGTAGAGAAACATGCAATTCGTTATCCAAACCTACGTATTTCTGAAGAGAAAGCAGGTGCCATGAATAATGAATGGTGCAGAGACAACAGGTACAAACTAGGACTGTCTTAGGCAAGTGAGAACGTGTGGTCAGCCTACTATTGAAAGGCTTCATTTAATCAGGTAACAACTAAGCTGGGATTTCTTTTCCAAATATCTAGCACATGAGATTCAGGGCATGGTCTATTGCATAGCTATTTGAACCTACAGCTGAAATCCCTAGTGTCTCTGGGGATAGCTGCTGTTTCAGGATGAATACTTTGGTTTGCCAATCTGGATTTCTGCCTTGCTATCTATTTATCTACTTTACCCAAGATTTGGGCTGTTTTGTAGTATGAGTTCTCACCCCAACTTTCTAGCCCAGCAAATTGCCAGAAGCATTAGTCAATTAAAGATCCTGGAGAATTTTTGGAAAATACATTTTACAAGTTTCTATCCAGGGATTCAGTGAGTGCTTTATGGACCACATGTGAGATACAACATTCGATTGTATTGTCTATGGGGTGGAAGTTATCACTAAATTCACAAAATCTGGTAGTTTGGCATACAATACACACTCAATAAATACTTCTGGAATAAAAGAATACATGAATTCATGAATGAAAAATCATTTACAAAACTGTATAACATTTAATTTTGCTTCACAATAATATCCTACTTTCTCTCTAGCTTGATGAGGATGTAATTCAATTCTTTATTTTTTTTTTGAGACAGAGTTTCAGAATGTCACCCTTGGTAGAGTGCCAGGGCATGGCATCACAGCTCACAGCAACCTCACACTCTCAGGCTTAAGTGATTCTCTTGCCTCAGTCTCCTAAGTAGCTGGGAGTACAGGTGCCCACCACAATGCCTGGTTATTTTTTGTTGCAGTTGTCATTGTTGATTAGCTGGCCCAGGCCCAGTTCAAACCTGCCAACTTTGGTGTACGTCCTGGCACAGTAACCACTGTAATATGGGTGCCACACCTGTAATTCAATTCTTAACCTAAAAATACTTTAGGGCCAGATGTGATGGCTCACACCTATAATCCAGCACTCCAGGATGCCAAGGCAGCTGGAGTTTTTGAGCTCAAGGGTTCAAGACCAGCCTGAGTAAGAGTGAGACCCAGTCTCTAAAAATAGCCAGGTGTTGTGACAGGCACCTGTAGTCCCAGCTACTCAGAAGGCTGAGGCATGGGGATTGCTTGAACTCAGGAGTTTGAAGTTGCTGTGAGCTATGATGCCATGGCTCTACTTAGGGTGACAGGGTGAGACTCTGCCTCAGAAAATAATAATAAGTAAAATAAAAAGTTTAGCTATAGCAGAACCTCTGCAAGTTGAATACCCAAGGGACTGTAATAAACTGGCCAACACAGGGAAGTGGTCACATGAGGAACTAGGCCTACTGCACTAATACATACATGTGGTGCATGTCTGATTTATGCAAATTAGGACATCTTTAGGTAAAGAGATGGTCAACTCTGGAGGGTCTACTATAATTACATTAGATTATTACCTGCTTATAAGTCTTAATAAAGGAATAAGGACTTACGGGTTTCTTGACTGGTACATTTAATTGAATGTAAATTTTGTGAAAAAGAAGATAAAATTGTCTTTGTTTTTTCAAATTCTGACTGAAATACACTGTCTATTAGCAAACTAAGTAGATCACATCAAGAGGAACTCAACTCTTTTAAAGCCATTTTATTATGAAAAAAATGTGAGCAGAGGTAATGGGTTTGAGAATAAGTTCATTCAGAAATAAAAAATGAGAAGTAGAGCTGAATCAAGAAAGAGAAAACAACTCACATTTTAAGGGGATTCTCCCCAAGCCAAGTAAAACTAACACTAATAACACTAATAACAGTGCTACCAGCTGTTCATGTGAACACCTTGCTTCTTGCTTCCTCAGGATCAGAGAATGAAAACAAGACACATACGTTTAAATCAGCAAGCAAAGAAGTTTATTAGTAAGCAATAGTACACTCCTACGAGGGTAGGAATGGGCACACATTCAAATGAACAGTGACCCTCGGGTTTCTGTGCCATCCCTTTTTCTTCTGTCTGGCCTGTCTTCCTTTGTGAAGCTGTCTCTTTCCCTTTTTTCCTAATCAGTGGGGGTGTTGTCTCCATCCAGCAGTCAAGTGGGAGAGTTATTCACTTTATATGGTCAAGGTGGGGTGTGCCACCTCAAGTGAAGCCCACTGGGGTTTGGGGCAAACCCTAATGTCGTGTGTCTTGTATTGTTTCTGCTGTGTTTCTTGTGACACCTGGGCTTACCTTTATCTTGTTAAGTGACAGTATGTTTTCTTAGTCAACATCCCATCCATTCACACTGCCCACTGTGTACTTCCTCTGCTCATGTCTTACTCTCTTACCCATGCTAATAATAGTAAGGACAACAAAAAGAAAAATGATAACATGAAAATAATGTAGAAAAGGGATTCTGGATTTGTGGTTCACTTAGCTTGAAGAAAAGACTTACAAAGCATTAGAGAACAATATAAAATCCTCTGCAATTCAGTGCTAAATTGCACAGTACAAAAAGAAATGCTCTAAAAGTTTCAAAGAGAATAATGTAAATTGGAATTTTGAGAGATACACTTCCTGCTCAGATTCCTCTTTGAGAAACACAAGCAACCTTCCTAATAGGAATATTTCTTCTTTGTCAACTCACAGTGGCCTTGGTAGGAAGTTTGGGCAGTTGAAAGAAGATATAGTTTTAGAAGAGCTGAAAGAACTCTTTGTCAATCTATCAACATTGCGGTTTCATCAAAGGAACTAGGGCAAAAGAGTGGGCACTTTTTAAGGAGGAATGAAATTTGTTTTAAATCTACATGTGTTTAATATTGTCAAGAGTAGTGGGATCGGATAATGTTCTTTCTCCTCTAATACCTATTCTATTATTTCAATTTTTTAAAATTGTAATATTCATGTTTTTTAAGGAACACTTTTATGATAGAAAAATTAGAATAAAAACATGGAAGCAAAAAAAGATTAAAAATTAAATAACATTATCCTACCTCCTATAAATTCCTATTTTTACTCCTTGAGATGGATGTTCTAGACTCTTTTTAAATGCATATATACCTACCTGATTTTGTTTTATTTTTCAAAAATGGGTATTATTTTTAATCTTTTTTCTACTTAACTTAAAATATTTACTAACTTACTCCTTGTAATTCTAGAATCCCATTGTATATGATGTGTGGAGTACACCAAGAGTCAGGGGACCTCAGAGGGAGATGATCTGCAGCTGAGGGGTGGACCCTCAGGCCATTTGTCCACAGGTGCTCCTTGTGGAGAAAGAGCCGGAGCCTTCAGCATGTAGTCATTTGTTAACTACTCCCCTCACCTGTGTTGTACAGTCTCAATAAAAGGCTACTGCAGAGGTGGCTTGGGGCTACCCTGCAAAGAAAGGCTAGCCCACCTCCTACAAACTTGTACTTCACGCCTGGTTCCTTCCTGCAGTGGTCAAGACCAGGGCCATAGGGGCCCGAGGGGTTGCGACAATAGTGTGTATATCACTTTGTGTAAATGAAGTAAAATGTATTTAACCAGTACTCTATTGATAAAATCTACAATTTTCAATTCTTTACTGTAATTGAGTGGTACAATGAATATCCCTATTCTCAGATGGATTTATTTTAAATATAGGAATAAGAGCCTTAAGCTACAGCATTAGGCTCAGATGGAGTGTGGTTAGGGTCTCATCCAGTGGATAAAGGAAGCATTGTGGGGCAGCACCTGTGGCTCAGTGGGTAGGGTGCCAACCCTATATACCAAGGGTGGCAGGTTCAAACCCGGCCCCTGCAACAAAAAAAATAGCTGGGTGTTGTGGCAGGCGCCTATAGTCTCAGCTACTTGGGAGGCTGAGGCAAGAGAACCGCCTAAGCCAAGGAGTTGGAGGTTGCTGGGAGCTGTATGATGCCATGGCATTCTACCGAGGGCGATAAAGTAAGACTCTGTCTTTACAAAAAAAAAAAAAAAGAAGAAGAAGAAGAAGCAGCAGCATTGTGAAGCTGGAAGCCTTTTCTATCATTTTGGGTCTTTGGGAAATTTTCCTTCCTCCTGTGGCTGGAATCAAACCTTTCTTTAGGTGGCATTGCATTTTACCTGTTTGTGTTCAGACCTGTCCAACCAGTTGTTTAATTAATTACCCTGAGTTTGGAGCCACAAAAGCCTTTCTTCAGGTCATAAACAGACTTTCCATTACTTTTTCTCAGTTGTAATGCCACAGGAGTGAAAATTTAAAAACTCCAGGACTATACCTTGTCCATAGTGTGTATTTCTCTCACACGCTTCCTTTCTATCACCTTTTTTTTTTTTAAATCCCTCAGTTTCTTTCTTTCTTCTCTCTTTCCTTCCATTTATCTAGCACATATTCCCTGGAGATATTCCCTATTCTAGAGGTAACAGACAGTTGCTGATCTCATAGCTTTGCATTGCTATGAGGATGAGGGAACAGAGACTGTGCTCAGGAAGAAAAGGGAAATTAAGACATGATTAACTCTGTAAAGGGAACAGCCTAAGTTAAGGACTAGAGGATGACCAGCTGTGGTGGGAGTGCTTGGTCAGTGTGGTCTAGGAGAGTCTCACTGAGGAAGTGTCACGCAAACTGAAAACTGCACAGAATCTGGAGGGAGATTATTCTAGGCAATGCCAGCAAGATCAAAGGCTCTGAAGGGGAAACAAGCTTGGGGTTTTCGAAGAAAAGTTGAAAAGTCTGTAAGGTTGAGATACAGGATAGGAACCAGGATTATAAAAGTTAATAGGGATCAGAGGGTGAAAGATCTTATACGCCCCACAGAGTTTAAGATTGTACTTTATATAGAAGGAGGCCATTATACAGAAGGGTGCCACCATCTCATTTACATTACAGAAATCTCTTTGGCTGCACCTAGATAAGGAAGTATCAGGATACAAGAATGCCTCCAGGATGGCCAGGCAACTGGGGATGGTGATGGCTTGAATATCCAGGAAATGGACATCTTGAAAGGAAATGAAGGCTTGATGCCTCCATAAAGACAGGAAAGCACCTGGATCTGTGAAAAACAGACAGATTCTGAGATGTGAGTGAACCTTCACTAAATTTGGCCAAATATCTAATTGTGTGCAAGAAGTGGCAGGAGGTGGTGGTAAGGATGGAAGGAATGAACCCTGCTAAATATAGATAGTACAAAATTACTGAACTTGAACATGGAAATTTTTTTTTTTGCCATTTTTTTTTTGGCCAGGGCTGGATTTGAACTCGCCATCTCCAGCATATGGGGCTGGCGCCCTACTCCTTTGAGCCACGGGTGCCACCCTGAACATGGAAATTTAATTATAGATTTTCCCCCAGCTTGATTATAGGTATGAGTGACAAAAATTATATATATGTACATGTACATCATGATAGCTTGATAGACATATGCATTGTGAAATGATTGCTGTAATCAAGCTATTTAACATACCCATCACCCCACATACTTACCCCCTTTACTTGCGTGAGTTATGAAGACTAAAGATACACATGCCTAGCAAATTTCTAGTATTCAGTATGTTATTATTAACTATAGTCACTGTGCTGTACATTAGATCTCCAAAACTTATTTATCTTTTAACTGAAATTTTGTATCCTTTGACCAACATCTCCCCATTACTCTCAACTTCTAGCCGCAGATAAACACCCTAAGGATTGTACCCAACTTTCCCATGGCACAGATGGGAAGACTGAGTCTCAGAGAGGTATTGACTTGCCCAAGGTCACACAGATATAGGGCCAGAAGCCAGCTCTCCCATCTGCTGTCCAGCAACTCTTTTTTGGTGTGATTACCTTTATGCATGAAAGTAAACATATTTCAATATAAAACCTGTGATAAGTATTATTTGCAAAAATGGGCAGCTAGCTGGATTTCATTCATGGGACAGTTTGCTGCCTCCTGTCCTAAGGAAGCTGTGTTGGTGGTGCCCGTCATGTCATATTTGGCCACTAGCTGTCTTAAGGGAAAAACAAAACAAAACAACAACAACAATAAAAAAAA
>NW_003852398.1:23097517-23106320 GCF_000181295.1 Otolemur garnettii | reverse complement strand
CATGTTCCTGGGCTAAAATTGGTCTATAGCTTTCCTATGAAAGCTACAAATTAGTTTCATAGTAGGGCTGAGTACACTGGATACTTTTTCTTCCATTCTTGGGATACTTTGCTAAGAAGAATATTTTCCAGCTCCATCCATGTAAACATGAAGAAGGTAAAGTCTCCATCTTTCTTAATGGCTGCATAGTATTCCATGGTGTACATATACCGCAATTTGTTAATCCATTCGTGGGTCAATGGGCACTTGGGTTTCTTTCATGACCTAGCAATTATGAATTGGGCTGCAATGAACATTCTGATACAAATATCCTTATTGTAGTGTGATTTTTGTTCTTCTGGATATATACCTAATAGAGGAATTATAGGATCAAATGGCAGGTCTATTTTTAGTTCTTTAAGTGTTCTCCAGATGTCTTTCCAAAAGGAACATATTAGTTTGCAATCCCACCAGCAGTGTAGAAGTGTTCCCTTTTCTCCACACCCATGCCTACATCTCTGGTTTTGGGATTTTGTGATATGGGCTAATTTTAGTGATCAAAACAGCATGGTACTGGCACAGAAACAGAGAGGTAGATGTATGGAACAGAATAGAGAACCAAGGGATGAACCCAGCTATTTGCTGTTATCTGATCTTTGACAATCCAATTAAAAACACTGAGTGGGGAAAAGATTCCCTATTTAACAAATGGTGCTGGGTGAACTGGCTGGCGACCTGCAGAAGACTGAAACTGGACCCACACCTTTCACCACTAACTAAGATCGACTCTCACTGGATAAAAGATTTCAACTTAAGACATGAAACTATAAAAATACTAGAAGAAAGTGTAGGGAAAACACTTGAAGAAATTGGCCTGTATGAAAATTTTATGAAGAGGACCCCCCCCCCGGGTCAATTGAAGTTTTCAGGTGTTCTTTTAGAAAACACAAGAGCCAGTGCACATACTGCACTTTCCTTCCCTTAGCCTCACCAACTGACAATGTCCTCACTGTTGGCCTGGATTCCAGGGATAGAACGTGTGAAATGGGGCTTCTGAATAACCCAATGTGGACAGGAAAATGGGCAAGAAATCCATGTGGATTTTTTCAAGTAACTGAACTCTGGGGTCTTTTTTGTTAATATGTTTTTTGTTACTCATCTGGCTTATACAGACAAGGTACTTCTCTCTGCTTCAATTTTCTTGTCTATAAATGGGGTACTTACTACTACTTACTTGGGAGGTCATTTGTGAGGATGAAGTGGTAGTGTATATAAACTGCTCAGTATGATGCCTGGTTCATAGAAGGAAGTTTTCTACTGACATCCTTTAGTTACCTGAAAATGAGTCTTAGGAAAAAGAAATACAGTATAGAAATTGATGGGGAGAAATTGACAGAAAATAAGGATCACCAGAGTGGGTTGGGAGGGATAGAGATCTCAGGGTGTCACAGGAAGGACCTTGCAATATATTTATCTGACAAAAATAATATTAAAACTTAATACCAGCTGGGTGCTGTGGTATACACCTATAATCCCACCTACTTGGGAGACTAACCCAGGAGAGTTATGTGAGCCAAAAAGTTTGAGTCCAGCCTAGGCAGTATACCAAGACCCTAGCTCTGAATAAAAGTATAAAGTAAAATTGTGAAAAGGTGAAAAAATAAGAGTGAATTCAATTGACTGTCTTCACAGAGAAAGTGTCACAAAGAGACATCATGTAATTTGTTGTTGGGGTGGCATCAGGGGAATACAGGTAGACAATAGCTAGAGGATGCCCTGAGGATGTTATATGCACACTGTATTTTATTTACTGTTACCATACTTCTGACCCCTATACAAATTCCTGCCATCCTTCAACACTCAGCTTCAATATCACCAGATCTACAGTTTTCTCCTTCCCAGGTGAGTATATGCCTTCTGTGAATTTCCATGATACCCAACCTGAATGGTCCATGTCCTCCATCAGACTATGGACTTCCTCCTACAGACAATGGCTTTAAGGCAACTTTGTGTCTTACATAATGTTAGGTGGAACAACTAGAAACTTTTTATTTTCCTCCCTTTTTTCTCCTTTTTAAATTTATTTTTTATTTCAAATTAATATGAGGGTACACATTTGGGGGTCCTATTATTTTCACTTCTAGGGTAAAGTTCCATTTGTAAAAGAACCCCTCACCCAGGGGACGTGTATACACCCTCATAATGTGCACATTGGGTGAGATCCCACCTCTTGCAGAGCACTTTAAATGCCCGACTCATCTTATCTCTTAGTAACCCTAAGAAGACGATACTATTATAATTTCCATTTTACAGGAAAACCACTATGGCTGGGAGAAGTTCGGAAAACAGCTCAGGTTTACTCAGTCTCACAGTAGAGCTGATAGACACACCCAAGTCTGTTTGATCTGACAGCTTCTTTTATTCTTTTCAGACAAAACCCTCCGTGTTTATTAAATAAATGGATGAAAGAGAAATAATTCATCGTTATTTGAGAAATCGTTATTTGAGAAATAATGATTATAAGCTATTTTTATTTATTTATTTATTTTGAGACAGAGTCTCATTATGTTGCCCTCAGAGTGCCATGGAGTCACAGGTCACAGCAACCTCAAACTCTTGGGCTTAAGTGATTCTCTTGCCTCATCCTCCCAAGTAGCTGTGACTACAGGCACTCGCCACAGTCCCTGGGTATCTTTTTGTTGTTGTTGTTGTTGCAGTTGTCATTGTTGTTTAGCAGGCCCAGGCCTGGTTCAAACTAGCCAGCCCTGGTGTATGTGGCTGATGCCCCAACCACTGAGTTATAGGCACCAAGCCATAAGCTATTTTTAAAAACAGTTCAGAACCAACTTTCCTTCTGCCTGCCCTACTGAGTATCTTCACATCTGTGTTTGCAGTTCCAGGGAGTAAAATAAGGCCATAAGAAAGCAAAGAAAGAAGGGCAGAAAATTCACTCAAGAGACCTTCCTCTTTTTCCATTTTGCTGAGATGGAGCCATGCTTATCTCCCAGTGATGGTCTACAGAGTGGAAAGGCTGGTGGGAACCAAAAGAAAATGGAAGAAACATTATAGAGCAGAGATTTAAATCCAACTATGACTTCAGAGAAAGAAAAGACCTCATAAAAATGCTATAAGGGCTGAAGATTTAAATTGAATAGGCACATTTCAATGTGATAGTTTGGAAGGTTCATCTCACCGCTAATAAACTTCCATCAGATTGCTCCAGTACAGGTGCTCACAACTGCATCTCAGTTGACTGAGATGCCTTTACTGGCCTTGCCCATAGCATGTTAGCCTTGAGGTGATTTCAACGTCCTAGTATACTGGACTCCTAATCCATCTTCCAGAAGACTCAATTTGAGTCTGGTGTAGTTCATTAGCAGATGTGCCCTGAAGAAAAAGCAGAGCTTCAGATTCCCAAATCCAGAGCCCTTTTGTAAGTGACTTCTCAAGGCCAAGAAGAGTCTACCTGTTGATTATCTATGACAAACAAAAACAAGTCTAACTACAGAGAATAGCTGTAAGCAAATTCTTTCATCAGAGTTCCAGTGGTAGTTCTGTTTTAAATGATCCTTACCGATTAGCTAGACCCAGATCCTGAGCTTTTTACCCAAATATTGATTGAGGTTGGTTTTCTGCTAAGGAATACAAGTGAAATTTCAGTACTTGAAATCATTACTTCCTGGCAGATGGTAAAGACCCTAATAAATTAAGATTAGCTCACTCCCAACAAATGATTATAGACACCAATATAAATGTAAATAGATGCCTCCTTTTTAAAGGTGCTAAACATTTTCCCTGTTAATGGATATTGGCTTGAATTTTGCTGAGACCCAGATGTAGCCCTGGAAATTCATCCAGGCATAGGTAACAAAGTGAGTATCACTGGTCCAAGTTCCCTCTGTGGTATATTCATTCAATGAATATGGAAAAAAGAAAAGCAGGCTTTGTATTGTCCAGTTAAAAGAATAAATAAATAAAGCAAAGGTCAAAGGTAAGCCCTACCCTCAAAAAGTACAAAGTCTATTTAGAGGTAAGATAAAACACACTATATGCAAATTACAAAGGAGGAACAATGAAAGCTATAAATTTAACTGCCTTTGTTCTTCTGCATGGAGCATAAGCACATTAGGGCCTGAGAACCAGTGAGAGATGAAATGACTCTGCAGGAGAGGAGGAGTGTTTGGGAATCCTAGGGACAATCTAATCTTAGGAGCATACGCAGATGAAATTTGAGTTATTATTGTTTCTACTATCTCATCTCTACCCACAGGATGTCAAATATGAAATTTAGATAGATCAATATACCTTGAGCTTATCTTTTCATACGAAAGCACCTCCTAGACTATTGAATCATAATAGTGTCATCCAGTAAAAGGTTACAGAATTTATCTTCTAATGCTCTGATCAAAAAAGTGGCCAACACATAGGGAATATTTTGTAAATACTTTGTAATATTTTGTAATAAATATTTTGTAAATAAAGGTATATTTAGCTACAATTTCCCATTTTACTTACATATGGTGACTTCTTTTGGTTTGCTTTTTGAGACAGAGTAGTCTCTTTTGTTAGTCTAAAGTGCCAGGGCCTCAGCCTAGCTCACAACAGTCTCAAATTCCTGGGCTCAGTTGATCCTCTTCTCTCAGTCTCCTAAGGACCTGGGACTATAGGTCCAGGCCACTGTACCTGGATAATGCTTTTATTTTCAGTGGAGACGGGGCGGGGGAGGGCTCTCACTCTTGCTCCTCTTGGGTTTTGAACTCCCAAGCTCAAATGATTCTCCTGCCAGGATTATAGGTGTAGGCACTGCACCTGGCCTAGGGTAACTTTTGGGACGCCCTATAATGAGCATTTGAAAGCATTAGTTTTAAGAGCCGTGATCATATTATGGTGGTTACTTTTACTTCTTCTTCTTTTTTTTTTTGCTATTGCATGCTATGGTTTGAATGCTCCCTCTAAAACTCATGTTGAAATTTAATTGCCATTGTGATGGTATTAAGAGATGGAAAGTTTAAGTGATTAGGTCATAAGGGCTTTACGCTTATGAATGGATTAATATCATTACCAGGGGAGTGGGCTCCTGATAGAAGCATAAGTCCAGCCCCTATTTTCTTTCTTCTCCTGTGATCTCACCCTCTCTTCCTCTTCCTCACCACATCATGCCTTTTCATTGTGTTATGACACAGAAAGAAGCCCTCACCAGGTGTGAGCGGTGCACTCTCAGACTTCCCAGTCTCTAGACCTGTGAGCCAAACAAATTCATTTCTTCAAAAATTACCCAGTCCGTAGTATTTTGTTTTCATAGCAGAAGATGTACTAAGACACAGCACTGGTACTTCTCTGTCTCTCCCTGAATTTTAGACCTCTGTTACAGCCTTGGCACCCCCAGTGGACCTTTGGTTATAGCCCCAATCATTTACTAAGTTGTGATTCCACGGTGGGCAGAGCCTATGTTATAGTCATTTCCTTCTCCCACATTGCCCAGTGCCAGGCATAGTCTCACACTGAGCACAGATTTGATGAGTGATTGTTAAATGTTACTAAGCATGCATATAACACATGTCAAATAAACTACAGCCTACATTCGAGAAGGTAATGGCAGTTTTCATCTTAAGGATTTCATAATGCTTCACAAGCTAAATTGAGTCAGACAGAAGAAGATATATTTTTATCAATGTTGAAGAATTTAATTTACAAGGTTAATGAAGAAAAATGCATCTATGTGTTGTGTGTTTCCGTGTGAGATTTATTTATTTCTTCTTCCTATTTTAGTTATTTTTTTCTCTGCAATCCTCATTTTGTGCCAAAGGCTTACAGGACAAGGGTATGATTTGGTCTAAGAAGTGAAAGAGGAGAGAAAAAGAAAAATGCCTAGATTTAGAATTTGGGTAATCAAATCTCCCACACTCTGCTAAGGAGACTATAATTCAGTGCCTCTTACCACCATTACCAGTATATACATATTAGAAATCTTCAAATGAGGATAATCTTTGACCCAGCAATTCTGGCACTAGAAACTTATTCTAAAAAAAAATAATGAGAAATTGAAAAATGTGAATGTGGAAGATTATGCAAGAAAAATATTGAGTTGAAAGAAGCTAAGTCTTTAAAATTAAAGCAGAAGTTGCATAAATTATGCCATATCCATATATTAAAATACTGTGCAGAAATTAACATCATAACATGACATGGGTAAATGTTTAACATAATTGGAAATGATTAAAATGAGCCACACAATTTTATGTTTGTCATGGGTTTTAGATAGATAGACAGATAGGAAGAGTCCTCAGGAGTTCACAAAACTCATGGAGATAGTACGAGAGTTTAATACAACAAGGATACAAAATTAGGCCCCTGAGAACAACTTTATTCAAATCCATCATAGGAAAATTTAGGAAGCCCCAGCTGACATAATAATGGCTTCATAGTCATATGCTAAAAGCATACAGTCATGTATATAGATTTGTATAATGTATATTCATATTTATAAAAATACTTTTCAATTTATTCTTTGTATGATATCATATCATGCAGTAAAGCTGGATAGATATTCGTTAATTTTGAAGGCTGAGTTTAGAGGGTAGGATTTTAAAATATTGGCTCTCTGGGGTCTGCAGACCTCTTTAAAAGGAGCTAAAAAAAGATTCAGTGAGAAGCCACGTGACTCTTACTCCAAGAAGTATTCTGTGCACATTGAGACAAATAAAACAAACCATGGTTTTAAATAAGAATCTTAAGTCTAACCATTAGAACAGATGCCAAAATTGCAAGGGTTTGTCACTGAGCAGTTTTTCATAAGGACATCTCTGGGGTAGGGGGGAGAAAGGTGTGCCAGAAAGGACTTTATTCAATGTTGGTACAATATCTCCCAGGCAACAGTGTGGCTAGTAGCCTGGACTTATACAATTAATGAGGGGAGACTATATAAGTCCCTATTGTCTAATGTCTTGATCCCCCTCCCCTGCCCCGATGGAGGGAAAGTTAAAATATGATTGTGATTGGGACCTAGAGATTAATTTTTCTGTCTCCTAGAAATAGCCATCTGTAATAGTGACTATTTCTTTGCCTTTTGAGAAAATATCAGTGCTCATGACAGTTACTATCTTAGATAGTCACATCACCTAATATTCATGTTAAGTGATAGTTTACAAATCAAAGCTAACATTTTGAATCTTTTCAGCAATCTCAAAAAGAAAAAGTCTCAATATATTGCGCTTGAGAAATAACTCTGAACTCCCTAAAAATTCAGACAGTAGATAGGGCATAGATTTTTGTTGTCTGATATGTGAAGATTCAGATCCAAGCTTTGCCACTTACCCTTCTAGGACAAGTTCCTTTATATCTCAACCTTCTCAACTGTAAAATTAGGGTGATGATATTTACTTTTTATGATTATTGCAAAGATTAAACAAACTTAAGATTCTGATTACACAGTAGAGGTTTTCCTCTTTCCTGCTCTGCTGCACTCAAAGATATTACCAAGTACTTGGAGAGACAAAGCTTAGTCATTTGGAAATTTCAAATTTCAAAGAAAGACCATAAAGGGGGTGCAAAGGAGTGCTGCCAATTACAAATGCCACATGACAGAATTCTTGTACATTATCATCATTGTTGTCATCAAGGTTACTTTAGCAGGTGCTACCTCACCTGTCTCCACCTGAGCCTATCATGTCACTGCATATCTGCTAGCCTTCGAAATGTGAGTCTGCATTGCTATGGGTGAAGCCTTCTCTAGCATTTGAAACCCACCTGGCAAGTTAGAAGTATCGGGGTATTAATGCCTCCAATATCAGCCCTCAACAAATCATCAATGTGAATTGATAGATAAGTGGTTCTTAAATGTAGTGGGCATCAACTGCAGAGGTATTGTTAGATCACCACTACTGCACTAACCCCCAGAGTTTCTAATTCAGTAGGTCTAGGGGTGGGCCTGAACATTTGGATTTCTAAGAAGGTACTATGCTTTTGAGAATCACTGGGATATACATGACCTACCATCGTTTCTTCCTAGATGGTAGATGTTCTACACTAATGTTACTGTGCCAAGGCTTCCATAACAAAATACCATGGCTGGGTGGCTTATACAACAGAAATCTATTTTCTCATAGTTCTGGAGGGTACAAGTCCAAAGTCAGGGTGCTTGAAGGTTTTATTTCCCCAGAGACCACACTCTCCTTAGCTAGTAGGAGCTGTATTTTCACCTGGTGTTTTCTCTGTATAGACACGTCCAGTATCTCTCCTTTCTTGGTAAGGACATAAGTCAGATCAGATGACAGGTCACCTTATGTCCTCTTTTAATGTTAATTACCTCTGGAAAGGCCCTGTCTTCGAGTGCAGTCACATAGAAGGTTAAGTTTTCTACATCTGAAAGTTAGTGGGACGCAAGTCAGACCAGAACCCTGGCTTTAAGAATTCCCCTGGCAATTAAGCTGGAGATTAAATTAAACGTTTATGACATACTTTGAAAAGGTACACCATGCTTCAGTCTATATAGATAACATAAAAGAAATAGAAGCCAAGAAATAAATCACAATTCCAACTTTGCTGCTAACTGGCTGCGTAACCTTTGAATGCTGATTGAATCTTTCTACACTTCAAGTTTATTACATAGTAACATTTATATTAATCCTGGCCCTGACTAACTTTTACAGGTAGCATGAGGATGTGTATCACTTTTGACATTTTTTTATAAGCAACAGAAAACTATTTTATCTAGTTTAAGCAATAAAAAGGGTCTTTATTAAAAGGTCATCAGGTAACTTAGAGAATTAGAATCTGATAGGAGCAAAACTTTCTATGTCATCAGACACACTTGACTTTTCACTTG
>NW_003852398.1:23081641-23097176 GCF_000181295.1 Otolemur garnettii | reverse complement strand
ATTAGTTAGCTCTTAATAATACACTTGTAACATCTGATCATCATGGTGCAATCTGTCAATGCATTACTTTTATAGGTATTACAACTCCAGTAAGTGGCCTTTAAACATGTCCTCAACTTGGAGCCACCATGTTCAACATTTGCAGTCCTGGGAGAGAGGCTGAATGGAAAAGCTTGGGTTTCATGACTCCTCTTCGGCTGTACAAAGGCAACAAAAGGAGAGGATCTGAAGGAAGAAATTTCATGGCAACACTTTGGTTTCTGCAGTAGGAAGGCAGGGTAACTCTGTGTGCAATCTCTGAGTTACCAAAATAGGGGAGAAACAACTTCTTAAATCCACTTCCCCCCCACCACACACATACCTTGAAATTCGAGAGAATTGGTGTTGAGTGCTGGATGGTCCAAAATAAACAGTTTCTACCGTAGAATCAAATGAGAAAACGAAAGTACTAGTGTTTGTAAAAGTATATAGTCCTATACCAATGTAAAATATTATTTCCAACCTGCTATTGTAAATATAGTAATTATTAATTATTGATTCTAAGAGTCTTGGCAAAGAAGCCTGAACAGAGGAACTAGAAACAAACAAACGAACAAAGCTATTATATTGAGGGCCTAATTAACTTCCCTGGTAATGAGGTCACCCAAAGAAATGCTTTCACTGCTATAATCCTATGAAAATATTATGAAGGGATGCAAATAATACCCATCCTCATCAATATTTTCTGGACAGCTTGCGTTTGTGACCATGTTACTTATCTTTGTTAGTAGTGGGGTAAGAATGTTGCATTCTACCTCTTGTTCAGTTATAAGCATATTGAGGGACAAGTTGTCCCATCCATTTCTTAGACCTCCTATTCCTCATCTTTGAATAGAAGATTAGATTAGATCCTCACAGCTTAAACCCATGTTTCACAAATGAAAGCTGAGTGAACCATAAACAGCCCTATTACAGAATCAGGGAGTCAATATGTAACAATGGGTTCCCATGGAGCTGAGGCCTGGGTAGCCAGGAGATGCAAGAGAGAGAGACACAGAGAGATACAGAGAGCAAAAACAGCAGGTAGCTTCACTGTTAAAAAACACCGTGGGCTCCCACAGATAACACTTTAGCTTTGACAATCAAATTCTTCCCACCATGGAAGCCTAGTCAATATTTTCATCATGCTGTAATTGTCCAAGAGGAGGCTTGTACCATAGCTTGGTCTTGAGCATTTCAGACTAGAGAAGGAAATTTAAAATGGTACACAAGGGAAGGTGAAACTGTATCTTCAACACCTTCTGGACTAAAATAATCTTTGCCTTCTTTTTTCAGGAAACTGTAGAAACAATGTTGTCTTCATAAAAATGTGTGTGGGTGAGTGAGGTAGGGAATTTTTTATTAGATGCTAGCCTTTTTAAACACTGTGAGTCTTGTCTAAGATGTATGTTTCTATGACACTGAATTAAATAAAGGTAATAATGATAATACCAGCTTGTGAAGAACTGCAGTCTGTAAGAAGACTGACAATATTTAGAAATTCTTTGTAAAGAGAAAACTGTTCTTATGGCCTGATAAGATTCAGGAAGAGCAAATGATGAACCCTAGGAGGAAAACCAAATAACTGGAAGACTCTTTCTTAGAATGAACAGCTTCTTACCAGTAGAAAAGAGGACGCGGGGTTGGTAGAGAAAGGCACATTTGAGCAGGTCCATTTCACACATTCACCTGCACTAGGACAGGACCAATCAGAAACCATTCTATGGGTATGCCTTGTTAAAAATATATTTTAATACAGTTAAATAGATGAAATAAAATATACTATCTGGTAGCACAATAGCTCAACTCTAGTTAATCGTACTTTATTGTATATTTCAAAACTAAAAAAGTGGAAGGAGTATGTTACTAACACAAGTAAGTAATACATGCTTAAGCTAATGCTATCCCAATTACCTGGCTTGATCATTACATGTTGTATGCTTGTAGTAAAGTATCACATGTACCCTCATAAATATGTGCAATTATTATTTACTCATAAAAATTAAAAAGAAAGAAATTTCAGACTTTTATATTTGACCAAGATGAAGCAACAGGTACCAAATTTATCCTCCTGTATAAAACCACCTAATACAACAAAAAAGTAAATAAAATAGTGGTTTCAAGACTCTGGAGAGCAGGTAGGGTACTGAGACAATAAATGAACAAGGTGAACCAGGTTACTTTACTAGGAAAGAGTTCAGACACTGGTGCAGGAATGGAAAGCTGAAAAGTGGAGCTTGAAAAACTCTCTGAACTGAGGAGACAGAATTGAGAACTTGGGAAAGCCAAGGTCATAAGAGTTCATAGGATGAGCTGCTAGAGTGGAGAGAGATGAAAGATGCACAGGGAGATCTGTAGAAAGACATTTGTCAATATTTAGCAGAGGACTAATGAGAGAGGGAGAGACAGAGAGAGATGCCACTGGACACTACCTATGGAAAGAGAAGAAATCTCTGAATGGATTAGTGGGAACATGATCTGATTTTCACACTGGACTTGGAATACAGCTAGTTTCTACAGGTCAGAAAGAAAAACAGGAAAGTTTTATGGGGAATATATGGAGAATTGAGTTGAATATTCAGAAAGATCTTGTCTCATCAAATTACTCTTTGACTGAGCACTGCTCTGGCTCCACTTAAATAAATCATAAGGCAAAAAATAATCAAATCGTTTTCAAATAATAAAACTATATAATATAACAAAGCTCAAAAATGTTTATATGAATACAGAAATAGCCATCACCCAACAAAGTAAAATTGACAATATCTAGCATCCACCAAGTATTACTAGAAATGAAGCAAGAAAACAGGCATATAATAAGGAGAATAATCCATGAATCAAAGCCAATGCAAAATTAACACATATTAAATTTATCAAGCAATGACATTAAGAAAGTGGCTAGAATTGTATATGATCATAATCTTAAATGGAAACATTCAAAAGGCAATAACAACAACAACAACAAAAATTAAACTCAGAGGGAGAAACAATAAAATGTCTGAGATGAAAAGTACATTGGTAGGATTTATAGCAGTTCAGGCATTATAGAATAAAAGATTAGTGAACTTGAATTCACAGTCATATAAACTGTCCCAAATGGGCTCGGCACCCATAGCTCAGTGAGTAGGGCACTGGCCACATATACCAAAGCTGGTGGTTTGAGCCTAGCCCAGGCCTGCTAAACAACAATGACAACTGCAACCAAAAATAGCTGGGCATGGTGGCGGGCACCTGTAGTCTCAGCTACTCGGGAGGTTGAGACAAGAGTATCGCTTAAACCCAAGAGTTTGAGCTTGCGTGAGCTGTGATACCACAGCACTGTAACAAGGGTGACATAGTGACACTCTGTCTTTAAAAAAAAAAAAAAAACTGTCCCAAATAATGGGAAAAAATGAAGAAGAAAGAAGAAAAAGAAGGTGGTGGACAAAAAGAAATAGGAGAGGAGGAAGAGGAGGATGAGGAGAAGAAAAAAGGAAGTGGAGAAGGAAGAGGAAACATATCAGTGAACTAAGGGCAACATCAAATACCTAATTTATATGTAATTGGAATATCTAAACAAAAAAGGGGGGGCAATGGAAAAGTATTTGAAGAAATATGGCTGAAAAATTTTTTAAATTTGATTAATACTATAAACTCACAGATCAAGGAAACTCAAGGAAACCCAAGAATAAGAGACATGAATACTAGAAAAGGACACAAATCAAATTGCTCAAAACCAGGGCCAAAGAGAAAATTTTAAATTCAGCTCCAGAAAAGAAACTCACACTTTATATACAAAGGGGAAAAAAAACATAAGGATAGCAGTATAATTCTTGTTGGAAACATGCGAATAAGACAATGGAGCAAGATCTTCTCTGAAGGAAAAATCAACCTATTTCATGGAAAATGTCTTTCTTAAAGCAAAAGACAAAGAGGGCAGTGCCTGTGGCTTGATGGCTAAAGCGCCAGCCCGATACACCAAGGGTGGTGGGTTCAAACCCAGCCCCGGCCGAACTGCAACCAAAAAATAGCTGGGTGTTGCGGCGGGCGCCTGTAGTCCCAGCTACTTGGGAGGCTGAAGCAAGAGAATCACCTAAGCCAGGAGCTGGAGGTTGCTGTGAGCATTCTGCCAAGGGTGACAAAGTGAAACTCTGTATCTACCAAAAAAAAAAAAAAAAAAAAGAGAGAGAAAGAGAAAACAAAAACAAACAAACAAAAAAATATAAGCACACACTAACAGCAGAACAAACTATCAAAAATGTCACAAGAGAGTTCTTCAGAATACACTTCATGAATACACTCAGATTAAAGAAGAGAAAGAAAAATAGTGACTATATGGGAAAGTAGATCAGGTTTCTTCCTATTATTACTTAAATTTCTTTAAAATATAAAGAGTTCTTTAAAGAAAAAGAAATTAAAATGTATTTAGGGAATTACGGTCTTTATAAAAGTAAAATTTAGAATCATAAAATCCAGGAAGGGTGAAAGAAGTATATTGTTATGAAGATTTTATATAATATGTAAAGTGATACCCATCACATGAAGGTAGGCTGTGGTAAATGCATTATTCATTTTTAGCTTTATTGGGGTATAATTGAAAAATAAAAATTGGGCAGCACCTGTGGTTCAAAGGAGTAGGGCACCGGCCCCATATACCGGAGGTGGTGGGTTCAAACCTGGCCCCAGCCAAAAAAACTGAAAAAAAAAAATTGAAAAATAAAACTGTATGTATTCAGGTATGCAACAGGATGTTTTGAAATACATATACATTGTGAAATGACCTCATATAGTGTATGTGTGTGTGTGTGTGTGTATGTGTGGTGAAGGTAAGAGAACTTACAATCTACTCTCTGAGGAAATTTCAAGTATACAATGCACCACTGTTAACTATAGTTACCACTCTATAGTAGGCCTCCAGAACTTCCTTATCTTATAACTAAAATTTTGTACCCTTTGACCAATATTTCCCCTAATCTCCAACCCCTGGTAATCACCCTCTACTTTCTGTTTCTATGAGTTCTATGTTTTTATATTCCATGCATTAATGACATCACTCAGTATTTGTTTATCTGTGTCTGGCTTATTTTACTTAGGATAATTTCTTCCAAGTTCATTCATGTCATCACACATGGCGAGATTTCCTTCTTTTTTAAGGCTGAACAACATTTCATTATGTAGTAGAAGAATACTCACATGTGGAATATAATATTCCACATCTGCATATGTGTAATTGTGCATAGATGAGTATACTGCATTTTCCTTATCCATTTATCTGTCAATGGATATTAAGGTTGTTTCCATACCCTGCCCACAGTGAATAATGCTGCAACAAATGTGGGAGAGAGGATTACTGATTTCATTTCTTTTGGATATTTACCCGGAAGTGAGATTAAACTTTTTGAGGGACCTTCCACTTTACAAAATTGCTATACTAATTTACATTCTCACCAACAATGTACAAGGGTTACACTTATTATCTGTTGACTTTTGGTAATTGTCACTCTGCGGTGATATCTCACTGAGGGCTTGATTTGCAGTTTTCTATTGGAAAGTGGTTGAGGATACTTTTTCATATACGTGATGGTCAATTGTCTTCTTTAGAAAAATGTCTATTTAAGACTGTCACACTTTTAAAAATTGAGTTTATTTATTTGTGTGTTCTTTAATTTCTGTCATCAATGTTTTATAGTTTCTAAGTATACAGATTTTTCACCTCCTTGTTTATATTTATTCCTATATATTTTATTCTTTTTGATGCTATTATAAATGGATTTTCTTAATTATTATTCTGAGTAATTTGTTGTTACTTTATAGAAACATAATTTTTGTATATGGATTTTATGTTCCACAAATTTACTGAATTCTAACAGGTTTCTTTCATGCAGTTTTTTGTGTTTTCTCTTGACATAGGCAAACAGAGACAATTTTATTCTTTATTTCTGATTTCATGCCTGTTATTTCTTTTTCCTTGCCCAATTGTTCTGACTAGGACTTCCTGTACTATGCTGAATAAAAGTGACAAAGGTGGCATCCTTGTGTTGTTCTAGATCTTAGAGTAAAACATTCAACCTTTCACCAATATGTATGTTAGCTCTGGGCCTTGTCATATGTAGCCTTTATTGTATTTAAGTACCTCCTTTTTGTACCTAATTTGTTGAGTTTTTGTCATGAAAGAATATTAAATTTTCTCAAATGCTTTTTCTGTATCTATTAAGAACAATGTAACCTAAAAATTTGTACCTTTATATTAATTTGAAATAAAAAATAAAGTACTAAAGAAAGATGACCATATGTTTTTTATTTTTCTGTTTGTTAATGTCATGCATCATATTTATTGATTTGCATATGTTGACCCATCCATGCATCTCAGGAATAAATCTCATTTGATCATACATAGTGTTTGATCTTTCAATATGACATTGAATTCAGGTTGTTAGCATTTTGTTGAGGACTTTTACCTCTATGTTTATCAGAGATATTGGCCCATAATTTTCTTTTCTTATAGGGTTTTTATTTGACTTGGGTGTCAAGGTAATGTCAGCCTTATAAAATGAATTTGGAATCTTCCCCTTCTTTTCAGTTTTTGGGAAAGTTTCAGAATGATTGGTATTAATACTTCTTTATATATTTGGTAGAATTCAGCAGTGAAGCCATGAAGTCTTCGGCTTTTCCTTGTTGGGAGATTTGCGATAACTGATTTAATCTCCTTATTTGTTATTGGTTTGTTTTGGTTTTCTATTTATTGGTAACTCATTCTTGGTAGGTTGTAGGTTTCCAGGAATTTATTCATTTGTTTTAGGTAATCCAATTTATTGATACATAATTATTCATAGTAGTCTTTTTTAAATTTCAGAATATTATGGGAATACACATATTTGGTTAGTTTGCTTTTGTTTATTTCCAGTCCAAGTTATAAATCTTCCCTTCATCCAGAAAGTGTGCAATGTATCCATTAGAAGTTAATTTACCCATCCCTTCCCCCCCTTGAATTCCATTGAGTTTTGCTTCCATATTTGTACATAAATGTTGATCAATTAGTTCCAATTTAGTATTAAGTACATGTGGTGTTTTTTTCCCCATTCTTGAGAATAGTTTCCAGTTCCATCCAGTTTACAAAAGATACCAGTTCACCATTTTTTATGGCTGAGTAGTACTCCATTGTATACACATACCACATTTTATTAATCCACTCATGTATTAATGGGCACTTGGGTTGTTTCCACATCTTTGCAATTGTGAATTGTGCTGCTATGAACATCCAAGTGCAAGTAACTTTATAATAAAACATCATTTTTCTTTTTGGTAAATACCTAGTAAAGAGATTGCTAGATTGCATGGTAAGTCCATTTTTAGTTCTTTGAGTTATTGCCATACTCTCCATAGAT
Source organism: Otolemur garnettii (assembly GCF_000181295.1). NCBI lineage: Eukaryota > Metazoa > Chordata > Mammalia > Primates > Galagidae > Otolemur > Otolemur garnettii. The sequence goes on along the minus strand of NW_003852398.1, from coordinate 23,089,794 downwards.
GTCATGATAGTTTGCAGCCCCACCAACCCTGTAAGAATGTTCCTTTCTCTCCACATTCTTGCCAGCATCTGCTGCTTTGGGACTTTTTGATATGTACCATTCACACTGGAGTTAGGTGATGTCTCAGTGTGGTTTTGATTTGCATTTCCTTGATGATTAATACTCTCTTATAATCTTTGTGTTTCTGTGGTATCAGTTGTAACTCTCCTCATTCACTTCTTATTTTTTCCTTTTATATTTTCTTTTTTTTTAAATTTCAGATTTTTATGGGGGTGCATATGGTTTAGTTTGCTTTTGTATAGTTAAAGTCAGAGTTATAGGTATATCCTTCACCCAGAGAGTGTAATATCTTCATGAATTTTACGTAAGTTTTCTTTCTTTTTATCTTAGCATAGCTGGAGGGTTGTCAATTTTGTTTATTATTTTAAAACTCTCTGTTCTGTTGCTTTTTAATTGTTTTTCTAGTGTCTATTTCTATTCTAATCTTTGTTATTTTTTTCTTTTACTAACTTTATGCCTGTTTGTTGTTTTTTCTACTTTCTTTAGATATAAAGTTAGGCTGTTTACTTGAGATCTTTTCTTTTATTCTTCATGTAAAATACAGTTTTAAAACTGTTTTTGCTTCACTCTGTAAGTTTTGGCATGTCATGATATCACGTTTCCTTTTTTTTGTTTGTTTAAAAATTTCTTTTTGGATTTCTTCCTTAACACATTTGTTGTTAAGGCATATGTTGTTTAATTCCTATATATTTGTGGGTTTTCCAGTTTTCCTCTTTTTTTGTTGTAGATTTCTAGTTTCATGCCATTGTGTTCAAAAAAAGATACTAGATTTGATTTTTTTTTTTTTGAGACAGAGCCTCAAGCTGTCACCCTGGGTAAAGTGCCATGGCATCACAGCTCACAGCAACCTCTAACTCCTGGGCTCAAGTGAGTCTCCTGCCTCCACCTCCCAAGTAGCTACAGGCATCCGACACAATACCAGGCTATTTTTTGGTTGCAGCTGTCATTGTTGTTTGGCGGCCCGGGCTGGATTTGAACCCGCCAGCTCAGGTGTACGTGGCTGGTGCCTTAGCTGCTTGAGCCACAGGTGTTGAACCACTTGATTTGATTTCAATCTTAATTTTGTTAAGGTTTATTTTATGGCTTAAAACAGGATCTATCCTATAAAATGTTCCATTTGCACTTGAGAAAAATGTGTATCCTACTTCTGTGGAATTTAATGTTCTGTTAAGTCCACAGGGTATAAAATATAGTTCAAATCCAATTTTTTAAATTGTTTTTCTTTCTGAATGATGTATCTATTATTAAAAGTTGGTTACTGAAGACTCCTACTATTGTCATATTACTGCAGTGGGGGCTGTTGAAGCTCATGGTGGCAAAGGCTGCTGAGGCCCTTTGTCATGTAGGCCACTGGGGACCAGAGTGAAACCTAATACACAACTGATACTTATATCTCCCCTTTCTTTGTTCTCAGTTGTTTCCAGATTCTCAGGTATGCCAGTCTCCCCAGTAATTCTTTTTGTCCAGTTCTTCATTTTTTGCTTGACTGTGTTGCTGTCAGTCCTAAATTTGACTCCTGAGAACTCCTCAGTATGCTTATATTTATGAATAGCCAAATAATTTTCGTGTTGTATTGTTGTTTTAGGGAGATGAGGTTGGTATCTCCTACTCTGCTGTCTTGTTAACATTTTTTTTGGACTTATAAAAATGTAAACTATAAACCCTAAAGCAACAAATAAATTTTTATAAAAAGACCTAACAAGTCAATAAGGGAGACAAAATAAAGTCATACCTACCCAGTTCAAAAGAAAGCAGGAAAAGAGAGAGAGAGAGAGAGAGAGAAGAGCCAATGAGATTACTAGAAAACAAAGAGCAAGACAGTCGATTTAAACTGTTAATAATTATATATATCATATTAATAATCATACTATATGGATATGTCTAAATACCCGAATTAAATATCAGTAATTGTCAAATTGGATAAAAATTTAGGATTCAAATACATGTTGTCTACAAGAAATATACTTTGGATATAAAGACACATCTGGTTAAAGTAAAGGATGCAAAAAGATGTATCATGCTACCACTAATTAAAAGAAAGCTAGAGTGGCTATATTAATATCAAAGTAAATTTCAGAGAAAATAATATTTCCAAGGATAAAGAATGTGATTTTATGGTGATACACATGTTAAGTCAACAAGAATATGTGCACGTAACAATCCTGAAAAAAAGGATATGCCACTAACATGGCTTCAAAATTGCAAGGCAAGTAGACATATTTATAATCATAGATAGAGATTTTAATTTGCTTCTCCCAATAGTTAATAGATCAACAAGTCAGAAAAATCACCCAAGATACAAAAACCTTGAACAACACTATCAAACTTTAAGGCCTAATTGGCATTTATAGAACATTCAGTATCAGCCAAGCACAATTCTTTTCAAGTATACAGCAATATGTACAAAGGTTTACAATAATTCAAGTTATTTGTATTGTGGTATGTTTGTTTATTTGTTTCTTTGTTTGTTTTTAACAACCTGTGCTTTGACCCTTTTATTCCAATAGTTTGGTGAATCACCACTGTTATGGAGCTGGTTTATTAGCCTTCCTGGGGTTCCTCAGGGTAACTGAACATTTCATTGGTTTTGATTTGAAACCACATGCAAAAATTAGTTATGCAAAAATACTTTTACTAAAAAACTCTGTAAACATATTCTTTAACTGTACACATTCAAGATTAAAATAAGTAGAGTATACACAATGCTTTTAATTCTTGATAATCAAAGGGTTGAAATGGATTTATCAATTGACCCTAGAAATGTACCTCTATAAATTTATCCTAAAAACAACAGGACATTGTAATAGACATTGTGTTATAGTTTTGCTGTGCCCATCGCCAGGAATTGCCCTCAACCAAATAGAGCTACTTCAACAAAGCTTTGCTCTACCCCCAGGGGTTTCTTGGGTCCAGTAATTAGTGTGTGCATGAGGACAAAAATCTTGGCTATACTTGTTATGTAGGTTCCTGAGGGATTGGCTGAGGCCTCTGTTGTAACTGTATCACATTCCTTACTTCCTTATTCCCAAAAGCACTCCTGATAAATCATCTGAATGAGAATCTCTCTGAGTCTGCTTCTGAGAAAGACACAAGCAAAGAGTTATGTACACAAGTGTTTATTGCAATATTATTCAAAAATTGCACTACATGAAACAATCTTTTTATATAATCTTTCATACTTTTTAACCATTTTTCAAAACATTAAAAGTGGTTCACATGTTTTAGAATACATGGATCATTTTTCTAATGTTCGAGTTCTGGCTATGGGTATGCTTGTGCACACAAATAGTTTTCTTATTACTCATTATTTTGATTTATGCCCGTCCCTTCTTGCCCCTCGTTAATTTCCACTGAGTTTTACTTTCCTCAGTGCAGATGTGTGTTCTTCAGTTAGTTCCAATTTAAGAGTGAGTACATGTGGTGTTTGTTTTTCCATTATTGAGATATTTCACTTAGGAGCACTGCCTCTAGTTCCATCCAGATTGTTTCAAAAGGTGTTATTTCATTTTTAATGCCTGATTCATACTCAGAGGTATACATAAGCCATGTTTTATTAATCCACTCATGAATTTATGGGCATTTGGGTTGATTCTACATCTTTGCAGTTGTGAATTGTGCTGCAATAAACTTTTGAGTGCAGGTGTTTTCTTGATGAAAAGTCTTCTTTTTTTTTATGTAGCTATCCAACAGTAGGATTGCTGGATTGAATGGTAGGTTTTCTTTTAGTTCTGTGAGGAATCTCCATATTGTTGAAAGCAATTTTAATGCCTATCAATAATCAACTAGTTAAATAAAATACTAACTAGTTGATATTTTATAATCAAAAAATATTTAATATTTTTAAAATATTATGAAATTATTAGGAGATGACTATGGTGGATCTCTTGCAATTAAAATACTTAAAAGAAGAATGGGAAAAAAGTATCCAATGTACTCAATACTATTATGAAACCAATATATAAACACACATTCATATGAATGATAAACCACAAAGATAGCCCAGAAAGGAAGAAGGGATAGGAGAGGGGAGGGGAGCAAAAGGGCAAGTGGAGGGGGGTATTTTGGTGGGATCTCACCTAATGAACACAATGCAAGGGTACATTTCAAAACAACTCAGAGTAGGGCAGTACCTATAGTTCAGTGAATAGGGTACCAGCCCCATATATGGAGGGTGGCAGATTCGAACTGGCCCTGGCAAAACTCCAACAAAAAATAGCAGGGAGTTGTGGCAGGCACCTGTAGTCCCACCTACTCAGGCAGCTGAGGCAAGAGAATCACCTAAGCCCAAGAGCTGGAGGTTGCTGTGAGCCATGGCGCCATGGCACTCTACCAAGGGTGACAAAGTAAGACTTTGTCTCAAAAAAAATAAAAATAAAAAACTAAGAATATATTATAAATGTCTTACCACAAAAGTAAGTAAGGTGATGGTTATGTTAATTAGTTTGATTCAAGCTTTCCACATTGTATATCAAATCATCGCATGGTACCCCACAAATGTATATAGTTATGATTTAATAAAAATTAAGTTAAAAATAAAATATTTGAAAGAAAAATAATAGAGAAAACAAAAAAACATGTGAACAAGGACCATAGTCACATTGAGAAAGATGTGTCCCTGCACCCCACCCCAGTTAGAGGGTTGAGACTAGAAATGTCAGAATCAAGTAGAGGGATGAAAGTCTAGTCCAGTGATTTCTTAATCAGTGTGCATACTGGTATACTATGAGAGGATTTGGGGTGTGCCGTGAAAAATTTTAAATTATTAAAATACTAAATGTTTAAATTTAAAAATTTTTAATTATTTTTCAAAGTAGTTTAAAGCACAGTAAGTATATTATTTTTTCACTCTTTTTTTGATCAATATAATTTAGGTGTGCTGCAGAAGCTTATTATAGGTTCAAGTGTGTTGTGTGATAAAAAATGTTGAACACTGGTATAGACTGTTGTTCAAAATTCTAAGGATGTTAAAAAAAAATAGATGGAAAAATGTTAATGTGGGCAGAGAAGAGGATGCTGTACTTAGGATATCTGGTTGAAAATGGGGCTACCGCTGCAAACTCTGCTAGGCGGAGAGTTGACAGCGGAGCCTGAGCAGAACCAGGACGCGGGTTGCTGAGGGACTCCAAAGTGGAGGAAGGGTAGGAATGAAACTGAGCATAAAGAAATGTGTCACTCAAGAATAGGGGGGAGCAGCAAGCTGAGGAAGTTCTAAGTAGGCGTAGTGCAGAAGGAGCTTTGGTCGGCTGGGAGGAAGGGGGCTGAGGAAGGTTACAGAATGCTGACGTGGGTGGAGGCTGAAGAGAGTGTTCTCCCCTCACATTATAAACCTATAGGTCCAGAAAGAAGAAATAAGCATGAAAAATGACACTTAAACATTCCTTCCAGTTTATATGAGTTCCCAAAATGTAAAGTGTTCTCAACAGCAAGAGGTGGGGTAGAGCTACTGTCCTTGCCTGTAACATTGCATTTTCAAAGACATCCACACCAATATCTACCATCCCACATGGTCTTCTTACAATGGGACCTTGACTTTTCTCCAGTAAGATGTGGTGACCTTGCCGCCTCTTGAATCCTGGTGGGCTTATGACAATGGTTAAAGGGATGCTGCATGGTATCTGAGGCTGTACTATTAAAGGTATCAGACCTGGCTTGTGCTCTTGGGATATGTACCTTGGGGGCACTGAGACAATAGGTAAGAAGTCTGGCTGCCCTGAAACTGTCATGCTAGAGATATCACATTGTGAAACCACATACTACTATGTGGTGATGGAGAAGCCCCACATGTTTCTGCTCCCAGGTACCAGACAGGAGAGCAAATTTTTACTTGTTTTTACCTCCTGAAGTTTGGGGCCATCCCAACTCACTCCCAAGAGCAGTCTCCAACAAGTCCTGCTCATAATGCTGGTTTGTGAACAAATGAGTTTTGTTTTAAGCTAAGTTTGGTGTTGGTTTGTTAGGTAAGTGGAACACCACACAACCTGACTTTTGTTGAGGAAGGTAGCTGTGAACAAGCTCCATGATCTTCTGGAGGTGGGAGTGATGATCAGGATGATGGAAGGGCCATTGTGGTATCTCATACTCACCAACTGAGACTATGAAATAAAACATGTTCGAAAAAACAAAAAAATTAACCTTAAGTGCTTTTGAAAGGTGGCTGAAATTAGTGATTCTGTCTTGGTCCTATGAGTCAAAAATTAAATAAAGGAGGAACTAATCCTAGAAGGCAGTGTGAGAGTAAAAGAGTCATTTGATTTGACCCTGGATGCAGTGATATGGTTTCTAAAGACATATGCTTTTTAATTGCCAAGTCATAGAAGAAGCCCAAGTGTCCATCAACCCATGAATGGTTTAATAAATTGTGGTATATGTATACCATGGAATATTATGCAGCCTTAAAAATGATGGAGAGTTTACCTCTTTTATGTTTACATGGATGGAGCTAGAACATATTCTTCTTAGTAAAATATCTCAAGAATGGAAGAAAAGTATACAATGTACTCAGTACTACTATGACACCAATTTATACTCACTCACACTTTCATATGAAAGATAAAACACAACTATGGCCCAGGATGAAGGAGGGAAGAAGAGGCATATGGGAGGGGAGGGAGGAGGTTGGATGGAGGGACAATAGATGGTAGGACCACACCTATGGTACATATTACAAGGATACATGTCAAATTGATTATGTGCAGATTATAAATGTCTTAACACAATAGTTAAGTAAGTGAGGCTATGTTAACCAGTTTGATGTAAGCATTCCAAATTGTATATAAAATCAGCACATCGTACCCCACAAATGCATTAATTATACATGATTTATGTATTTATGAATTAATAAAAAAATCAATAAGTCATTTTAAACAAGGTGAAGACTGAGAAGTTTAGAAGAATTTGAATATATACTTAGAATATGGGATAATGTTACCTAGAATGCTCTTACAAGGAGTCATTTACAAAATAACTCAAAACACTTTCAAGCATAACCTAAAAGTTGTAAAAGGCTATGTTATCTGACATTTCATTAATTAGAAATTTATGGAAACAAAAACTCCTTATATCCCCCAATTCAATTTTTCAAGCTAATAACTGGCACCAATTTTGAGTGCTAGTGTGAATAATCAGATGAGTTTCTTAGAATTGGAAAGAGCTCTAATAAGGAGTTGTTATGTATTATTTCTACCACATTCAGGAGCAAAATAAATTAATCTCAACTTCACAGGCCTTTTGCTACAAATCCTAATTTTTACATACACTTAGTATAATTGAGAATGGAAATAACATGGGTTAATATTTAATAGACTATCAATTAAAATTTGGAAATCTACAGTCAGAAGAATAATGCATATTTTTAGCTTAGAGATGAACAATGGACCCTGGAAATTCTTCCATTGCCTGAAATGCTGTTATGTGAAAAAGGCAGTAAATATGACCTGTGATAACTTGAGTATACCACTGGGACAAAGGGAAGGATGCTGCAAGGAACTTTAGCCCATATTAATAATGATAATAATAAAATCAAAAACAATAACTTCCCTAATGATTATCTTTTCAACCAAGAAATGCCCTCTACATTGCTAGTTGTGCTGAAGCAAAAGCTAAGCAAAGCATGTCAGGACCAGGCTAAAACTAAATGAAAGCTTTATTTCCCAGTCTAAGTGTCACGAGTCAAGGATCATGAGCAATCATGCTGTCTTGTCAAATGTCTTCACTCTCTGACACAGTGCCAGGTCCATATTATAGTCTTCATTATATACTTTTTTATATCAATAATGATTATATAATGCAGAGCTGCATTAAGTGACCCATTCTAAAGGACCAATATTATAATTCTGTCCTTCCCTTCCTGAAATCCTGAAGCCAAGCTATTTGAGCAACTGATCCAAGTTGCTCAACCACATGCAAACAGCTGATGTGACACACACAAGCTGACGAAGCAGAAGTTATTCTTTGGATTCCAACTTGAGACATTTTTTGCATGTATTCTGAAGCACCAATCTAGCTGTCCAAAATCTCTTTGTTCCAATAGAATAATAATCAATTTTTAGTTCAACAGCTGTGTGCAATGCATATTTAAAAAGAACATTTTTTTT
>NW_003852398.1:23078900-23080649 GCF_000181295.1 Otolemur garnettii | reverse complement strand
AAAATACACCATCATGGTGTTACCTTTCTTTTCACATCTCTGTGTTCTACTGTGTTCCATGTTGGTATCATGTTGAGGAAGACACTTTCCAGGTTGTGTCCCCCAATATTTTAAGTTTAGACCCTTACAGCTCTAGGATAATGGAATGGAAAGGAAAGTCTCCCATCTTCAGCAGTACCAACCAGAGTCTGAGGGCTGTTTCTCATTGGCCAAAACAAGTCACATGCCCATTATTTAGAAATGAATCAATCCAGTCAGTCCAGGAGAAAGCTATGTGCTGATTAGCTTATGTATTACTTATTGACCCCTACAGAGATTGATTCAGTCCCACTCCAATCATATGGACTGGAGTGTCGTTGGTTTGGTTACCCAAATGAGAATTGGATTTTCTGCTGTCAGAAGTGAGAGAAATGGATTCAAAATATCAAAATGGATTCTGGTAGCAAAATAGATAGACGTTCACTATGGAGGGAAAAACCATAAAGTCTATATTAATAATTATATATTTAGTATAATATAATCCCACAGAAATTAGTAAGTTATTTGGTAGACTTTAAAACAGGTTACTTTTGAGGGGAAAATTAAGCAAAAGCAATTTAGCACTTATGCATGAGGTAAAGAAAACAAGAATGTTTAGATTAACATTCTGTGCACTGCACCATGACTTGGCTATCCCTCTTCTCTCTTGCTTTTCTATATTACAGAATATGGAAAGCTATAATTCTTGATTTTCTGCACTCACTTGCACATACAGGTGGCTCTGTTACATAGGAGTGGATAATGAGATTAGAAAAATTCCTTAGACAGGGCTTGTCCTTCTGAATATAAAGATAAACCTCATTATAAATGGACATTTTATTCCTTCCTTCTGCCTGGGAGGTAGAAATGGACCTAGAGGTGCAACATCCATATTGTAACCAGGAGTCAACATACCTAAGGACAAAGGATAATAATACTGCTATGGCAGCTCTGGATACATATTGTTTACCTTCTGATGTCTGATACCACGAGATAATTAAACTCCTATTTCCTCAAGTCATTGAAGTAGGATTTTCTGGGGTTTTTTTTAGCTAAATATAATCCTGTGCTATAAAATTCCCAGATGAATCTAAGTTTGCTTAGGGATGCTAGGAAACAGACCACAAACACCAAGGCAATATCCCATATATGTTAGATATAACCAAATAACTCACCATCTTGGACATTTGGGCTTATTGTGTTGGAAAGATGTGACTTGCAAGTTCTGCCTGTTCTCCTCTTCAGTGTTTAGAAAGCCCTCTGGGAACTTGTACAGCCATATGGACCAAGACCTGAAAGGAGATAAACCAATCCTCTGTTTATATTTACGCTGGGATATGCTATTTACTAAGCCATTTTCTTTGGCAAGTGATGCTGTAAAATTGGGAAATCCTTTCCAAAAGCAATCTGTTGACTTTTTCCTTTTATTTTCATCTGGGATTTTACCTAAATGATACTTGGGAAATGCTGAGAGGCACAGAAGAGAAACATTTTAATCTTCATTAGATTCCCCAAAATATTCAAGACAAAAAGCTATGAGTTTCAGAACAATACAAATTTGCATAGAGAAATTTTACTGCAATTTCTTTAGGACGTTTAGAAATTGAAAGTGAAAGCTCAGTGTCCATAGCACAGTGGTTACAGCACCAGCCACATACACAGAGACTGGCAGGTTCTGACCCAGCCTAGGCCAGCTAAACAACAATGACAACTGCAACAAAAAATAGCCAG
>NW_003852398.1:23077311-23078748 GCF_000181295.1 Otolemur garnettii | reverse complement strand
AAAAAAAAAAAGAAAGAAAGAAAGAAAGAAAAGAAAAGAAATTGAAAGTGAAGAATACAAGGTATAACTGTAAGAGAAATTTTTACTGCAATTATAACAAACCCCCTTTTCATCAGAAGGCAAAAAAAAGATCAAAATGTATTGCTTCTTCCCAGTTGGAGAAACTATTTCACCTCTTTTCTGACTTTCTAAATCCTCCCTCCTTTGGCCCAACCCAACACATCTCGATAAATTATATCTATATGAGATTTTCGTTAAAACTTTCTTCAAAGTATAACTAATAATTAAAAGTAAAAGACTAACAGTGAAACAAAGTTTTTAGTCAACCTTTTCTCATTAATTCACTACTTCACACACTGAAAGGTATTTTCTGTTATATGATTTGGTATTCTTAGTTGGTATTTTCTTTATTGTTCCTTATTAAAAGTTGTATTTCACATGCATGTTCCAAAACATGTTTTCAACACAGAAATAAAACAAAAGCCAGATGATCATCTCAATAGATGCAGAAAGAGCATTCAATAAAATCCAGCATCTTTTCATGATAAACCCCCCTTCCAATAAACTAAGCATAGAAGGAACATACTTCAAAATTATAAAAGCTATCTATGAAAAACCCACAACCAACATTGCACAGAATGGGAAAATGTTGAAATTTTCTCCCCTAAGTACTGGAACATGACAATGGTGCCCATTGTCACCACTTCTTTTCAATATGGTACTGGAAATCCTCACCGGAACAATCAGGTAAGAGAAGATAATTAAGAACATATCTAAAGGGCATCCACATAGGGAAAGAGGAGGTCAAACTATCCCTGCTTGCTAATGATACAATCGCTTCAGTATACATATTATATAGTCGAAAAATTTGAACTCTCTATGGGACCTTGAAATGGAATAGTTTTCTCCCATACTTCAATTTTTCTTTCTTGTTAACAAAAGAAATTTGGATTATCATTAAGATATTTCAAACCATTTTAGCCAAGGAAGATTTGTTCAAAAAGTATTTGCAGGAAGTCCAATATTTGAAACAAATGAAACCACATATCTGGCCTGGTTTAATAGTGTGCCACCTGGAGACCCTTACTTGACTATAGGATGATCCACAGACTTCTAAGGTCCTGTAGGAGACTAAAATCCCTTGGTTTGTGATATCTAGGATCCCTTCCAGCTCTAGCAGTTTTGATCTGTATTATCTTATTATATTGCTTTGTTTTTCTCATTCTTCTTTGTCTTGGCTAGACCGTGGTTCTTATCAGACTCATTATTAGTCTCTCAATTGTGTTTATCTTACCATTTATTTGGAAAACATTTTCAGAGCAGAAATGGTATCTCTTATTTCTGTCGTTCCCACATTCATTCAGCAAACTCTTCTTGACACCCCATCTCTACTCTTTTTCCAAGCACTGTAATAGCAAAGACTGAGCTAGGAACATA
>NW_003852398.1:23075425-23077015 GCF_000181295.1 Otolemur garnettii | reverse complement strand
CAGTGTCCCACTAACCAGATAAGGAAGAGTCCCTGAGAGATTTGGTGTGTGGCTCCTATGTGATGGTGGAATTAAGCCTTGAAGCTAATTTCCTGAAACCGAGTCACCTTAGACTAGCTCTTTCTATTAAACCACACTGACATCTAGGGGGAAAATAAAAGTCTATATCTTCTTTATTCTTTTCGTCTCAATGCATAGAAGGGAAGATTGCTTGAGTCAAAATCCATGTTAGAGAATAGATGAAGATAAAAGATTTTATTAACTTTTGTACACTTTATAGAGATGAAGTAGAATAGCATTAATGGGAAATGTATATGGAGGTTAAGGATACAGACTCCAGGCACAGCTCTGCCATTGACCAACCACATGATTTTGGCAAGTGGATTATCCTCTTTCTCCCTTAGTTTCCTCACTGTAATAGTACAGGAATAAGACAATAGGATAATAATAGTTCACAGCTCTTACATAATACTTCACTATCTCTGGTCTCCCTCCATCCAAACTCACCTAGCACATCACCATTAGATGTGCTTACATAATTCTTATTGTAAGAATTATGTGTTTATACATATGAGGTATTTACAAGAGCATTTTCTCACAGAAAATACTAAATATTTATTTTTTTTTATTTCTTAAAGAGTAAAATACAAAATCTATATTCTGCCCTTCACTGTTTCTCCACTATTCATCCCACTTCCCAGACAGTCTCAGTTAACTTTTTACATATATCTTTCTAATCCCCTTTCTGTACATTCTCTTATGTAAGTATACATGTGTTTATTTACAAAAGCAGTATCACATCATATGTCTTATTGGGTAGGTAACATGCTTTTTTGCTATTTATCAGTATGTTTAGTGATCCATTTCTTCATCTACTAAACAAATACTTATCAAGAGATGTCAAATCATATGTGCTCTTGAGGCTTCATCCTAAGCCTTCCATTTTTCCCCTTTCACCTGAATTCCCATAATAGTCTGCTAATTGAATTCACTTTCTCTGGTCTCCCTCCATCCAAACTCACCTAGCACATCACACTAGGTATTTTAATACTTTTGCTAGCAGAACAGTACAGTTCCAATAGGTCGAAATTGAATGTTCACATTTTCAAGTCAGTAGGTGCTGATATAGTCACATTGGTCCTAAAACATAACTGCAGGTGGTCCTAACTTTCATCATTTTCTTCTCAAGTCAGAACTTCCAACTAAAGTGCCTGGGTCCTGATCCCTTTGCTTTGGGGCAGCAACTTTTGCCTTGCACTAATCAAATTCACCCAATTACTTCACTGTGTATATAAATGTGTTCATGTTTTGTGTGCTAGGACATAAAAGGTTAGAGACATTGGCTTGAGTCACTCGCACTTGATATTTTATAAAGCAGCTAAAAGGAAAATTTTGACACTTGTTTCATATTTCTAGTGTCATTTTTAGTTCAGTAGATAGGAAAAAGAAATGGTTTGAAAAGATCTGGTAGGAATATGTATGTGTTTCATTTTAATTATCAGAATGAAAAGATCAAAGGAAATATGTTCATTCTTCAAATGGCCTTTAGGTCTTTTTGTAGCCAGCCAACCTTAGGAATTCTCATTCCCT
>NW_003852398.1:23072825-23073988 GCF_000181295.1 Otolemur garnettii | reverse complement strand
TGAAATTCTTTGCTCCCTTTGGGCTCACACTGGCCCTAGACTAGAAGTTATCTGATATTGTTATAAAAGACTGACAGAGATGCCAAAAAGGTGTAACATGAGGCACATAAAAAGCCCACATGACCAACTACATCCGTCTAACTGTAATGGTTAAAATTTCCATAATTAGAAAGGACTAATAATGATATATTTAGGTGAATTGTTAACTAGGTTAAGTCAGCCTAATTAGAGTGTGGAATAGTGTACTGATGACACACAGGAGGGCATTTGCTAGTGGCCAACCACATACCCGTGTCCTCAATTGAATCACAGTAAATATTTTTATGTCTGAATTGGATAAGGGCATTGATTATGTTTGAATTAAATTTGCAAATGCTGCAAAGCTGGGAGAAGCAATAAACATTTTATATGATCATTTTAGAATCCTCAAAATTCTCAATGTGTCGCAATAATGGAAATAATTTTAAAAGTTGAAATTTACCAGAAATAAATATAGGTTCTCAGGAAATTGGCTAGATAAATACTTACAGTAGCTTTTGGATCTTGACACAGTACTGTTTGATTCTAAAGTGGGTGTCCCTCCTCACACACAACAGAGTTATGTTCCAGGAGGTACAATTCACTGATACTGCACTGTGGATACTGTTCACCCTTCACAGTTGTAGCCTTTTAGTATGGCATAGCATTCCTTTAGTATGCCAAGTTCATCCACATCTTTCTATCTCCACTGATATCACTTGATTCAACTCACCAGTGTCTCTAGCCTACAACATTGTTATAGTCTATGAAAGGTTTCCTAACTCCAGTTCTCCACACATAAACCAGAATGAACTTTTAAAATTAAAAAATGTTTATATCATGTTTCTGCTTGAAACCTTCTTATAATGACCCTGAAGGTTCTCCCTACAAGATCAGTCCTTGTCTTTACCTCCAGGTCCACCTCAATCATCCCCCAGAAACAACCACCACTTTAGGTTCACTGTGCTCCGTCCAGCCACACTGGCATTCTTCCTTCTCCACAAGGACAGCAACCTGTGCCTGCTCTCATATTGTTACATGACCATCTTAGCTTTCTCATTGTTCCTTTTTGTTGTTGTTATGACGATACTGTTTTTACATTTAATTGTTATGCCTTTATTTTCTCTCTCTTCTTATAATAGAAA
>NW_003852398.1:23071045-23072072 GCF_000181295.1 Otolemur garnettii | reverse complement strand
AAAAAAAAAAATTAAAAAGGGAGATAGATTTGACATTCTCATAGAGAAAATGTGGGAAGTACTTGTTCTCTCATTAAAAATGATATTTTAGTGGTTTGCTGCTCCAAAGGAGAATGTTCTGTACCTTGCCTGTATATTCTCAGGTCAAGGGGAAATCAGTGATTTTAACTTTAGGTATAAGGAGTTGTCTGATACTGTCTATAATCTATGTGACTGGAGTGTTCCTAGTCAGCAAATAGTCCTTATTTTAACAAGCCATGGTGACCATGCTCAGGGGAAAAGAAAAGCTTTGTTAAGGCTATTATAGCTTTTATTGTGGTTCTTCAACGATTTTGCCACCAATTATCTAAATTCTATGTGCCATTAAAGTTTTCATTTTTCTAGTATTCCTTTTCTTTGGATAAGAAACATCCACGATCACTTTCCTTCCTATAATTCCACATACACTTTGGAATGCAGGGCCATTAATCATACATCTTGTCCCAGTCAACATCCTACACAGTCCAGTATGTGATCCTTTATTGTATACTTACACAGGTATTTATTAAACACCTGCTAAGGACTGAGGATGACACTGCCCCAGACCATAATATACCCACTTGAAATTTTTTCCATCAGAGAATATAGATATTGAGGATAATAATTAGATGTGTGAGAAGCATTTGGAAAAAGGAAAAAGGGTGATGTGTGAAGAATCAGTCCTCTCTGAAGAAGTGATGTTTAAGTTGAAAACTGAAGGATGAAGAGGCATCATCTGGGTGAAAAGAGTGGGGAATATGGGATGAGGGCAAAGACTGCATTTCTGGGCAAGGTAATAAGTGGTCTAACGCCTAGAAGAAAATAAAAGGGGTATTTTCAAGAATCAGAAATTGAAAGACAGAGAGGAGGGAAGGAGTTGAAGCATAAAAGACCATGCTAAGCCCTCTAGCTTAGGCAGTGGAAAGCCTTTGGGTAGGTTTATTCATTAAGAAACTTGATCATATTTACTTTTCAGTGAGGATTCCTCCACTTATTCTATAGAGACCTT
>NW_003852398.1:23065042-23070574 GCF_000181295.1 Otolemur garnettii | reverse complement strand
TTTCTTCAACATACCCATACTCTGGATAATCCTATTCTTCTCATTATTTCCTATATGTGTCAAAAGAGAGTAAAGGCCTTTGTTTAATAACATTGGCTTTGATATCATAGAGACCAAGGTTTAAATCTTAGCTCTGCAATTCACTAATTATGTGATCTTAGACAAGGTACTTAATCACTTATGGTTCTTCATTTGGAAAGAAGACCTCCTCATGAAGTCACTGGGAAGATTATCACTAAATGAGAAATACACAGCCTAACACATTTTAGGTGCTCAATTTAGTTTAGTTACTATGAAAATGTGTTTATTCCATCCTCATTCCTTTGCCTATAGGATATCTATAGTCTGAAATGACACTGACTTCCTTTGACCTCCATCCACCCTTCTACTTCAAATTTGACTTATCCTTGAAGACCTTCATTGACATTTATCCCAGGTGGAAGACTTCTACCAATTATGTTAATATATATGGATTAGTTTCATTTTCAAACTCCAGTAGCACTTAGAACTCATATTAAATAATATAGAACTTTACTACATGATACTAACATATTCTCCACTTATTTTGCTTATGCATATTTTCTGAACCCTAATAGCATCTATAAGTTTCATGATGATATGGAAATGATAAGCCATTATGGTGGGCAAAAAAAGATTGTGAGCAGATCCCAATGGATTGAAGTTATTCACATGTATGGGGAAAGTCAACTTCTAATTATAATTAGTCACACAACTCTCCTATGTAGGAGCAGCTGGATGAATAAGATTAATTTTTCTCTTCTGATCTTTTTTTATGCATATAGAAGCCAATCTACATAAAATATAAATGAATTTCCAGCAGAAAGAGTGAGAGTGAGCTCATGGAAGAGACTGATATATTCTCCTGCGTTCGACAAGAGTGAGAGTTCTAGGAATTCAAGGTGCACAAACAGAGCTGCCACATAACTTCACAGGACACTCTGACTGTGAGCTAGGACCTCATCTGGCTTTGAACTCAGTGTGTACTTGACTCTTAGATCCACTGTAGAAACTGAGAATTGAAAGCTAACTATTTATTCTTTAACCTTGACATTAAGCCACAGAAATGGACACAAATGAAATGGAAGACTTGACTATTGTAAATATATAAGTCATGAGGCTAATGAGTTAAGGTCTGTGGTTTATATCTATGTCATTAGCCAAACTCATATATAGTAAATGCTCCAGAAATATTTATCAAAATACATTCTCCAACTATGTATTTTGTGGTTTTAAATAAGATACTTAATCTTTAATCTTTCTAGTCTTAGTTTTTCTATCTGTAATATGAAAAGTTAAGTTAATATCAGGGAATTTTAAAATAAACATTCAGTATTTCACAGACATATTCAGATGCTGACTCTGGGAACTGGAAGCTAATCATAAGATGTGAAATCACCAGGACTCTGGACTTGCCATTCCTACTTCCATCAGAGCAGCAGCTTTTTAATTGTCATTGCTGTTTCATCATATGGCCTCTCCTTAAAATTTTGTTTAAATAAAGGAATCTGCTTCTTAAAATAAGCAAACTTTCAAATCATTGACCTAGACAATGTTTAAGACTTTTTTCCAACTGTTTTGTGTGATCTATGATCTTCATTATGGATAAACAAAAGAAAACACTTTGAGAGGAATTTAGGTTATATTCACAAAAGAGTTTAACTAAAAAAACATTTAGAACTTATGATGTAATAAGGGAATTAGCGATTCTACTCCTTAAATAATTCAAAAGTTGGCCAAATGCTAACTTCATGAATAGGCATTTTTGGAAGCAAGATAAATATTACTTTAATAAACATTACCACCACATTGACTGCAGCCCTGTACTGGATATTTTTAAAGGAATGATTGCAACTTTGACATGGTTTCTGTCCTTAAGATGCTCATAGTTCGGTATAGGAGAAAAGGCATCTCCTATATTTAACTGGAGTAAATATATTTACTGGAGTAACTGGAGTAAAGTTAGAAAATTTAACTGGAGTAAAGTTAGAAAATTATAAATTATAAATTATAAATGCCATATATACGATAGATGGAGAAAGTGAAGAGGAGTGTCATGTGGCATTTTAGAAGAGAAAATTAATTTTGAGGGGAAATATAAGAAAATATTTTTAAAAGGGGGGCTTTTGCGCTGAATCCTGCAATGCAGGAAGACTTCAGAAACAAGGACATGGAAGGAGAGGTCATTTGGGCTAAGAAAACACAGTGAATCAATGATTTGAGGAGAGTGTTTTATCTTAAGGTGACCAGATATCCCACTTTTGGTAGGGCAGTCCCAATTTTTAACAATTTGTCCTGTGGCCCACAGCATTTTTAAAAAGTCCCGATTTTTGAAAAGAATGCACTACAAGCTAGGGGATGGCAGGACAATGGGAAGAGAATATACAGTTTTTGGCTGCTGAAAAGGTTAATGTAACTCCATTTGGGAATGAAGAGGTTAATGTAACTTCATTTGGAAATGAAAAGGCTAATGTAAACTCCCTACTCCCCTCCTGGGCAGGGTCACCCAGGTGGACCAGCACCCTACTCCTTTGAGCCAAAGTGCTGCTCTATACATATTTTTTAAATTTATTATATTTATAAATTGTACTTATGCTAAAATTAAAATATATATATATATATATTACAATACTATTTTTGCATTCTATGAAAATTTTTGTTGCTCCATATAGACCAAATTTTTAATTAAGAACACACCCCCCCACTCCCGTCAATGGTGTCCCACTTTACCAATGTTAAAATCTGGTCACCTTACTTTATCTAGAACACAGCAAGAAAACATTTGTTGAAGAATGCAGTCCTCATTTGTGATTTTCACCAAAAAGGTCCATTTTTCTTTTTGGACACCAAGTAGAATTGTCCGTCCTTGATCCCTTTAGGTTACTGATTGCCACATCACTTGCTTTGATCAGAGATTTGAGTAGAAGAAAGATTTGCTACATTTCTTTATTTCTCTTCCTTTCTTTTTCCTTTTGAAACAGGGTCTCACTCTGTTGCCCAGGCTGGAGTGCACAGGGACCATCATAATTCACTGTAACTTCAAACTCTTAGGCTTAAATTATCCTCCTGCTTCAGCCTCCTAAGTACACCTGAATAATTTTTAAAATTATTTTGTAGAGATGGGATCGCTCTGTGTTGCTCAGGCTGGTCTTGAACTCCTGGCCTCAAGTGATCCTCCCTCTTTGGCACCCAACATACTGGCATTACAGGTGTGAGCCATTGCACTCAGCCATATTTCATTTTTCTAACCTTGGCAATAGAAAAGTGTGGCGTCAGAGCCTTCTTCCAGCTGATTTCATGCTCATTGAGGCAGAGCTAAAACCACTCTGCAGACAACCTATCATAGATAGAAGCCATTATTGTCTTAAGACATAACTATTTTCTTTTTTGTTTCAACTTTTTATTTTAAAATAATTGTAGATTTACAGGAAGTTTACAAAAATAGCAAAAAGAGGTCTTGTATATGTAT
The DNA here is from genome assembly GCF_000181295.1 of Otolemur garnettii. Classification (NCBI taxonomy): domain Eukaryota; kingdom Metazoa; phylum Chordata; class Mammalia; order Primates; family Galagidae; genus Otolemur; species Otolemur garnettii. The sequence continues at coordinate 23,067,087 of NW_003852398.1, read as the reverse complement.
CACTCAGTTTCTCTCAATGCTACTACCTTCCACAATGTTGACAGTATTGAATCCAGGAAATGACATTGGTACAATGTGCACGTATATAATTTTGACATTTTATCACATGTGTAAATGCAACCACCACCACAATAATTTAAAATCAAGATAGATAACTATTTTGTCACCACTACAAAGATTTCTCTCATGATACTCTCACTTATCTCCCTAATCCCAAATCTCTTTAACCCCTGGTAACACCTTACTTTGTAAAGTCTCAAAAATAAGATGGACAGACAGACATATAGATGGAGTAATAAGGAAAATACAATAAAATGTTGATTATAGAATATGGATGGAGGCTATGTGGTTATTCAATGCATAACTCTTTAAATTTGCATGTTTGCAAATTTTCATCCATGTAATATTGGGACCAGATCAACCAAAATGTCCACTAGTAGTGAAATGGATAAATTATAAAATATTTTTTTTCACTGAGGAAAAAAATCATAAGTTACACAAACAAATGGAAAAAATCTGATACTCATGAATTAGAAGAATTAATATTCTTAAAATGTCCATACATCTAAACTGATTTATAGATTCTATACAATTCCCATTGAAATATCAATGCCATTTTTTATAGAACTAGAAAAAACTATCCTAGTTTTCATGAGGAATCAAAAAAAGACTCTGGCCATTGTGTTCTGGGACTATGTTTAATATCTGCCTTATAAATTCATCTTATTATATGGAGTTTTTTTTTTTTTTAAGAGCCTGAATAGCCACAGAAATCCTAAAAATAGTAAATCTGGAAGTATCACATTACGTGACTGCAAATTATGATTCAAAGTTATAGCAACCTAAACAGCATCATGCTGATATAAAGGTAGACAGTAGAACAGAATAGGAAAACCAGAAATAAAGCCTAATAGCTAAAACCAACTGATTTTCAACAAAGTCGACAAAAACATACACCAAGGAAAGGACACCCTATTCAATAAAATGGTGCTAGGAAGACTAGATAGCCACATGTAGAAAAGTAAAACTGAACCTGTATCTCTTACCATATACGAAAATTAACTCAAGATGAATTAAACCCTTAAGTATAAGCCCTGAAATCATAAAAATTCTAGAAGAAAACATGGGAAAAACTCTTCTGGACACTGGTCTAGGCAAAGAATTTATGACTAACACTCCCAAGGAAAATATAGCAACAAAATTAAACTAATTTAACTAAATTAAAAAGTTTCTGCCCAGAACAGTGATTTTTAAAAAATCAGCAGATTAAACAGACAAACCGTAAAATGGCAAAAAATATTCACAAACAATACATGTGACAGAGGATTAATACACAGAATCTACAGAGAACTCAAGTCAGAAAACAAAAGCCCATTATAAAGTGGGTAAAAGAAGTGAACAGATTTTTTCAAAGAAGATGTACAATGACCAACAAACATGAAAAACATGTTCAATATGTGTTTGTTCAGTGTGTGTGTACACACATATATATACACTCCCCCCCATACACACATACATACACCCCATGGAGTACTACTCAGCCTTAGAAAGGAATGAAATAATGTCTTTTGCCACTTGGATGGAATTGAAGAACATTATTCTAAGTGAAGCATCTGAAGAATGGGAAAACAGATACCATATGTTCTCCTCAATAAGTGGGAGCTAAACAATGTCCAACCTTTTTTTTTAACTCTGTATCACATTTGAAGAAGAAGAGTTGTCTTGGGCCACACATTAAATACGCAAATACTAACAAAAGTTGATTAGCAAAAAAGGAGGTGTGTGCATATGTTTTAGGATATCCAACACCACAGATAAGCAAAAAATATCTTCACAAAATCAGAATGTGGCCTGTGGTACTCGTGTTGGACACCCCTGAATCATGAAGCAGTAGAATGGACGGTGGAAACTAAGAAGTGGGGGAAGGTAGGAGGAATGTGAGAGAATAAAAATTACTTGTTGGGTACAGTGTACACTATTCTGATGACAGGTATACTATGAATAAAAGATCTGACTTTAGCATTGTGTAATTCATATATGTAACA
>NW_003852398.1:23060714-23064425 GCF_000181295.1 Otolemur garnettii | reverse complement strand
CATTACACAGCAGTAGAAAACTAAAGGACACAACCTAAAATAGCCTCTCTCAATTCATATAAAAATGGTGGGAATTAAAACTGGATAAGTACTCTGGAGAAAGGCTAGGGAGTCAGAGCCTTTCTGTCTGTGGGCAATGAGAACCTGGAAGGTAGTCGAGCACAGGGACAGTTTGGTTGGAACAGTGCATTCGGAGGGAGTGATTTGCAGGCATAGGATGAAAAGATGAATTTGAAAATAGATGACAATTTATATGCATATTTGTGTGTGTTTAGGCATAAAGCAAATATAGAGTATCAACTTCTGTTATCAAATTATTTATGTGTACATGTAGAAAGTAACCTCTTCAAAGGGATTATACTGACATTCTGTCCTATATAAAACATGATGCTGCTTCTACCTGTAATTCTACTTTAGCATGACTAAAATACCCATGTCTACCCCTGGAGTTAAAATGACAAATGTACTGCTTGCACGCCTCCATGTTGTCACCAGGGGACTGTTCCATTTGTTAATAGGCATTGCTTTTCGCCAGGAATTTCACTTTCCGCCCAGAGTAAATTGCCTTTCATCTACACCAAAATTTGAAGCATATACAAAAGTGGTTTGTGTTTTATTTACCACTTGCTCTGGCAGAGAGATGGGTGTAAGGGTGCTTAGCTTCACTTTCTCAAGTCATGTGGGCTGTGATATGAAACTGCGCTGCAATCTTTCACTTGCCGTGTTACAATGCTTCTGAAGACAGGACTATTTGGCTTCTGTGAATGCAAATACAAGTGCTTTCAGAGATGCACCCAAAGCAGCAGATGAGAATATTTCCTTTGCTAATAAAATTCCCTTACACAGAAGAACCACCAAATTGATCTTGAGTTTTCTGGGCTTTAGAGGTCACTCTTTCCTTTAAAACACCATAGTAGATATCTGTTGTTCTAAAGCCCATTGTTTATACTTTCTACATCTTCACATTTCTTTTGGCAAGGCACTTTCAACCCCACTTCTAATTTCCAGGGCCTAGTGGGACACCATCACTAACTTGAAAGTTACTCAGGTCTACAATCATCAAAACATTGACTTCCCTAGGTCAACCTAAACTGGACAAACAGTGAATTTGAAGAAGTTACTAAAAGAATAAGTGCCTTCTCTGCACCCTACTTGAACATAAATGTATGTAAAACAAGAGCTGCTACTGCCATCTTGCCATTCTACAGATCTGCAACACTTGCCAATCTAGAGAGGATTAAGGATTACTAGCCCTGATGACAGTGTTTGAGCCTTTAACCTCAGCAATGCCTGATGACAGTTATACTGCTATGTTCAGTTTTTCTTATTTATCTGGGCCAAGAAATGTTCTTTTAGCATAATCAACTGCTGGTTGAGTTTTCTTGCAACAAAGCCAGCATTCCAGCTTCCAGAAGTCCATTTTTCTACCAGAGTCTTTCTTCTCACATACCAAGTTATTTGTGCCAGTTTCTGAAGAAACACACTCTGGGTGCTTCTCTCATCTGGTGATCAACTGTTTTTGCCTACAGTTGTTTCAACACTGTATGTATCAATTCTTATCCGCTCCAAATTAAATGTCTACTCCTATTTGCACCTACTATCTCCATAATTCTGCTCTAAAGTGTACATTCTCTTGATTCCATCCTCTAATTTCCCAATGAGAATAATCCAGATAAGGCAATTGCCATAGTTGATGATGTATTTCCCAATGTCGGCCATGAAAGAGGAAATTCACATACCACTTGTAGGTACTGTGTTAAGGTAGGACAGATTTCAGACTAATATTGTGTATTCTTCTTTGTTGATTAAAATTATAAAATTACTACCAGATAACTTTGTTTTCTACCAGAACAACCTCAAGATTTTTTTTAAATCATTAATCTGTATGTCACTAACAGGAAACCAAACAGTGACACACAAGAAGGAGATAAGCTAAATGAATTGTTCATCTCTCTATCATCTCTCTCTCTGTGTATTTGTATGTGTGTTAATGAAGGGAAGAGATGCTAGAGAGAAAGGGTATTGGTTGTCTATCCAAAAATTATTATTTATACCCCTTCCTTGGTGTTAGAGACCCCCCTACACACACATACACAGTTGAAAAATGTCAGGCCTTTGATTTTTCTGCCTCCTTTCCAGCTTAGGCACAGTTAACATGACTAATCTTGGTCAGTGAGGCCTGAGGAACATTAGAGGCTCAAAGAAATGTTCCCTGTCTCCTCTTAAGTGAAATTTGTCCCTTTTCCTTATATGGACTCCATTGCAAGAATGTAAAGCTTGGCGTGGTAATAACCTCCTTGCCATCCTGGCATGACTGGCCTAAAGAGAAGAGACCACCCAGAGAAGGCAGAGGAAAAAGGTAGAAATTTTGGTTTTCATGACATTGATGACTTGACAAGGTTGATCTGGAACTACTATGATTCTGGAACTTTTTATGCAAGATAATGAATATTCCCATTGTTTAGTCTGTTCTTTGTAACTTAAACGTGTTCTGGCTGATAGAAGAGTAAGAAAAATTATGAAAATGAGTAAGAATACTAAGAAGACCAGGAGACTAATCTAAAATGAGGGAGAAAGAGAGAGAGAGAATACTTTGGGGAACGGTACGGATCTACAAAGATAGGTCAATCGTGGAGGAAGGCAAATATATGGCAAATGAGTTTAAAGCAAATGCTATGAAGAAAAAAAATCAAAATTGCTCCTATAAAATGCTATATTTGCAGCGACATCATCTAGAAACAGCTACTGTTCTCTCATTGATGAATCAAGAAATGAAACAGAAAGAATAACACCAGCACTATTGTTTTGTTGATGTTGATTTTGGTGGGGGGTGTGTGTGTGTGTGTTTGGGTGAAAACCAGATCTAAAAAATGTATAGTAAAAATACTTTGTGAATAGTGAATCTTAAATAAATGTAAGAGTTGATGTTGAGGAAGCAAAGGAGGAGAATGAGGGAAAGATAGAGGAGGAAACATCCTCCATGTCCTTGCCTGCATCACTTTACATGGAACAGGTTGTTGACTCCCTACCTCGAGCCCCTTATCTGGGTTGGGCATTTATTCTCCAGCTACTGAGAGTGTTGGCTAGTAATAGCCTACAGCTGTCCCCTTCCCTGGAGCATGGCCCTTAGCTGGCAGGGTCTGCGTTAGCCATTCTCCTCTTCTTAAAGTGACTGCTGGACAAAGGAAGTCTCAAGAGTGGTTTTCATCTACAGAACAACTCAAGCTCCAGCACTGTCCCCTCCAGCTGAAAACCACAATCTTTCCCAGCTGCTTCCACTTCCCTGCCCTATTTCCCTCACTTGTTTACAAATTCCCTCCGATAATACGCCCTCCACAAATTGCATGCATACAAATCCCCATCTCAGGCCCTACTTTTATTTAGGAAATCTGTCCTAAGATGCCTTCTAAATCTACCCTGAGATGGTACTCAGAAATTAGGGAGGAAGAGAGTGGAAAACAAAAATATTCAATTTATAAGGGAAAGTCCAGATAGTGTCTAAAATCAGTAGAACATTATACGGGGTGCCTGTAAAGTTCATGTGCAGTTGCCATAAACTTTATGGCCACCCTGCATGTGTGTGTGTGTATGTATCTGTGTGTATTACTCAAAAGTTATAAACATGAGCAACAAAAAATTAAAATATTAGTATAATCATCAAAGATTGAGAGGGAAGACAAGAGCATAACAAGGACTTATAATGGAATGAAT